>NC_081429.1:35984934-36284934 GCF_949786415.1 Peromyscus eremicus | reverse complement strand
GAGGAGGAGGGGCCAGTGGAATCACAGAGGAACCCTGGGAGGGGAAAGAGAGTAGCAGAGAAGCCTCCCTCACGTTGTTGATCAGAGCAAGCCCTCCCTGAAGATCTGGGCAGAATGGGGGATCGTCACTTCTCCAACAGTTTCTTGGGAACTAGCTGGGGTGGGACAGAGAGGAAGGAAAGGCTGGATGAAAGGGGTTGTTCCAGAAGATTCACCACCTGTTCCCTACTGCTGCTTACCTATCTCACTCCCGTGTTTATCGAGTGTCTCCTATGCACCAGTTTTCTACCATTTTGGGTGCTTAGGGTACATATGGGGGGGGGGGGGAGAGAACCAAAAGCTATGACCGAAAGCAAGGAGAGAGATAATACAAGGCACTGTCCCCTGGATAGTAGGAGAGTGACAGACAGGACGGTCATTAGAGGAAGGGAAAGAGAAACTGAACAGAGGCAGGAAAGAGAGGTGGAGGGTAAAAGAGTGATTGATGTGCGTGGCTCAGAGGAAGGTCTGCCAAGAGATCAGGGCAGGCAGCATCTTTTAGAGTTTTTTTTTTTTTTTTTTTCCTGCTAAAGAGAAGGCTGGCAGGGCTGAAATGAGAAAGTGGCAGTGTAGCTCAGATGTTCTGCCATGAAGAAGAAAATGGAGGTGGGGGGCGCCCTTGCTGCGAGTGATACCTCCCAGGCCAGTCCTTCAGACTCTCGGGGCAGGAACACAAAATCCTGCCAGTGGCTTTTCAAGCCCAGCTGTCCCGTCACTCATGCCTGCTGCCCATTGGTTATTTTTGCTATGGAATGTGCCAGCCCCTCGGATTCTCCTGGGGAACAGGGGTTCATGTTACCCTCTCTGTCCACTCAGCTCCTCCATCTGCAAGATGGTGTGTTTGGGGGTGTCCGGGGTCCTCTGGTTGGAACTAGTATGCACAGATCAATGTGCCTTCTCAATGCACATCGCTACCCATGAGTCTCCATCTGTACCGTTGGCCATTTGTCTGAGAAACAAGAACACCTGTATGTAGCGAGAATGTAGGAGGCAGGATCTTAAGCTCTCCAGGTATGATGGTACATACCTTTAATCCCAGAACATGATAGGTTGTGTTTGAGGCCAGTCTGATCTACAGAGTGAGCTCCAAGCCCGCCAGGGCTATAAAGTGAGACCCTGTCTCAAAACAAAATAATAATAATAATAATAATAATAATAATAATAATAATAATAATAATAGCTTCTCAAATGTGAACAACTACAGGCGTCAGGTAGAAACAAAAAATGAGAGAGGTATTGTTGTCAACAATTGAATGTGAGTGTGTCGTCTCACCCTTAACCAAACCAAATTCATTGGGTCTGACTCTGTGTTTATTTCAGTGCCAAGGTTTTTAAAGCAATAAGGTCAGGAGACACAGGGACGAACCGGCATACGGTTCTTTATGACGTAATGGTCAATAACCTAGTCAAAGGCTCCAGCTCCCTCAATTTATTAGCCGTGCAACCTGGGACAAGTAATTGCTTTGTACCTCAGTCTTTCTCCTTATGGGGATTAATTGAGTTACTCACACAAAGTCCTCAGCATAATGCCTAGTACGGACCACGAAGGCAGTACACATTAATGATTAGTACTGTAGTTGTAGCTGGGGCTGGCACCACAACAGTGCATTCTGGGATGAGGAGACCTGTGGTGATTACCAGCTCTCTTAGCCTCAGCTGCTTGCCAGTTTAATGGGGATGGGAATACTCCCAAGAGTTTCAGGCTCCCGGGGGTTGTTTTGAATGAACTGATTGACATGTGTAAGGTGCTGGGTACTTGGCAAATGCTAATGAAACTTAGCTACATTATTATGAGGAAAGGAAGGTAGAACTTTGTTTAGACGCAGTGTGTGTACATGGTGCTGAATAAGGTGGGGTGGGCAGTGGGGGGACACACCCAAAAATCTTGTAAGTGGCTCGTTTGCGGGACTGTGAGTTGACTGATTATTAAGAATACCTATGAGCACTTTAGCCCGTGTCGTGTGTGTGTGTGTGTGTGTGTGTGTGTGTGTGTGTGTGTGTGTGTGTGTGTGTGGTGTGGTGTGTAGATGGATGGAAGGATGGATGGGAGGGGGACAGTACAAGGAACATCCAGAAAGTCGAGCCAAAGAGAGGAAAGCCCTTTTTTACTGTCCTGAGGAGCCTGACTCCAAGTCAGCACGTAGCCCCAACCCAAGGATCTTTGTGCTGAGCATGACCTAGGCGCCCCCACCCGGCGCTGTGGCTCTGAGGTGAGTTGGGTGCTGTCTGACCGTGTTGCCTGTGCGCATGTTTGCGGAGTACGCTAGCGAAGATGCTGTTGACCTTCCATAGCCAGCCTGCTGGAGGAAAGGGGGATGCGGCGAGGAGGCCGCCTCCCGCTACCAACGAAAGTGGCCTGAACTAGAGGCTCCTACTGCACTCCTTTCTGTGCCTCAGTTTCCCCATGTGCCCAGGGTCCGGAAGGCAGATGTGGGGTGGGGGTGCCGGCTGCCAGCGCAGGGAGGTGTTCCGTGGGAGAGCTGGAAAGCAGGCGAGTGCTGCCCCAGGGTGGGTAGAAGGGCTCGCAAGGGAAGGGTCGCCAGGTAGGACTCAGGCTGGCGGAGGAGGGGCGGGCTCCGGGCGCAGCCGCCTTCGTCTTACCCCCACCCCGGCTCCCAAGGCCCCGCGGCTTCTTCCGCCACCCGCGCCGGCTCCGGCCCGCTCCCCAGCTCGCCCCCGGCCCCGCCTCCGACTCCGCCCCGCCCCCGCCTGTCCCCTCCTCGCCCGGCCGCCGGCCCGGCCCCCTCCCCCGCCATGAAGAAGCTGTGGGTGAAGAAGCGTTTCCAGGTGAGGGCTCCGGGGGCGGGTGGCGCCGGGAGGGGGCAGGAAGGGTTGGGCGCCCCGAGGGAGGGCGGGTCACCGCGGCTGGGCCCAGGGGAGGGGGCGCTGGAGTGGCGCTGGCCCCACCCCAGCCCCGCGGAGGGCGACAGGCCGGGCACATGGGGGGGGGGGGGATTGCGCCCTGGCCAACGACTGGAGAGCTCAGGCCCCTCCCCGTGCTGAAGGGCAGAAGCCCCCATCATGCCCGATCCCCTCGACCCCTGGAGGCTCCGGTTACAGTCTCAGCACGCAGCGCCCACTGGCTTCTTTGCCATCTCACCCACATCCAGCCCTGGCTTCAGTCCCCGCCCGGCATTTCCTGGGCCCCCTACTCCGCAGCCTTCGGTAATTCCGGAGAGACAGAAAGCAAAGCTCATGGATCCGCGCTGAGCTCAATAAATTTCCCCAAGCTCTGTCCTGTCCTCTATGCACTGGGGCCTCCTTCCTGCATTAGCAAGGTGCTGGCCTTTGAAGGACTTTATCCTTTGCCAGCCCCTACCCTGCCTGCTTGACACCTATCCCAGGTATCTGCCCTTCCCCGCAGCAGGAATCTGTGTCCTCCATCTCTTATTCCTTCTAGCGCCCCCACTCCATCTTCCCTCAGTCATGCTGATTTCCTTATCTCCTCCCCTGTATCTCTGGGCGTGCTGCTCTGACCCCGGGCTCTGAGCCTCTAGTCCTTAGGAAGTACTCGGGTTTGCTCTACAGGCCCTGCTGTTCCCTAGCCTTTCCTCCTTGGCTCCTCCCCAAAGCCCAGCTGGATAGCCTAGGGGAAGGAGAGCTGAGCCCTTACGACTAGGGCAACTTAATGGCTCTGGCCTCTGTGCCCTAGCCCCTAGTATGAGTTCCTGTTTGATGATAGCAGATCGGGATGAGAGGTATATGGACTCAGGAACAAGCCTCCCCCTCAACAACTCCTTCTGGCTTTTCTCTTTCAGAAAACCGGCCATTCCCGCCGGGCCTTTGGCCGACTTACCCATGGTGCGTGGACTTCAGGTTGCTGTAGCCCATGCCCACTTCTCCTCTTGGTTCATGCCCCTTCATGAGGCATCTCAGACCTGAAGATAGCCCATGAGATGTGGAACCCCCTCCCCATCTGTCCATCCCCAAGGAAACCCCTATTCTCTGCAGCTGAGAAAGGCCCTAGTATTTGGGAAAGGTGCTCCCTAGCACACCCACCATGGTCCTCAGCTCTCTGTTATCCATCTGTGGGACCAAGTGAGAAGCATTGCATTGCCATGTTCTGGCAATGACTACACGGTCCCTGATTGTTATGGTACCCAAGGGGAAACTGAGGCACGGAACATGATAGGCTCTGGGATGTTGAAAAATGCCCAGGAATCTTTGCTCCTAACCTAGCCATGGCATTTTTTTGGAGGACCATTCAGGAGTAGAGTAGGTCTTGAGGAACACAGCTGCTACAGCACCATGGAAACTACCATGCAAACACTGTAATAGAAAATGGTCCTGATTCCTAGCATTAGGGAGACAGACCTGAGTCTGTGGCTGGTCATAAATGTGTGTGTGTGTGTGTGTGTGTGTGTGTGTGTGTGTGTGTGTGTGTGTGTGTGTAGTGAGAGTACCAGTAAGTGCTGAGGGTACCAGAATCACTGGGCATTTGAGATGACAGCTTAAGCATATGGCTCCCCAGTGCTGGTACATTCTGGGGGGTCTCCCTCCCCATCCTACGGAACATCTCTGGGCACCAGGGACCCTTATGCTCCCTATGTTCTGCCTGCCTTCCGTGCCCCATCCCACAAACACTCTGATAACTGTCTGTCCACATCTCTCTCCTGCTGCTCCTATGGAAGCGAAGTTTTCCGCTCCTGCAGAAAGCAAAGTTACGGTAGGAAGCTGGCTCCTGCCCTAGCCCCTCACTCCCTCCCCCTATCCCAGTCTGGGCTTCTCCTCGCCCTGCCTCAGTTACACCCTGATGCCTTCCGGCTGCTTTGGGGTGCAGGACAGCCTGGTCCTGCGGTTGGTTGCGTGCCTTGACAGTACAGCTCTGAGGTGACTCCTGGGGTACTGGAACCTAGACTTTGGAACCCTGGAACTTAGGGCCTTGTTATGTGGGATGCCGCTATTCGAGACCTTAAGGTGTTATGGACATGGAGAGGGTGGTAGAGGCCCTGGTAAGCCTGTAAGTGGGTGGGGGTGGCTTATTTGGAGGGGTCCGTGGAGGTAATCATCTGAGGGTGAGTGGTCCAAGGATGGAGCCAGGGCACTTGCATGGGAGGGGCTGCCTTAAGTATCCCAGGCTGGACTTGGGGGGGCGGGGGGAGTCAGGAGCAAAAGAGTAGACTGGGTCCTGGAAGCTCTCCCTGTAAGATGAAGATGGAACTTGCTATGGGGGAGGCAGGAGGCGACTAGGGAAGAGTTGGAGGCATAGGGAGGAGGTCCTTGCCCACACAGACCCCTTCTTCTCCAGACTCCGAGACTGCTGAGGATGACATCAGCGATGTGCAGGGGACCCAGCGCCTGGAGCTTCGGGATGACAGGGCCTTCAGCACCCCCACGGGTGAGCTTTCTGGGTGCTCCAAGAGCAAGCAGACTAGCTTCCTACAGAGGCTGCCTCGGTCTCACTGTGCTCCTTTCTTTAGGGGGCTCTGATACCCTGGTGGGCACCTCCCTGGACACACCCCCGACCTCCGTGACAGGCACCTCAGAAGAGCAAGTGAGCTGGTGGGGCAGCGGGCAGACGGTCCTGGAGCAAGAAGCGGGCAGCGGGGGTGGCACCCGCCCCCTCCCAGGCAGCCCAAGGCAAGCACAGACAACCGGGGCCGGGCCACGGCACCTGGGGGTGGAGCCGCTGGTGCGGGCATCGCGAGCTAATCTGGTGGGCGCAAGCTGGGGGTCAGAGGATAGCCTTTCGGTGGCCAGTGACCTGTATGGCAGCGCGTTCAGTCTGTACAGAGGACGGGCGCTCTCAATCCACGTGTAAGTAATGGCCTCACCCGGGGCCCACACCGTCTCATCTCACCATGCCGCCCCTGCGCTGGCCCATCACTGCTCCATTAGCCGCCATCCAGTCTCCTCTGCCTCATCCATCTCCGCACTCCATTCCCCACGGCTTCCACTCCTAGCACTGGCTACACTCTCTTTCCACACCACTCCCTCCTTTTGCCGTCGCCACCCACGGCCTCCCGCTCCCACCTGTGCAGGCTCACAGTGCCATCTTCACGGTCTTGTGGACCCCTGTGTCCCTTCTTCCTCTTCTCCTCTAGGAGTTCCGCTTTGTCAGGGCCCCTCTCCCGCCTCGCTCATGTAGGCTCCAGTTGTCCCAGGATCCCCCCCACCCCCCCTCAGGGGCTCCTCCGTGCCTGCTGTCTCAGCAGCTGCCGTCTTTTCATCTCTCTGCACATTCCTGTTCCCATGTGGGCCTTTTTCTGGGAGGAACAGAACCTTTCTGCACGGCAGCTCCCGGGAGAGCAGGAGAGAGCAGGGCAGCGAGACACAGCACCCCGGAGAGAGAAGAGAGCGAGGTGGTCAGGGGCAGCTGGGCCAAGGAAGGGGTCTGCGGGCACCCGGGCACCGGGCACGGGGAGGATGTGGGTTGTGGGGAGGCAGCCGGTTGAGAGATGAGGAGGGGGTGGGGATAGGGAGCTGGGGTGGAGGTGGAGGGTTGGAATAGCAGTGGCCCGGAGAGGGGCGTGGGTTGATCTCATGGACAGCACCTGAGGAGGGTCCATGGCTGACCTGGTAGGGGGTTTTTGACAAGTGGAGGAGTTGGGGTGAGGTGCTGAAGCCATTTTTGGAGATTCGGGAGATGGCAGAAACAGGAGGGGGTGCTGTAGCCGAAGAGGGAGTGGTTGATGGTAGATGTGATGGTGGGTATTTGGGTAACTGAAGAAGGGCTTCACTTGTGATGGGTGTGGGTGTTGGGCAGACATGGAGGATAACAGGGGGGGCCCTGGTGTGTTTTTTAAGAGGGTGGTTAGAGTGACCAGTGATGGACAGGGGAGAGGCCTAGGGTCCATGGCAGGGGCCTAGGGAGCTCCTTTGGCTTATCTTATTGGCTTATCAGGCACTTCTTCCCTGCCTTTCTTTCCCAGGCCCCAGCCTGGAGCCTGGAGTTGCTATGGCAACTTCAGAGGAACCCATTTCCTTAGTGATATCTATGGTACAGAGTCTGGCCTGGAGCTGCAAGCTGCTGGCAAGAGGTCTCCTCCGCTGTCCCCAATTTCTCTCCAGGCCTTACCCAGTTCCCAGAGACCTTAAGGAATCTTAAGGACTCTGCTGCCCCTCCCTCAGTGGACTGCCTTCTCGAAGGCATCTGAGGCTCCTTTGGCCCTTCCCCCTCTTCCAGGCAGGGGCGGGTCTACAGCGTGGGTGGTGACTCAGGTAGTCTAAAATATCCTTACATTGATGCGCGCACAGAACTTAGGCTCCTGGATGGTACTGTACGATTTCTTCTCCTTTCCATGCTCCCAGAAACCCAGACAGTTGGAAGGGAGCAAGGGCTTAGGGATCAGTCTTATCTGTGTTTCATCCCAGCACCACCTCCTAGCTGTCACCTTTGGGAGGGCCACTGGCCCTCCTTGAATCAACCTCAGTTTATTTATCTGTAAATGGGGACAACATCAGCTCCTCGACCAGGGGACTTTTGTAAGGATTTAAATAACTCAGTGCGCGTGAAGCCTTAGTTTGTGTGTGGCACACACTAAGTAGTCAGTGAGCTCACTCATGAGTTTTCAGCTGGAATATGTCAGGTCTGAAAAGAGCTCTCAGGTGCCATTCTTTGCCAGTCTCCATGTGCAGTGTGCCGTTTCCCCATGTAGATGGGGGGAAACTGAGATCTAGGTCATGGGCATCAACACTCTGCTTGATGAGGAGGTACTTTGGGTTGACAGGCTTCTTCACTCCTCACCCCCCCACCCCGCCCCGCCCACACATTCTCTGTTCAGTCCCACTTGGTAGTTATTTCTGAGTGGGACTAATTCTGAGTGCGCCCCTTGAAGGAGGACTTCTGTCCTTCTCAGAAAGGTTTCCAAGGACTCAGATGATTTTTTCCCACGAAGGGTAGACAGAGGTCTACACTAGGGGTAGATGGATGAAAAGGTGTGCCACACGGGTACGACATTGCTCTCTCTAAAGGCTACGCCGAGTGAGGAGGCAGTTGCTTTTCTAGGAGCCACTGGGAAGGACAAGTATCCCGTCCAGTTTGGGCAGGGCCGCTGTGGGGACCAGCTTGGGGGCAGGAATGAGTAGGAGGCACATTCCCGAGAGGAGCCCCTCCCCGTCTACCCCTCGTGTTTTCCCTCACCATCTCATCTTTGGGTCCTCCGCTTCCTTTTTTTCTCTCCCTCATGCTAAGTTCTTGCTGTGTCCCAGCTTCCAGGGCTGGGGGGAGGGGGCTGGCCAGAACCCCTGAAGCTGAGTCTGTATCTGGAACCCAGCTACTAGGCCAGTCTTCTGGTGCATGAGCCGCTGGCCTCTCCCCAGCACCTGCTCTGGCTGTGCCCTCGTGGGGGCGGGGGTGGAGCAGGAAAATCTGGCCCATGTCACCCCAAGCCTGCCCAGCATGCCCCACTGCCTGATCCTTCTGACAAGCTAGGGGTCTAGGAGGAAAGGCCCCCTGAGTCCCCCACCCCTCTCGGCCTTGGTTCTGCAGCAGCATTCCTCAGAGTGGATTGCGCAGAGAGGAGCCTGACCTTCAGCCTCAGCCAGCCAGTGATGCCCTTCGTCCACGCCCTGCCCTACCACCTCCCTCCAAGTCCGCGCTGCTTCCCCCACCATCTCCTCGGGTGGGTAAGAGGGCTTTGCCAGGACCTAGTGCCCAGCCCCCAGCTACTCCCACTTCGCCCCACCGGCGTACTCAGGAGCCCTCGCTGCCTGAGGACACCATCACCGAAGAGAAGCGAGGGAAAAAGCCTAAGTCATCAGGGCCGTCGCTGGCGGGCACGGTGGAGTCCCGGCCCCAGACGCCACTGAGCGAGGCCTCGGGTCGCCTGTCAGCGCTGGGCCGCTCGCCCCGGCTGGTGCGTGCGGGCTCCCGCATCCTGGATAAGCTGCAGTTCTTCGAGGAGCGGCGACGCAGCCTGGAGCGCAGCGACTCGCCCCCAGCGCCCCTGCGGCCCTGGGTGCCCCTGCGCAAGGCTCGCTCGCTGGAGCAGCCCAAGTCCGAGGGCGGCGCGGCGTGGGGCACCCCAGGGGCCTCGCAGGAGGAGCTGCGGTCACCCAGAGGCAGTGTGGCCGAACGGCGTCGCCTGTTCCAGCAGAAGGCGGCCTCATTGGACGAGCGCACGAGACAGCGCAGCTCAGCCTCGGACCTCGAGCTCCGCTTCGCCCAGGAGCTGGGCCGCATCCGCAGATCCACGTCGCGGGAGGAACTGGTGCGTTCGCACGAGTCCCTGCGCGCCACACTGCAGCGCGCCCCATCTCCTCGGGAGCCCGGCGAGCCCCCGCTCTTCTCCCAGCCCTCCACACCCAAGACTTCACGGGCTGTGAGCCCGGCCGCCACCCAGCCGCCTCCTCCCAGTGGCCCCGGCAAATCTGGGGACGAACCTGGGAGGCCCCGGAGCCGAGGACCGGTGGGCAGGACTGAGCTGGGGGAAGGCCCGCAGCAGGAGGTTAAGCGTCGGGACCAGTTCCCGCTAACCAGGAGCAGAGCCATCCAGGAGTGCAGGAGCCCTGTGCCGCCCGCCACTGCTGATCCCCAAGAAAGCAGGACAAAAGCGCCCTCTGGTCGCAAGCGGGAACCCCCTGCACAAGCGG
Organism: Peromyscus eremicus; assembly: GCF_949786415.1. Lineage (NCBI taxonomy): Eukaryota > Metazoa > Chordata > Mammalia > Rodentia > Cricetidae > Peromyscus > Peromyscus eremicus. The sequence goes on along the minus strand of NC_081429.1, from coordinate 36,275,361 downwards.
TGCGCTTTCTACCCTGGGCCACTCCGGGCGTGGAGGGCTCTGCTCTGCCCCAAACCTTGGAGAAGAACAAAGCCGGTCCTGAGGCTGAGAAGAGGCTTCGCAGAGGACCTGAGGAGGATGGTCCCTGGGGGGCCTGGGACCGCAGAGGGACCCGAAGCCAAGGCAAAGGTCGCCGTGCTCGGCCTACTTCCCCTGAGCTCGGTAAGAGCACAGATATGGCTGAGAACAGCAAGGGCGAGCGGGCTAAGGCAAACAGGTTTTTTTGTTTTTTTTTTTTTTTTTTTTTGGTTTTTCAAGACAGGGTTTCTCTGTGTAGCTTTGCGCCTTTCCTGGAACTCACTTGGTAGTCCAGGCTGGCCTCGAACTCACAGAGATCCACCTGGCTCTGCCTCCTGAGTGCTGGGATTAAAGGCGTGCGCCACCACCGCCCGGCTGGCAAACGGGTTTTGTTTGCTGCTTCTGTTACTGACACAGGGGTTGGAGCAAAGGTCCTGTGTTAGAATCTGCCACTGATGAGGGGAAATGTGAGTGTGCTCAGTGGGGGCAGAGATGTGAGCAAAGCCCCGGTGTCTGCTGTATGTCCTTTAAGGTCCAGCGAACTGCTACCAGGGCGCGGCAGCTGGAGGAGGCGCTGGCTGGAACCTAAGGAGTTCTCATGGTCCCCATCCCTTTGTGGAAAGAGAGTCTAAAATTACTGGAGGGGCGGGGGGAGAGAGGAGAAAGAAAACCAAAAGAAAATGGAAGCTTCCCTAACCCTTTACTCTGTCACAGCTCCCACCCCACCCCCATTCCGGCATGATTCCCTTACCCCTTTGTGGCCACCAAGGTCTGAGCCACACTCACCTTCAAGGCTCCCCTGTCTCATCCTTGCATCCTGCCTCACTGATTCCTATGGATGATGAGCACCATCACCAACAGAATGCTACTGTCTCTATCCCCGAACGTTGCTAACAGCAACCCGGGGCCTGTTCCTGGAGAAGCAAGAGGAAAGCACCCTTCACTCTCCCCTACTCCCTGATGCTTTCTCCCGGGGTGTCCTAGGGCCTGCCAGTACCTGGATTATTTATTACGCTTACCACCTTGTAATTTTCTCTATCAAAATTATTTTTCATTTCCGGATCGGCCCCTCAGAATCTTTAGACGCGTGTAGGCTCTCATTCGTCTTACTTAGCACCATTACTGTGTTTCCACCACAGTGGCCCAGATGTTGCGTCAAATAGGCCCATAGAGATGTTACTCCATTTCAGTCTCCATGCCAGCTGTACAGAGAACACTGAATGCTCTGCCTTCCTCTTCTCCATAACATAGCTGAGGCTCAGAGAGATGATCTCGTTTGCTGAAGGTGATATAGTTAAAAAGACAGCCAACCTGGGATCCTCGCTGCCCTTTTGGATACCTATGTGGTCCGTTATCTAGCTGATAAAATGTTAGAGGTGGAAAATACCGGGGGAGGGTTTGGAGGTATGGCTCAGCAGAGAAGCGTTTGCCCAGTATGCAGGAGGCCCTGAGTTCAACCTCCAGCATACATCCAGAAGATACCTAGGGAGAACCACAACAGGGTGATTTTTATCTCTCTGTGTGTATAATATCCTATAAGCAGGCACCATATCTTATTGTCTGTTTATTCCTGGTACTCGGTGTTCAGTGGGCAGTTCAGTATATAGTGTTACTGTTTGCTGAAGGGACATATTCAAAGCTGATCTTCATAGACCCCCCTGACCTCTCTGCTACTGCCTCTTTGGAATCTGGTGGCCTTACACATTTGACTGCCCCCCCCCGCCCCGCCCCCCACGTTTGCCTGTGAACCTAGTATTGCTGCTTAGGTCTTAGGTCGCTGGTAGCTTGTTCTCTGTCCATTGGGTCTGGGTTTTCTAGGATTCCATACGACCAACATCTCCTCCTCCCGACAAATGTCCCCCGATGGCCCCACAAGGCTCATGCCCCCTTGTCTTCTCTACCTCTGCTCCTGTGTCTGGCAGAGTCCTCGGACGACTCCTATGTATCCGCTGGAGAAGAGCCGCTGGAGGCACCAGTGTTTGAGATACCCCTGCAGAACGTGGTGGTGGCACCAGGAGCTGACGTGCTGCTTAAGTGTATCATCACCGCCAACCCTCCACCCCAAGGTGAGCCTCAGGGAGGGCTGGCGGCTGGCAGGAGCATGTGGTATGGGGACAGGATAGGTTTCCAGGAATCCTCTATGGCAGGGTGGGGAAGAGGAAAACTGTCAGTCCATGGGGCTGTCCTGACTCCGGTGTATTCTGCAAGATGATCCCCTACCTCCCCAGCTCAGGGGTAAGGCAGCCTGGGCCTCTGGAGTGAGGGTAGGTTCCTCAGAATTCCCTAGAGGGAGGAGGGCTAAAGGTACCCTAGTTGGTAGAGTGCTTGCCTAGCACACACAAGATCCTAGGTTTGACCTACAGCACCACATAATGTGGGAGAGCATCTGTGATCCCAACTACATAGTGAGCCTGGGCTGCATGGAATCCCATCTCATTTTAAAAGTTAAAAAAATATCTATTGGCATGGGAAAACATGTCGGGGAGATAGGGTGGTGGGCAGGGATGCAATTCCCCAGCAAACCCTTTGTGGCCATGATGAGCTGGTTCTTCCTCCTTCCCCACAGTGTCCTGGAAAAAGGATGGGTCCACATTGCACAGTGAGGGGCGCCTTCTCATCCGGGCCGAGGGTGAGCGGCACACGCTGCTGCTCAGGGAGGCCCGGGCTGCTGATGCTGGAAACTATACCGCCACTGCCACCAACGAACTGGGCCAGGCTAGCTGTGCTTCCTCACTGGCCGTGAGACCTGGTAGGGAGCCTTCCAGATTGGGTCCTGCTTGGGGTGAGCTGTGGACGCTTCCTGGTGAACGTGGGGATGTGGGTTCAGAGTCTCCCCACTTGTGCCTGAGCACTTGGCTTCCCGGTGTGCGCGATCCTTCCTTGAGCTGGGTCTGACTCTCTGGAGGAAGCAGTTGAAGGGGCCCCAGTCTCAGGACAAAGACACTCTAATCCAGAAAAATCCATGAAGTTGGTGAAATTCATCCTTGAACATCCTTTAAATGCTATCTTGCCAAGATGATTCTCTGGATGGGGTCTGTGGAAAGGCCGATTGTCTCTGAGTCTCGGGGGCGGGGAGTGGGGGGAGAATGTCTTAGTTCAAAGGATTTAAGAGTCACCAAGAGCTTCTGAGGTCATTTCTTTCCAGGACAAGAAGAAAACAGAAAGTAAGAAAGAAGGGCCCAAGTGCTGTGTCCGTTCCTCTTAGGTCTCAGGCCCCACAGAGGCCGCAGCTGAGAGCACCATTCAGAGATGGCCATCCTGAGGCTGCTTTGTCTATTTTTACAAAGGCTCTCACTTGGTGTCAGGCTACTTCCTTTGTGTTTCAGCCCACTATCTTTCTGGTTCAAGCAGGGCTGGACCAGTATCTACGCGCATGGAAGTTCTAGTCATTTAGATGGTTGAGTCTAACAGTGTGCTGATCCTGCGTGGTAAGGAGGGGATGTCGAGGGTGTTATATCAGGAAGAGGTACTGGTGAAACCCGCAGAGGTGGATGTTACCACTGGGTATCCAAATTAGCTGGGAGGCCAGAGCTCAGAGACCAGTTTTCTGGGATGCTTGCATTGAGACTTTGGGCCATCTTCGTTCCTTTGGTGCGTGTCCATCTTGTGGCCTTCTTCTTTCATTCCACAACCCTCCCTGGAGTCATCTGAGGCTTTCTCCTCTCTCCTCACCCTCCCACTATGCTGAATCATGCCCACCCCTCCGCTCGGTGCCTCCAGCCTTCCATCACCTCTGGGACTGGCTTCTGACTCAGCTCCCAGCTCTCCCAGGGGCCCCAGGTCTAGCTCCAGAGCTCCAGTCAATACCTGGCTTGGGCTAAGAGCTGGCAAGGGGTGGGGTGGGAGGTGCCCCAGTACTGGCGGGTGGCCATCCAGGAGCCTTTTAAGGTTGGGAAAGCAGCTTGGGGCACTTGCCTGGGAGCTCTGTGTTTGCCACATTGACTCTCCTGGGCTTCAGTTCCCTCATTTGTAAACCAGAGATAATTATGCCATCCTCACGGACGGAAGTCAATGTGCGAATGGGCTTTATGAACTGTAAAGCTGTAGACAAAGGTTCGTTGCTGGCGTTTGAGGGTGATGTTGTGCACACGAGCTCAGTTTTCCATGAGGGTCTGGAAAGTGCCTTGTCCTTTCCCTGCCCGCTTCTCCACACTGTCTGTGCCTGGGGGACTCCACTCCTGCTCTTCCAAAGCCACTGTCTTCTAGACCTTCCCTGTTCTCCAGCCCCTAGGTCCTCAGCTTGTCACGACATCTCTGTGCCTGCTTCATCCTGGGGACCCAGAAACCTTTCATTATGTCATTAGGTTACACCAAGCATTGCAGCATCCCCCCCATAAGTCAGACCAACTCCAGGACCCAAGAGGCTGGCACGCAGGTCCAGTGTCAGCACTCGTTACGGACCAAACTGACTTTCTTACCCTACAAGGCACTGTTTGGTCTAGAGTGGTTGGACGGAGGCCAGGGGGCCCAGAGAGTGGTTGGAGCAGGCAGAACCGGTGGTGGTAAAGACATTTGGCAAAAAAAGGGGTGTCAGACCAGGCAGCTGTAGTTACTGAAGGATGGGACTAGGAGGGTGTCTGGCTGTGGGGGTACAGGGGGTATGTGGAAGGAAGTGGCACTGTCTTGTGGAAGGAGGCCTGTATTCAGCCACAGCCCTTTCTTACAACCTCTCCACCCTTAGACTCAGTGCCATGGAAACCAGGATGGATGCCCAGTGCACTCCAGGGGTACCCACACCATCAGGGCCTGCTTTTAAAACCCACGGATGTCAATTCTTGGTTGGGAACCCCAGTAACCGGGACCCAGGCAACCTGAGAACACAGCCCCTGGCCTGGGGAACAGGGGCTGCAGTGAAGGCTCTCTTGTCGGAGCCCTGAGTCCCTCTTACCCACCGAATAACTCTCAAGTTGAATGTAGATAAAGGGAGTCTCCGGGGTGTGGGGTGTGTGCCTAACTGAAGTGAAGCTTCTGACAGCTGTCACATCTGTCATCCAAGCCTCCGTTGAGGCCTCGCAGATGCCAGGTGCCCTGTCTCTGAACGGTCGCTTCTGTTTGCAGAGTGTCATGTATTCTTTTCATGTTTCTTTCCTCAGGCAATATTGCATCCTGTACCTGTGCGTGCATGCTTGTGTGTGTGTGTGTGTAGGCAATATTGCATCCTGTACCTGTGCGTGCATGCATGTGTGTGTGTGTGTGTTTGTGTGTGTGTGTGTGTGTGTGTGTGTGTATAGATGGAGAAGTGTGTGTGTGTGTGTGTGTGTGTGTGTTACTCCCATCTTTCAGATGAAAGAAAAAAGAGTATGATTATGATTACATAGAGCTTGAACCAGGCCAGCAGCCTGGGAATCTGCCTGGGAAGGTTATTAATAATAAGTGATATAGTAATGGAAATTACTTATCCAAGTAACAAGTTAATGCGTGCCTTGGGTAAAAACAACCACTATTTGGTATTTGCTGGGTGCTTCCTGTGTACTGGGCCTACTGTTGATTACATAGTCACATTTGACCCAGCTCCGTGAAGTAGGTCCTGTTGTTGTGTCCACGTCACTGATGAGGTCACCGAGACCAGGGCAGTGTTAGCAAAGTGCTCCAGGGCAGTGGTGACCACCAGACCTTGCAAGACAAGGGAAGTCTTCTATGTCTGAACTGTGCAATGTTGTATGGAACACCAATTGCACACTGCATCCGACACTTGAAATGTGGCTAGTGCAATTAGGACTCTCAGGTTTTGTATAATGTCATCTTACTAGTGATGCATGTTAATGGTCTCAGCCGCTACTTCCCCCCACCAGTTAGGATGCTAAGCTAGGGCAACTGGTAGCTGAATATCCCTAACCACTGCACGGTACAGCCCCTTTCCTGTCCCTCTGAAGAGACTGGAGCTAAGGTGTGTCCTGAGCTTGTAGGGAGGACATTGCCCGGACCTCTGTGAGTAGCCAGATGTGGGGAGGGGGTGTTTCTGCCTCCTCTCCATCTCCATCCTTTGTGGCTCGGGTCCTGTTGTGTCCTGATGTTCTTGGGTCCTTTCTTCTGTGAACTCTGGCAGGAGGCCCTCTAGTGCTGGCCAGGAGGAAGCGGCTCAGAGTACTTCCTCCAGTGCCTGCATGTCTCATGTACTTGAACTCAAGGCCTAGCATTTTCCGGCCAAGACCTTGGTCTCTTCACTTTGCCTTAGCTGGCCTGGTTTCTTTTCTTTTTCTTTTTCTTTTTTTTTCTTTTTTTTTTTTTTTGTCTGTCTGTCATGTAAGGATCATCTTAATGGATGAGCTATGTACTCAGTAAGACAGGTGAGGTTCTAAGGGGACAGAATATTGGCCTCCAATATTTGGACCAGGAGACATCATTCACTGTGACTTATCTATCTTATATTTAAGATCACCACTAATATTTTTTTTAAAGAGGCTATTTATTGGGTATCATGAATACAGAAGGAAAGGAAAAAAATCATGCCACCAACCTCTACCCTCTCTTCCTGGTCTGGATCCTAGGCGATCATCTGCATGGTTTGAGGTTCTTCCCTTGCAGTGACAGTGGCCACTGATAGATGGGCTCTCTGAATGTCGCACAGTCCCTGTTAACCGTTTCACTGGGATCTGGACCACATTTGAGGAAGCAGAGTACCATGGTCTACTCAACCAGACTCAGCCCTCCCTCCCTGTCCTGCATCAGGGGTACCTGTGGACTGACTCCCCCAGGCTGTTATTTAGGATGGAGTTTAGCTCTCACCCACCACCTGTCACAAGAATGGAGACCTAATTTAGTGTGGATGTAAATAGCGTAGCTGACCCAATCCAGCATCATCATATGTGAGAAATTCATCACTCGCCGGGCTGGGTTGTGTGAATTCTCACCAGCGCTTCATACATTTAAAACTAAACCCGAAACACTCTCCGCAGCATTTCTTCTTGCCCCAGGGGGTTCTGGGAAATGTTAATGCCAACACACAGAGACAAGTCCCACCTCCAAGCCCAGCCCCCATTCCTCCTTACTTCTTCACTGGTGATCACTGTGGCAGCCATAAAAGTGCCTGTCCAGAACCTACCAGTGCATATGGAGTATGTACTATCGGTACATACGGCAGTACATATGGAGGGCAAAGGCGAAGGCCTGGCCACATGGAAGTACTGGCTAACCCTCAGCCAGTTCTTCCTTTCCCACAAACTTTGTGGGGCTCCCTTCAGCCCTGGAACTCACTCTGTAGACCAGGCTGGCCTCGAACTCACAGAGATCCACATGGCTCTGCCTCCCCAGTGCTGGGATTAAAGACACCCAGCCCTGTGGCCCCTTTCTTATTCTGCCACCCTCCTCTGTTCCCAGACAGTTGGCAGGCCTCTGAGCCTACACTTTCTACCTCATGTAAGTTTTTAATTTTGGAGGTTTGGGGGTTATTTTAAAATTTTTTTTAGAATCAATTTCTCTAAAACAAACTCTTATTTGAATACTACTTTTTCCCCCAGTCCCAGAGCCAAGAGTCATCTCTGTGGCCTTTACTGGCTCCTCTTCCCTTGCCACCATGTCCCCAGTCCGGCTCACTATTCTACTCAAATGTATCTGGCTAGTCTTCCTTACCAAGCCAAAGTCCCCTTTCTGCACGGCTGTGTCTTTTCCACATCGTGGTCCTTGCAGCCATGCCTGGAGGCCCTGCTAGAAGACAGATTAGGGGCTGTGTGGATCACAAGGCTCGGGGATGAGGTTGGAGGAATGAGAGAAACATTGTCCGGGAAGTTCAAGCCTGGACACACCCTGAGCCCTGGACCTATGGAGACTGGGGAGACACACAGAGTAATAAGGCTCTGTCTGAGATGGGAGGTTGAGATTGCAGCAGAGACCACAGAGATGTGGTCCTCTGAGTCCTCGAAAGCATCAGCATCCCTTGGGGGATGTGCTAGATATCCAGACTGTTGCCCTACCTGTCCAATTAGGCCTGTAATCCTACCTACTGGGGAGGCTGAGATCATAACCTGCTAGCGATACAGAGTGAGTTCAAGGCCACCCTACCTTGTCTCAAAATAAATAAAAAAGAGACTCAGTGGAATGCTGGCATAGTGGGCACAAGTCCCTAAGTTCAAGTCCCAGTACTGCAAAATAAATGACCCAAACAGACTGTCACCCTAGTCCATGAATCAGAAACCTCAGGGAGGGTCCCAGTAGGTTGTAGCCCAAAAAACTCTCCAGGTGATTCTAAAGCACAGCAAACTTTGAAAACCAACCAGCTGAGCTGGGCAGAGGTCGTGGCACACGCCTTTAGTCCCAGCACTCAGGAGGCAGAGGCAGGTGGATCTCTGAGTTTGCGTCCAGCCTGGTCTATAAAGTGAGTTCCAGTACAGCCGGGGCTATACAGAGAAACCTTGTCTTTAAAAAAATAAAAAGGAGGGGCTGGAGAGATGGCTCAAGGGGTTAAGAGCATCTGGCTGCTCTTTCAGAGGTCCTGAGTTCAATTCCCAGCAAACACATGGTGGCTCATAACCATCTGTAATGAGATCTGGTGCCCTCTTCTGGCCTGCAGTCATACATGCTGTATACATAATAAATAAATTAATCTAAAAAAAAATAAATAAAAATAAATAAAAAGGAGGAGAAGAAGAAAAAGAAAGAAAATCAATAAGCTGGGGAAAAAAAAAACCCTAAATGTTTAAAATCACTGGCCTGGTGTTAAGGACCTGGCTGATAATGGGGAGCTGGCTGGTGCAATTGAAAACACAAGGGCTGTCGATGCAGACGTCTGGGTTTATAGCTGTCCTTTGAAGTTGAATGGCCAAGTGCTCTAAGATTCAGTGAAATCACCTCTTTGGGTTCCCCTCCTCCCGCGAGGATTTGCCTGGGTCTCGAAACTTTCATGTGCCTAGGAATCCCTAGAGTGCTTTTGAAAAAGAAATACAGTTTTTGACTTCTCACTTCAGAAAATCAATTCTGTAGTCTGGATAAGGTTTTTAAGACTCTGTATTTCAAAATAAGCCCCAAGTGGTGCTGGTGTGGGTGGCTTGAGCATCACTCTGACAGTCTTGAGGTAAAGGGCCTCGGGGGATGCCATTCATGTGCTAGACACTGGGCGGGAGCAGAAGCTGTGTCTGTAGTGATGGCGCCACAGACAGTTGGGACCGGCTGGATGCACTGGCCGGAGGAGCTTTGCAGGCTTTCTAATAACCAGTTTTTATGGAATGGGACTGACCTGAAAGTGTCATTGACAGGACAGCTATGTGAATGGAGTCACTGTGTGAATAGTGGTCCTTTAAGGGGAAGGTTCGGGAGAACCACCCCCCTGTTTCCTTGCTGGTATAAGAGTATCTCCAACAATGAAATCTGGGTTTGTAGATGGATGGATCAGGCCTGGAGTGTTAGGGACTGGTTAGAAAGGCGATTTTGCCCATGAGGCCAATGGAGCTTAGGATCCTCTATTAACCTCCTTGGAGACACAGTTTGGGCTTATGGTGTAGCACAGACCACTTTTTGCAGAGAGCACTCGTTCTGCCCCCTCTGGAGCCTGAGCCTACAGCCTAGCTAGCCTTCTGGCCGGAAGAGACTTGACCTAGACTTGCTGATTGGCTGGATAGCACCTAGGTGCTATTCCCCCGGGGGCCACCAGGGGTCTCCGAGGCATTCACAGACCTTTGCCAATCAGACTTCAATCTTTGCCCCGCCCTCCTTTCCTCAACCTTGGAGCTGCGTTAGCACTGTCCAGCTTGGAGGTGACCCTGGAGCCAGGAATCTAAGCTCCACGGAGGGAGAGGAGCCCCCTCTTCCCAGGATTGTGCCTATGATCTCAGTGTCAGCTGGGGGTCATGTCTCCAGATTTCTCTCTCCTCCCCAACCTTGAGACAGCCAACCTGAAACTGGGCCCTCCTCTTGGCCTCTACCCCTCTTCCTCACTGGTAGTGCTGGGGAACACAGGTCATAGCTTGGGAATGTGGCCCTGGGTGGAGTGAGGGGGTAGGGAGGGAGAAGGACTCGTGGCCTGGGCTCAACACCTCTGTCTCTGTTGCTCTCTCCAAGCTCCTCCCCCCACTCCCCGGGTGCACATGGATGCCGGTGAGGACTGACCACTGGTGGGGAATAGCCTACACCTTCCTGGTTACGGGCTTCGTGGGCTGATGGGTGAAGGGCAAGTTGCCAGCAGGGACCCAGTAGAGCCCGTGGTTGAATTAGATGCCGGCCTGGGTCCTTGCCTACTGCAGGACCTGGGAGGCGACAGCCATGTGCTTGCTAAGTTTCCTTCGGCTGACAGGGAGGGGACACGTCTGGGAAGGAGGGGCCCCAAGCCCCGGCAGTTCTTCGGTTCTCTATGTCTGAGAAAGCTGGCTGTGGCCTGTTCTAGGGTTTAAGGCTGGCCAGTCATGCATTCCCAGGTTGAGTCTTGTTGGTTTGGGCAAAGCAAAGCATAGCGCCATTTGCTTTTGGCACTTCTTACGGTGGATCAGTCAAGCATATTAAATGCCGCAGTGAAGGGTCACCCTACCCCGGCCCCCCTCTGAGGATTGCGGTCCCCACACCTAGAGTCCAGGCCCTACCAAGGCGCTCAGCGCTTGTCAGTGTCCCAAGCTGTAATGAGAGGAAAGGCAGACGCTGGGTGCTTGGAATGAGCAGCGGCTAAATTCAGCCGGGCTGGGCTCCGCCCCTCCCCCAGTTCCGATTCCACCGCTCCCTCCAGGGGCTGCTGCTCCCTGTGGTCTCCGCAGGCACCACCTTCCCAGCCAGCGCCTGCCTCTCGCTGGCCACCCCCACCCACCTCCTCCTTTCCCCCCTCCTGGGCTCACTTCCCCTCCCCCAGGGCCGGCTCAGTGCGGGGCCTCCGCTGGGTCAGCGAGTGAGCGGGGCTGGGCAGGCTGAACGCCTGCTCCCTGGGGAGCTAAGGCCCGTGGGCAGTGGGCAGGGAGCAGGAGGGCCCGGTGCCAGGGCAGAGGCTTAAAGGAAGGTGCAGGCCGGGGGTCCGTGTGCAAAGTCTCAGGGTGAGTTGGGGCGCAGCACCGCTGGGGGCTTGGGGTTGGGGAAACAGGAGGAGGGGCCAGGGGGGCTGTGGCAGATTCATGTCTGTATTTGGCAGTCGGAAAAGCGCCAGCTCAGCGAGGCTGGGCCCCTGGCCAGTTGGAGGGGAGAGCTTCAGGGCCCTGGGGACACCCCTCCCCCTCCCAGGGCAGATTCAGGGGTCCCCCTCCTCTTTCCCTAGGCTGAATCACCCTTTTCTATGGATGACTCTGACTCTGCTTTCCTGTCCCCTGAGAATGTGGGGTTCATGCTGTAATGATGGGGCCAACAGGTGCCCCTGGGGAAGCTGAGAAGGGAGAGGGGGAAGGGCCGCCTGGTCACTGCCACCTCATTGGCCCTGGATAGAGGTCAGGATGGGGCTTGTCTGAGGTATGTGCTCTTTCTGCGCCAGGTCCAGCTCACCTAAGGAACCAGTGTCTTGATCCTGCTGTCGCGGGGTCCTAGAGATATCTATTACCTCCTTTGGGGCTTGTGACTGGGAGTTTGGAGGCCCACTTCCTGCTAGTGACGTGACTGAACTGCTTCAGTAGGACTCAGGATCGCCCCCAGACCAAGCAGTGGCCCTTCAGCTGACCAAATCTTTTGCTCTAGGCTGTTCTCTGTAGACTATCATCAGGCTCAGGGTTGGCAGCGCCAGGCAGAGGAGGGAATCAGACTCAGGGAGAGGAGGTAGCTGGGCATGGTCACACAGCAAGCGAGCTTCCCCAGGAGGTGAAGTCAGGGCTGGGCCTGCAGGGGCGGCCTCATCTCTGTAACACTCCCCAGCCAGCTCTCTCCATCTTTTCTCCCTGAAATCATCTATCTTTCCTCCAGGCGGGTCCACATCCCCTTTCAGCAGCCCTATCACCTCTGATGAGGAGTACCTGAGCCCCCCAGAGGAGTTCCCAGAGCCTGGGGAGACCTGGCCCCGAACCCCTACCATGAAGCTCAGTCCCAACCAGGATCGGGATTCCTCTGACTCCAAGGCACCCCCAACCTTCAAGGTCAGACCCCCGAGGCTGGTACCCAGCCTTCTGTGGACACCATCCCTCTGTGCACCCCTGATTCCCGAGGCCACTCCTAAGTGTTGCACTTAATGGAACCTTGCCCCCATTAACCCTTGTTACCCAGAGACAGCCACTGACTGGTGTGGAAGAGACCTCTGTCCCAGGTCCCCCAGTTCTCAGCAGCCAGTGCTGTGCTCTGTCACCCCTGATGCTTTGGGATTCTCCTTCAGGTCTCACTCATGGACCAATCCGTAAGAGAAGGCCAAGATGTCATTATGAGCATCCGAGTGCAGGGGGAGCCCAAGCCTGTGGTCTCCTGGTAAGTAGCAAACCACAATATACCACCCACCAGTACCGCCCACTCCGCGACCCCCCCCCCTTCCCAGGCTAAGCCTAAGAACTGGCTTTGGTAGAAGGGAACAGAGCTCTAGAGAACTTCTCTTGGGACCCCATCTCGGGTATAGCAGTACCACTCTGCATGCCTGCCCAGGGCTTCCTCTGTTGGAGAAGCATGGGACAATGAGTGACTTCGTGTCCACCCACTTTGAATGAATGGCCAGGACTCCTCTAGCCATGTAGACGGCTACTCATCTCTATGCCATCAGCTGATGCAGGGTGATTTTTAAAGCCAAGCCATTCTGTACCCGGGCTGTGGTGGACTCAGTCGTCACAATCTGTTTCTGAGCTACCCAAGTCTGAGTTAAATGTGGTTCTCAGCTGCCATGCCTGGCGCCTCCCAGGTGCCCGGAACATTACTCAGCATGCCATTGTCCCCGCCCCCACGCTGGTTTGGGTTCTGCTTTTTATTTTGAATTGATTGTGTAGTCTCCAGTGCACACTGGAGATGATGATGATGATGATGATGATGATTATTATTATTATTATTATTATTATTTTAAGACTGAAAGTTCATCAGTATCAGTTGGGGGAATGGGAATCTATGTTTATGTTACAAATAAGTGGAAATATGATATGGGGTCATTTAAGAAATATTTAGAGGTGATGCAGGTGAGATGGTAGAGATCCAGTTGGGTCTAAAAGTACTTGGAGGAGGTAGGAAGGTGGAGTTGGGGTAAGCCTAGCCTTGGATCCCAAGGTTGCCTTCACATCTGCCATACAGATTTGGGAAGCCAGTGAGGAGGAGAGGCCTGCAGCCAGTGGGGAGACTCCACAGCCTCCCTCCTCCTGCTGCTGGGACTGCGGTAAGGCCTTCAGGCTGTAGGACTGAGCCTTCCTCGTCTTGTTGACAGGCTGAGAAATCGTCAGCCCGTGCGCCCAGACCAGCGGCGCTTCGCAGAGGAGGCGGAGGGTGGGCTGTGCCGGTTGCGGATCCTGGCTGCCGAGCGGGGTGATGCTGGCTTCTACACCTGCAAGGCCGTCAACGAGTATGGCGCTCGGCAGTGTGAGGCCCGCCTGGAGGTCCGAGGTGAGAGGCACATAGACTCATGAAACGCCTGCCTGTCCTGGTTGTTACCCTCCTGACAGCTCACATCCCACCTCAGTTACAATAGGTCATGCTGGAAGGACCCCTAGTCCACCTGCTCGTACCATAGTTGGCTAAACTGAGGCCCAGAGAAAGGAGGAGACTTTGCCCAAGATCACACAGTAAATAATTCCATACTCAGCTGGCTCCCCGGTTTGCCTTCCCTGTGCTCCATCATGACAATGCCTGATGGTAGCTAGAAGCCCTGCCTCCTGTAGATAGCCATCTTCTTCCCGTCCTTCTAAGCTTTTGCCGCCTGCTCTGTGCAGGCCTATTCTTCCCTGACCCCGTTGCCCTCCTGTCCCCCACACTCGCCCTCCATACACATCTGATTGTTGTGCAGAAACTGTTGGGGTTGGGGTAGCAATTGGGAGTGGCTGGTGGCTGGACCCGTTCGAAGGGACCCCGAGGGTATCATCGTCATGATGGAGGGACATCAGAGGTGCCAGGGTTATAGAGCCCTGAAGTACGGAGAGGGCTAGGCCCTCAGGGTTGGGGACATAAGGCAGGGTTCTCAGGCAGCTGGCAGAATAGGATCTCTCCAGACTGACCTTCGGAGGCTGCTGGGTCACCCTTCCAAAGGGTGGCCATCCACTTGACCATCCCTTCCATGTGACGTCACAGGATTAGGAACATCTCCTCAGCCCCTTACTCTACCATGGTCCTTCCCTGCCCCTCACTGGGCGCAGTTCCTTCAAGCCTGGCAAAGGCCAGCTCTGGGGGCTTCCCAAGACATTCCCAAGCCCCTGCTGGAACCCAGACCTACAGTCCTAGTTCCTCGGCCAGGCCTCGCCTGCCTCAGTCTCCCCGGTTCCTCTGGCTATGGTTACCAACCTCTCCGAGCTCTAGATTCTTCAGGCCCGTTCCCCGCCCTCTTCCTTCTCTGGGGTTGGGCTCTACCTCGCGTCTCTAGTGTTAACCTGTGTCATGGTGCTTCTTTCTCTTTGGGGTTCCGTCCAGCATTCCGAAGGCTTTGGGGTGCTCCTAACGGCTATGAACACCTCTCCCCTTGTTGCTCAGGGTCTCTGTCTGTCGAGGGGCCCCAGGGACCAGGCTAGCCACTGGCCCTTTTACCCCAGCACTGATCTAGGAGGACCTGAAATTGGAAGTTTTAGGGGCAGCTCCATATCCAGAGGGGCCCTAGCTAGGCCTGTGTGCCTGTGTGTGCCTGTGTGTGTGTGTGTATGTGTGTGTGTGCGCACATGTGTGTGTGCGTGTGCGTGTGCCGCACTAACCTGCCGCTTGCTGACTGAGGTTTTTGTCTGTACACAGGCGAGTGAGCTCAGGGGGCCATCTGCGCTGCCCCCCGCTACCCTCCGGGCCGCGCCCCTGTCTCAGGCACCTCTCGGACCTCGCTGTGTTTCACTGCCTCCTGCCCACAGACCCAGCCGGCTCTCCGGCCCGGACTTATCCCTGCCTCCCCCACTCCTCCCTCCCTAGCCCATGAAGCACTCTGGGGTAGCCCATGGGCCCCAGTGGATCCATCCTCCCTAAGTGGGTACGGGGCTGTGCAGGCCAGGAGGCCCCCAGAAGGACTGAGTGCTGGGAAGGGACAACCATGAGGGGTGCCAAGCTCCCCCAGTCTCCCTGTAGGGGAGCATCAAGCGAGTGCATGTGCTATGCTGCTACAGGCCACTGTCTGTCTATCCGTTTGTCTGTCTGTGTGTCTGTGACAGTTAGGGAAGGATGCCTCTGAGCTGAGGTGGAATAAGGCAGAACATGGCATCCATGGGATGGAGGGGCCCAGAGCGGCAGGCGCAGTGGCCAGGAGGCTCACCGGGAAGGGGCAGGGCACTGACCATTTCAGAAATGGGTTTTAAAATGGCACAACACTTTCTATTCCACAAGAGACCAAAGGCCGGAGGTCTGGGGCAAAGCCCTGGCTGCTGGCAAGCTTAGGGTCCAGTGGGGCACCCTCCTTCACAGCCATGTCTGGCATGCTCTGTCTGGGAAGGAGAGAGACGGCCAGGCTGAGCACAGGAGCAGGGTCATCGTGGGGGTGGAGGCTTGGAGAGAACTATTTTGTAGCTCAAATAAAAGTCCAGTTTGTACCCAGCTAGCGTGCTGTGTTTTCTTTACCGCCGCCGCCGCCGCTGCCGCCGTCGTTGCTGCCACCGTCCTTTTGGATCCCCTCCCCCAGTGCCCTTCCACCTCTCATCACTTCTCCCTCCCAGGGGCCAACGTGGGTTCCCATCCCAGAGCCAGGTTCTAGGGGCTCCTCGCTGTCTTGCCTGGGGGCGGATGGGCTTTCCCAGTCTCCAGAGGAACCAAATGCATCTCTCTCTCTGTGTCTGTCTGTCTCTCTGTGTGTGCGTGTGCGTGTGTCTTCCTTGCCCCGTGTGTCTCTCTGCTCTGTCTGTGCCCTCCCCTCCCCCACCCCCGTGGCTGCCTTCCCCTCAGCACACCCTGAAAGCCGGTCCCTGGCCGTGCTGGCCCCCCTGCAGGACGTGGACGTGGGGGCCGGGGAGATGGCGCTGTTTGAGTGCCTGGTGGCGGGTCCAGCCGACGTGGAGGTGGACTGGCTGTGCCGCGGCCGCCTGCTGCAGCCCGCGCTGCTCAAGTGTAAGATGCATTTTGACGGCCGCAAGAGCAAGCTGCTGCTCACCTCTGTGCATGAGGATGACAGTGGGGTCTACACTTGTAAGCTGAGCACCGCCAAAGGTACCTACCTACTCACTCAGGTGCTAGGGCTGCTCTGGTGCCCAGAGCTGGGGGGGCGGGGGCTAAGAGACGGGGTGCAGAACAGACGCCCGCCCGGGAAGAGGAATTCTAACCAGGGGGGGCAGGAGAGAGTATGGGCCTCTGGCCCATGAACAATGAGCACTTAAATCAGCGGTTCTCCACCTTCCTAATGCAGTCACCCTTTAAGACAGTTCCTCATGTGGTGATGACCCCCCCCCCCCAACCATAGAATTATTTTCATTGCTGGCCGGGCGGTGGTGGCGCACGCCTTTAATCCCAGCACTCCGGAGGCAGAGGCAGGTGGATCTTTGTGAGTTTGAGGCCAGCCTGGTCTACAGAGCGAGATCCAGGAAAGGCGCAAAGCTTTACAGAGAAACCCTGTCTGGGGGGGGGGGGGAGAGAATTATTTTCATTGCTGCTTCATAACTGTAATTTTGCTACTGTTATGAGTCATAATATAAATGTCTGACGCGCAGGATATCTGATATGGGACCCCTGTGAAAGGGTCATTTGATGGCAGGGGGTTGTGACCCACAGGTTGAGAACCACTGACTTAGCGCTCCGCACAGAAGGTGATGTTGTTCCCAGGTAGAGCAAGTCCATTGAGATATAGCAAACAAACCTGACTTGGGCAGCTCTATTCTTGCCCTGCACGTTGCCAAGCACACGTCTTTGAACAAGTCACTTCCTCTGTATGAGCTTTAGTCTATCCGTCTGTGGAAGGGGATGGTGCTAATACCTACCAGGCAGGGGGATTGGCAGGATTAGGGAACTAACCCCTGCAGAGAACAAAGCCCCAGTGCCCGTCAAAGGGTGGAGACTCATGGAGGCCAGCTGTTGTTACTATCAATGGTATCTCTGTCCTGGTCCTGTTCTCTGAGAAGAAGAGAGATGAGGGCACCTGCCTCTGGGTGTATGACAGGTGGGACAGTATGGGCATGAACCAGACACAGACAAGTCTGGGCAGGGGGCTTCTCTTCAAGAACCTTCTCAGAATCAAGCTATGTTTCATCTTGAATGGCCAGAGGCAGGTAAGAGCTTCAGCAGGCCCTGTGTTCCTATAGTGTCCCCAGCCCACACTGCGAGGCTGCTACCCATCCTTGTTGACTCCCTGCCTCCAAAGAAGGCCTGGCCTATGAATCTTTGCCCACTGCCTCGGCCTTCATGCTCAGAGGCTTCATAGGGCTCAGCCCAGGCTCTTAAGGCTGGAGTGGACCCATGAGATGAGGGGTCTGAGCTGCCACAGCCTTCTTTGACTTAGTGCTGCCCACTTCCTCGCAGATGAACTGACCTGCAGTGCCCGGCTGACGGTCCGGCCATCGCTGGCGCCTCTGTTCACCCGGTTGCTGGAAGACGTCGAGGTGCTAGAAGGCCGTGCGGCCCGCTTGGATTGCAAGATCAGCGGTACCCCGCCTCCCTCTGTTACCTGGACTCATTTTGGTATGGTCCCCCACTCTGAATATGTTGAGACAACGTCAAGGGCTAAGATAGGGTGTGCTTAGAGGACAGTCCTTCCTTCTGCTCCAGTAGCTTCCTGTCTATGTCCTCCTGCCCCCAGGCCACCCTGTGAATGAGAGCGAGAACCTGCGGCTGCGGCAGGATGGGGGTCTGCACTCACTGCACATCGCCCGGGTGGGAAGTGAGGATGAGGGACTCTATGAAGTCAATGCCACCAACACTCACGGCCAGGCCCACTGCTCTGCCCAGCTGTATGTGGAGGAGCCTCGGACAGCCGCCTCTGGCCCCAGGTACCACACAGGACTCCAGGTGCTGCCTGCCGTGCCTCTGAGGGACCCTTACCCCGAGCCAGGAGGGCATAGCTGTGCACATCAGGGCAGCCATGTGGTTCTTACAGCTCGAAGCTGGAGAAGATGCCGTCCATCCCTGAGGAGCCGGAGCATGGGGATCTGGAGAGGCTGTCCATTCCCGACTTCCTGCGGCCACTACAAGATCTGGAAGTGGGGCTAGCTAAAGAGGCCATGCTGGAGTGCCAAGTGACCGGCCTGCCCTATCCCACCATCAGCTGGTTCCACAATGGCCACCGAATTCAAAGCAGTGACGACCGACGCATGACACAGTGTATGTGACTGGGAAGGGACCCAGCGACCTCTTGGCTTTTTGGATCCTCCCCTAGGAACCTCTCAGGGTCTTCTCTTCATAATTTGGTTAGAGATGGGAGGGGCCGAGGAACAGAACCTTTAGGGGCTCGGAGGTCAGTCTGTCCTTTCTTGAGTCCACAATAGTGCCATCTGCCGAATCACCCCCGAGTGGCTCCGTTAGCACTTCCTGGGCACTTACAGCCTGCTGCTGAGCAGCCTGGGGACTGCAAGCAGGTTACAGGACCCACAGTGCCCTTCTTCCCTCATTTGCAACGGAGCCGTGATGAGAATGAAATTAGTGATATATATCACCCAAAGCCGGGCCTGGTAGATAACAAGCGGTCAGCAGATGATAAATCTTATGACAGGTTTTGCGGCCACTACACTCACTGTTGGTAAAGCCGAGCTGCCCATATGCCCGAGAAGTCTCAGTGGCAGGGCTGGCATGCACAGGGTCTTGCTGTGAAGAGAAGTAGATCCAGGGTTGCTGACAAATAGTAAATGAGAAAGAGGAAGCCAGGGGATACGAAGAACAGGCTGTTTGGGTGGGAGTCCTCTTGCCTGGTTATTCCCCCAAAGGAACACTTGTGTTCCATTGTTGAAGCCACATGAATCTCCTGTGAGTTCCTCCTGCCTCTGCCCGTGACGGATTTCTTCTGCAGCTGCATCTAATAGCCCCTTGGTGTGTGCTGTCTATGTGGTGCACCCCAAGTCCTGAAGCCCTGACAGGAACAATAGGCCTGTGAGGCAGGTACTCTTATACCTGTTTACAGATGGGGAAACTGAGGCTTAGAGAGGTACAGACACTTCCTCAAAGGTAAGCAAGGACTTCCTGACCCAAGCCCGTCTCTCTAAGAGCTTCTGACTGGGGATGCAGCTCAGTTAGTAAAGTACTTGCCAGCCCCAAGCCCTGGCTGTGACCTCTCCTACTGCGTAAACTGGGTACGACGGCATGCACTTGTAATGCCGGAATTCGGGAGGCAGAGATAGGAGAGCCAGAAGGTCAAGGTCATTCTCAGCTGCATAGTGATTTCTAGGCTAGTCTGGATTACACGAAACTCTGCCAAAGAAAAGGGAATATGGGAGAGAGAGGAAAGGAGAAAGGAAAGAGAAATAAAGGCTGTTTTAGTCACTAACGGTCCATTCTCCCAACTCCACTCTCATCTCATCCCTGGTGCCACCACAGCAGCCCTGGCCCTTGCTCCCTCTAGAGCTGTCACTGCTCAGTCACAGGCTTCCCTGTGTCCTCACTTCCTTGGAGGCCCTGGTAGGTGTCTGTCTCAGGATCTGAGCTGACGTCTGTGCTGTGCCTGTACCTGGGGCCACCGGCAGCCTCTGGCTTCTCTTCCCTTATAAGTAGTGTAGGCGGAGATAAGTGAACGGATGGCCGTTCAGAGTGAGATAACACGAAAGGAAGACAGGGCTGTTTGGGTACATCCCTGGTGTGGAGGAGAACAGTACAGACTGTCCCTTCTTCACGTCCGGCCGGGGACAGCCTCCTTATCGTTGACGGAGCAGAGTGCAAGAAAGGAGCTTTGGGAGGAAATGGATCTTCAGGTCGAACCATTGCCTCCTCATTCATTAGCTCTGTCACCTTGGACAAGCCAATTAATGTCTCTGACCTCACTGGTAAATGGGGATAATTCTGTAGAGTTGTTGGGAGGATTAGGGTTGAGAAAAGCATGTCAAGTACCTGGCGTAGGATGAACGCAGAGCTGGCAACTCTTATTGTAATTTATATTGTGACACATATTTGGTGCTTACTGCACGCAAAGCATTGAGTCCTGGGTGGAACCAGCAGATCTGGACAGGAGCTGTCACTCATGGAAGTGAAAAGAAGAGATCTCCAAAATCACGGGGACCTGGTACCCAGCAATGAGCGTCAAGAGGGCTGGGGACCCAGGGAGGGCATCAGGGTACCGGAAGGAGGGGTGGGGCCATGGCAGGCTAGGCTTCATGGACAGGTGCCTGAACTATGTCTTAAAGGAGAAGGGAGCTTTAGGTAAGAGTTGAGGACATTCTGAATGGGAGGAATTCGGTGAACCAAGAGGTGGAAATCATTGGCCTCTTCAGGGACCCTATCGTCTATGAGAGTTGGAAAGAAATAGCCAGATGGTGGGGAGGGCATTGGGGGTCACTGGGTTTGGCTGGTCTCCAGTGGGCTTTCCTCAGGCTCTGTGGGAGAGGAGGCACAGGCAGGGTCCGCTGGGGTGAGAAGAGACCGGGGAGGGACCTACTCACCAAACTTTGTCAGAACTTTGACTTGGAAGTCTCAACCCCTTGGGGGTACAGGAGTGGGGGGCCTGTCACGGGGTTGGGGACACACAGACAAAGACAAACCTTGTGTGAGAAGAAGATGCCAAGTGACATGCGCAAGAGGTACAAGGACCAGCTTTGGCTGCAGGAAGCACCACGTGTCGCTGCCCTGTTCTTTCCCCTTTCCCCACTCCCTGCAGTGGGTAGTGTACGTGTGGCCAGGCTTGAGGTTACATGAGCCAAGCCCACAACGTATTCTCCTGATCAGCCATGTGTCCCTGTCCCTCCCCGACAGACAGGGACATACATCGCCTGGTGTTCCCCGCTGTGGGGCCTCAGCATGCCGGTGTCTATAAGAGTGTCATCGCCAACAAGTTGGGTAAAGCTGCCTGCTACGCCCATCTCTACGTCACAGGTGAGGCAAACACCCTCTCTAGCCTATGGCACCACCCAAGGGCTAGATTGGAGGTGGGCGGAGGGGCGGCTCTACACCGGCTTCTTCTCCACTGCTGAGGGAGTAGCTGGCATTGCCCTGTACCTGGGGCTGAGCCTCAGCCCCAGCTTCCTATCTAAGGGTAGCTGATCCTGTAGAGCCCTCGGGCTCTGAAGCACCCCCACACCTCCCACCTGTGGCTTTCAGATGTGGTTCCGGGCCCTCCAGATGGCGCTCCCCAAGTAGTGGCGGTGACCGGAAGGATGGTCACGCTCACGTGGAACCCACCCAGGAGTCTGGACATGGCTATCGGTGGGTCAGGGCCACACAGGCCAGAGGGTAGGGATGGGGCATGGATGGAGAAGGCTCAGGCAGGGGCACTAAAAGGTCCAGGTTTTCGAGCATAGGATGGGGGAGTGAGTGGGTAGTATGCGAGAAGTGGGCCCAGGAACATCTCCGTTGTTTCTTCTCTAGACCCAGATTCTCTGACATACACTGTGCAGCACCAGGTGTTGGGCTCAGACCAGTGGACCGCACTGGTCACAGGCCTGCGGGAGCCCGCGTGGGCGGCCACGGGGTTGAAGAAGGGACTCCGGCACATCTTCCGAGTCCTCAGCACCAGCGGCAAGAGTAGCAGCAAGCCCTCGGCGCCTTCGGAGCCTGTGCAGCTGATAGAGCATGGTGAGCCCGATGCCGTAGGGGGTGGGGGGAGGAGGAGTCAGTGACAGGCTTAAAGGCCGCTCTAGACTTGGCAGGATCCCATCCCATCAGTGGCAGCAGTGGTCTGGGTACAAAGCTAAAGACTGGTGTTATCAGTCCTTCTTCCTTCCTTAGCTGCTTCCTGGCTATGCTCCACCTCTCTGAGCCTCAACTTCTCCATCTTTTGTAGCTGGAGAGTTTCTCTCCAGCTCCCGCCAATCCCCGCCAGTCTCGAAGCCCACTTATAAAATAAACACACCGACTCTTATATTATTTAAACTGCCCGGCCATTAGCTCAGGCCTACCATTGTCTAGCTCTTACTCTTATACTCAGCCCATTTCTGTTGATCTATATGTCGCCACGTGTTCCGTGGCTTTACCTGTTGCCTCTCCTTGACGCTCCCTGGACGGCAGCTGGTGTCTGTCTTCCCTGTCTTCCTGTCCTTTCCTCTCTCCTCTCTCTAGTCCCGCCTATACTTCCTGCCTGGCTACTGGCCAACCAGTGTTTTATTTATCAAACCATCATCCACAGCAATCTGTAAAACTGGAACTTTAGTGGGGGTGAAGGTGCAGAGGGTGCCCTGGCACCACTGCCAGCCCAGTACAAAGCCTGTGTTCTCCCCCCGCCCCACTAGGCCCACCCGTGGAGGAGGCCCCGGCAGTGCTGGATAAACCAGATGTTGTATACGTAGTAGAGGGCCAACCGGCTTGTGTCACGGTCACCTTTAACCATGTGGAGGCCCAGGTTGTCTGGAGGAGGTAGGAGTCCTTACTCACCAGCCCCTACCTGGGACAGTCCCAGCCCCAACTCCGCCTGGCAAGATCACTCATCGTATCTTCCTTAGCTGCCGAGGAGCCCTCCTAGAGGCACGCGCAGGCGTGTATGAACTGAGGCAACCAGATGATGACCAGTATTGTCTCCGGATCTGCCGGGTGAGCCGCCGAGACCTGGGGCCCCTTACCTGCACTGCCCGAAACCGCCATGGCACCAAGGCCTGCTCGGTCACCTTGGAGCTGGCAGGTGGGTGACAATGTCTTAATATTCCACCCTCTCAGGTACGCTGCCATTGCTGGAGATTCAATTCCACGTCCTCCCTCTCATTCCTGTCCTAGTAACAATACCAGCGTTAGTAATAATAAGAGTAATAATACTAATATTTATTGAGCATGCATGGTGACATGTTCTGTAATAACTACACTCAGGAAGCCAAGACAGGAAGATTATGAGTTTGAGGCCACCTGGGCCACAAGGGAGGGAGGTCTAGCCTTAAAAAAAAAAAGCCTGGACGGTAGCTCACCATAGAGTACTTGCTTAGCACAAAGTTTTAGGTTGGATCCATAGGCACCGACACACACTCACACACATGTACACACCTATACATACACAACGTTATACATAATGTTACATGTAGTATTTAACGTCTCCTACGTGCCGGGATCAGAATGAAGAGCTTCACCTACCTCATTTAACGCATTATCCTTGTAAGATGGGGTTAGTTGTCCTTCCCGTTCTGCAAATGAGGATGCAGGGTCAAAGTGTTAGGTAACCCGGCCCAAGGTCCCAGAGTCCAATAAGTACAGGAGCCGGGTTCGAGTTCCCCCGTCAGACTGCAAAGCTGTGAGCACTGTTAGCTTGTGTGCTAAGGACAGTAAGGAAACCGTGTCTCAGCTAAAGCGGTATGGGAGGAGGAGCTGATTAAAAGCAAACGTCCTCAAGCGCAGTTCGTCACCCCCCGCCCAGCTCTGCGGCCCCCCGGCTGCACGTCAGCACTACCAGTCCGACATGTCACTGTCACCTTTAACCATGTGGAGGCCGAGAACCAAAGTCCCTTTCTGTCATTTCTCCTCTGAAGTCGGAGCTTCTGGAGCTGCATTAAGTAGCCATTTTTTTGTGTGTGTTTTGCTTTGTTAATTCACTCCAGGATCTGTAAGTGCCACTGAAAAACCTCAGCTCCACCTGAACTGAATGTTCTTACCTGCTGAGTGGATCCAGTCCCAGCCAAAACCAAAGAAAGTGACATTTTAGTTAGCACAGACAATCTATGAGCAAATGGACATTTTCTGCCGGGAGTGGGGGGGCGGGGCGGGGAGGGGGGAGGCCAGGTGATGGTAGCACACACCTTTGATCCCAGCACTCAGAGGCAGGTGGATCTCCATGAGTTCAAGGCCAGCATGACCTACAAAGCGAGGTCCAGGACAGCTGTTAGCCAGAGAAACCCTGTCTCGAAAGACAAAAACAAAAACAAAATCGTTGAAGTTCACTTGAAAACCTCCAGAGTTTTGACTTTTGTTAGATGCCTCCTCCCTCAGCAGACCGGGGACCAAGCTCCTAGAGGGAAGACAGCTGTGGAGTGGGTACAAGCAGCCACGGGGGTGTGAGGAGGAGGTGGGACCCTCCTGACCCCGTGTTGATAGGGTTTCCATTTCTGGAGTTTTGCTCTTGCCCAGCTCCCACCCTGTACTTCCTACTCAGTCCCCCCTCTGTCCCCAGATCACAGTGTCTGGTCGCCCATCCCAGGTGTAGTCAAATTTGGGGCTTGGAGAGGCCTGGGAGCCCTGAATTCTAGCTTGACATGGATGGTGATTGAGGGAGACTATCTTAACCGGATAGTTATACCAGATGCTCCATTCTGCGTGGCCCTGCTTCGCCATCAGTCAGGCAGGATAGATAGAAAGACAGCCCCCTTCTCTTTATGTCTGCCACATAATAGCCTCTTTCCCAGACCCAGAATGGCCTCTCCTGTTGTCTATATAAAGCCAGGAGGTCCCTGGGGTGGTGGCAGTCTATACCCAGCTGCTCTATTTTTTTTTCCCTTGGGGCTTGATTACTCTCACTCCTCTTAAAGCTGGGGTTCTGAGGACGCACTCAGAATACGGGGCCTGGAATTCACAGTCTTTCCAAGGCCCACTGCAAAGTGTGTTTAATTCTACCATGAGAATGAGAGGCTGCTTTGTAGGGCATAACGTGGCCATGTGGTTTGTGGGAGGAGGAAGCCGAGAGTTCACTCCTAGACTGTCCGGTGAATACCTGGGCAGGGCATTTTGTTCAGCTTGCCATCTCCCAGAAGGTAGAAGGCTTCCTGGACGTTTAAACGAGAAAGGAGCTTCCAGACAGAGGCGGCGTCCTTCAGGAGCTGAATTCTAGGTCACAGCCCCAGTCTCCTGCAGGGGCCAAGTAGAGGCAATCAGAGGCCACCAGGTGGGGTGTTGAGAAGCGCAGTCACCCACAGGGGGCAGCTCTGAGCCACACTGCACCAGCCTCCTGGTTACTGCAGGGAAGAAAGGGCTGGATAGCCAGACAAGAGAAAGGGGATTTCTTTTGTGTGTGAAAATGTCCTGATTTCAAAGCCATCAGATGAATCCTAAGAGCCAAGTCAGGAACTCCAGTGTCCTCAGGCGCGGTGGGGTGGGGTGGGGTGGGGGAGTGTGGGAGGGTCTGGATAGCCAGGGCCTGGTATTCTCATTATCCAGTTGCTGACAGGGACAGGGCCTGAGGAGGCAGTCCCCTGTGGTGATAACGTCCGGTCCTCTTCTGTTTGTCACAGAGGCCCCTCGGTTTGAGTCTATCATGGAAGACGTGGAGGTGGGGCCTGGAGAGACCGCCCGCTTTGCTGTGGTAGTTGAGGGGAAACCACTGCCAGACATCATGTGGTACAAGGTGAGAGGGTAAATTAGGCTGAAGCAGCTGGCAGGGAGCCCTGGGATTTGTGCAGTTCTGGGAGGCCTTAGATGAGAAGTGTCCGGGCAGAGGTGTAGTTAGCAGGGGGAGGTGGGGCTCAGGGGACTAACCGAGGGTTAGGGGCTTTTTTTTTTTTTTAATTTTGGTTTTGGTTTTTCTGAGACAGGGTTTCTCTGTGTAAGCCCTGGCTGCCCTCAAACTCACTCTGTAGGCCACGCTAGCCTCGAACTCAGAGATCTGCCTGCCTCTGCTTCCTGAGTGCTGGGATTAAAGGCGTGTGCCACCACTGCCTGGCACTGGTTAAGGGTTATTAACAAGAGATAAGGGAGAAGCTGGTTCTGGTCCCGGGGTCAGAGGAACTGAACGGAGACAGAGTGGGGCTTGACAGGCAGGCGCCTGGCCGTCAGGTCCAGATGAAGGAGGCGGTCTGGTGTAGAGGAAAAACTAACTCCCAGATGGCAGTAAGGTCAGACCTAGGCTGCAGGTGACACCCACTTCTGCAGGATGAGGTGCTGCTGGCCGAGAGCAATCACGTGAGCTTCGTGTATGAGGAGAACGAGTGTTCCCTGGTGGTGCTCAGTGCAGGAACGGAGGATGGAGGCGTCTATACCTGCACAGCCCGGAACCTGGCCGGCGAAGTCTCCTGCAAGGCAGAGCTGTCTGTGCATTCAGGTGGGTTAGTGTTTGGGGGAGAAGTTCGGGGCAGGCAGTACCCTGCCCTGCATTTCCTACCGCCACAGCCCCTAGCCCCAGCACCTGACAGAGTGTGAGCATTCGGCCCTTTGTCTTTTGAATCTGTCCCACGTTCCCTGTCTCTGCCCTTGTCTCTATGTGGCCCCTTCCCGACACGGGGACATCTGCCTCCTCCCCAGCTCAGACAACTATGGAGGTCGAGGGGGCTGGAGAGGATGAGGAGCCCCGAGGAAGAAGACTTAGTGACTACTACGACATCCACCAAGAGATCGGCAGGTATGGGGCAAGGAAGAGCGGGCATCAGGGACCGGAGGAGGCTGCTGGGTCTGAGGGCCAGCAAAGATGGAGGGTCGGCGCTGTAGTGACAGCCATGTCTTGTCACCCTGTGTCATCCAGGGGTGCCTTCTCCTACCTGCGGCGTGTGGTGGAACGGAGCTCCGGCCTGGAGTTCGCAGCCAAGTTCATCCCTAGCCAGGCCAAGCCAAAGGCATCGGCCAGACGTGAAGCCCGGTTGCTGGCCCGACTCCAGCATGACTGTGTGCTCTACTTCCACGAGGCCTTTGAGAGGCGCCGGGGACTTGTCATTGTCACTGAGCTGTATCCTGGGACAAGACGGGGGGGGGGGGGGGGGGACGAAGAAGAAAGACTGTCCTTCGTAAAGGCAGAGTGGGAACATGTTTTGCCCTTTGCAAAGTGGTCCTTTGAGCTAGGCTGTAACCGGAGTGGGATCTAGCTCATCTAGCATGCTCGAATATCCTGCACTGCATAAGAGTGAGTGTTGAAGCCGGGCGGTGGT
Organism: Peromyscus eremicus; assembly: GCF_949786415.1. NCBI lineage: Eukaryota > Metazoa > Chordata > Mammalia > Rodentia > Cricetidae > Peromyscus > Peromyscus eremicus. The sequence continues at coordinate 36,248,518 of NC_081429.1, read as the reverse complement.
GGTGCACGCTTTTAATCCCAGCACTTGGGAGGCAGAGGCAGGTGGATCTTTGTGAGTTTGAGGCCAGCCTGGGCTACAGAGAGAGATCCAGGAAAGGCGCAAAGCTACACAGAGAATCCCTGTCTCGAAAAACCAAAAAAAAAAAAAAAAAGAGTGAGTGTTGAGGCTTACACCTGTGACCCCAGGACTGGGGAGGTAGATCAGACGTTTATGGTCATTTTTGTCTACATAGTCTAGTCCAGGCTACATCAGACCCTTAAAAAACAACGGACCTGTTGACAGTTGGGATGAATGATGAATCTGGAGACATCTTTGAAAATCATTTCTAGATCTTTTGTTTAAAAAAAAACTAAACAAAACCAACAAGAAAAATTTAAGTTCATGCCAGGCATGGTGGTGTATGCCTTTAATTCCAGCTGTCAAGAGATAGAGACAAGTGGATCTCTTTGAGTTCCAGGCCAGCCTAGTCTACAAAGAGAGTTCCAGAACAGGTAGGGCTATGTAAGGAGACCTTGTCTCAAAAAAAAAAAAAAAAAAAAAAAGCATTAAGTTCACATAGCATTTAGTATATGCCTGGATTTTACACTTAGCATAGACTCAGTCCTCATGGATATCTTCCCAGTAGAATTTCATCCTTATTTTCTGGCTGATGGAAGAGGCATAAAGAGGTTAAATAGTGTATTCTACGGCTCTACAGTTAGCAAACACCGTATGATTTTATCACAGGGTCCAATGTATCTACACATTTGACAGGACCCTGCTTCAGCTGAGAACCGATACCTCGTTTACTAACGAGGACTCTTCACAAAGCCACACCTTTCTCTGAATGTGCTAAACAAAGGCACACTGAGCTAGTGACGCTGGCGCTGGCGGTTGGCTTGACCCTCCGGGAGCAGGGAGACTGTGACCTGAACACCAGCCTCTCAGTCTGCATTGTTCAAGTCCAGACCTCAGCAAAACGACAAATAATTTCATTACACGGACCTCTGGGTTACTCTCAAATACGGTCGAGGAGTTTCATCTCTAGTCGACAAGATTTTACTGTGATGTGAACCCTATAAAATGTTCCATAGGCCAGGAGAGGAATGGTCACCTTCATTTCACTCTGGGAGGAAAGCTATGCTCAGAAAGGGTCAGGGAGTTGCCTGGGAGTCCAAGTTCAAGCAGGTCTCCCATGTGTATGACCTGATGCCAGGAAAGGGGGACATAGTGTCTGGACCTGTCTGTGTCAGATACGCTTTGTGGGGAAGGAGGGCCTGGGCTCAGTTCTGAGGCCGGGCCGAGCAGTTAGTAGTTAGTGCTTGACGCTTCTCCTTGACCTATGACACAGTTGCACAGAAGAGCTTCTAGAGCGCATGGCCAGGAAGCCCACCGTGTGTGAGTCTGAGGTGAGGGCAGTGGGTGGCAGGGGCCGGCTTGCACACCACCTATCACCTGTGTGAACTCTAAGAATGATGGGGGGGGGGTCCTATGCATGCCATTTGTGCCCACCAGGAAGCCAGGGGTGGCGGTGGAGAGCACAGCCCCACAGCAGGAGTCCCCATCCCACCAGACAAGACTTGTCCTGTCTTTTGTAAACAACAGCAGACATATTCCGGACCCCAACTCCGTGGCCTCCCCGTTTTCCTCACATGTACATTCTACAAAAACTCCCGAGACTTTAACCTCACTGTATGGCTGTGCAAACTGTCTACTGCACAGTTCTGTTTATATCATATAAATCACGATCCTCTTTACGTGTACTGTGCACAACTCGTACAGTGGCAAATGGCGACCCTGAGTCTTAGCATCCCTCATCCCGTGTGGTGGGCCACAGATGAGCTTTCAACGACCCACCTGAAGGTCACCGCCCAGGCATGGCCTGACCTCTTGCCACATCCCTGGTGATGCTCAAACAGAATGTGTCCCCCCCCCCCCCCCCCCCCGCCACCTCCGCGGACTCTGTCCCCCTGTTTCCGCAGACCCGGACCTATATGCGGCAAGTGCTGGAAGGGATATGTTACCTGCATCACAGCCATGTGCTGCACCTTGATGTCAAGGTGAGGAGGGATGTGGAGAACAGTCAGAAGGTGAGGGGGCTGTCGTGTCGGGTGCTCATCCTTAATCAGCCTCCGTGCTTTGGTTACAGCCCGAGAACCTGCTGGTTTGGGATGGTGCAGGGGGTGAAGAGCAGGTGCGCATCTGTGACTTCGGGAATGCCCAGGAACTCACTCCAGGGGAGCCCCAATATTGTCAGTATGGCACTCCAGAGTTTGTAGCACCCGAGATCGTCAACCAGAGCCCCGTGTCTGGAGTCACTGACATCTGGTAATGCTGGCATGCTGGCCATGCTGGGGACTTGCTCACTGGCTGGGAAGAGCTTCGGGGAACTGGGAATCTGATATTCAGTGGGTAGCATTGCTCCTAAGGTTTCTCTTCCTGCCCATCGCCTTCCTGTTCATCATTCAGGGCTAACCCAGCCCTCTGGGCCTCAGCTCTGTAGCCCTCAGCTTCCAGCTTCCTTAGGGCTGAGCCTCCCCCAAGTAAGACTGGTATAAGCTTATTGGTACTCAGACTTCTGGGATCCTTCAGCCAACCCTGCCATGGCCCCTGACTTTGGGTTGAGTTCCTCCCTGAAGTAGGTACTGCTATGCAGCATTCCCCGGGAGGACCCATCCTTTTCAGAATGGTGGTGGAGAGATTGACTCATTTCTGGCCGGAGTGAGCTGGCCTCTCACCCATACTTCTGGTTTCCTACAGGCCCGTGGGTGTCGTTGCCTTCCTCTGGTAAGGACCCCTCTGCAGTCTCCTACTGGTCTTCCGATTGGCCCACCCCTACCATTTACACCGCCCACAGCCCACTCCCGTCTCTTCCACACACACTGCTCCTTCCCCACTTAAGGGCTTTCACATGCATGAGGCTGCTTACCCTGGTTGGCATGTCCCAGTTCCATAAGAGTTGGGCATACTGGATCCACAGAGGCCCGTAGGCTTAGCACCATTTTGGCAGGGAACTTCCTGGTCCTAGGAGGTCCAGGGCATGGCCTAGAAGGAGAGATGTCTCCTTATAGGAGAGCCACACTGGGGGAGGGACAGAACTTGTTCTCCAAAGCACAGGCAACCAGCTCCCATGGCCTCCCTAACCCTCTGAGGACCTCAGGGCAGAGCAGGACAGTAATATGAAAACTCTGGCTTCCAGTCCAGGTTTGCCCAGCCTCTGATGTCCCCACATCCTTAGGGCTCCCCTTGTTCCCAGTCCCCCGTCACAAGCATGGCACTTCACCTTAGCCTCGGGCCTCAAGGCCCTGCCTACGTCTTACCATAGCCTACTCTGTCCCTGCAGTTTGACAGGCATCTCCCCATTTGTGGGGGAGAACGATCGGACAACGCTAATGAATATCCGAAACTACAACGTGGCCTTTGAGGAGACCACATTCCTGAGTCTGAGCAGGGAGGCCCGGGGCTTCCTCATCAAAGTGCTGGTGCAGGATCGGCTGTGAGTAGACCTCTTCCGCTGCAGAGACCGGCCCTCAAACCACATGCTTACTCCTACCGAGCCTCTGCCCTTAGACACGCAGCTCCCAGCTCTTTTGTTTTTCTCTTGTAGCATTTTTAGGATTTACTTTGAATTTTATTTATTTATTTTTGATTTTTTTTTTTCAAAACATAGTTTCTCTGTGTAGCCCTGTCCTGGAACTCACTCTGTAGCCCAGGCTGGCCTCAAACTCACAGAGATCCACCTGCCTCTGCCTCCGGAGTACTGGGATTAAAGGCATGCACCATTACTGCCTGGCTAGTTTGTATTATTTTTAATTTTGTGTGTGTGCGTGTGTACCTGAGTGTGTTATGTGCATATGAGCAGTGGTATCTGTGGAGACCAGAGGCATCAGACCTCCTGGAGAAGGAAGAGCAGCATGTGCTTCTGACCACTGAGCTATCTATCCTTCTAGCCTTAAATCCCTAGTTCTTAGGAGGTCCCATTTTCTCAACCATTCATGAATGAATGAATGAGTGAATGATAAATCATTACTTCTATTCCTTTACAGGAGACCTACTGCAGAAGAGACACTGGAACATCCCTGGTTCAAAGTGAGTCTAGTCCTACCAAGTATGGTACAGAGATGAAGGGGAAGAAAATGTTACTAATAGCTCCATTTACAGAGCAGCATTGTGTGTGATAACTATGATATGCATTTTATATGTATGTGACCTATTATCCTCACAACGGACCTGTAAAAGATTGTAGTATTGCTCCCATTTTATTAATAAGGCAACTGAGGCCCAAGTCAATGATCAAGTTGGAGTAGCTAGACTCTAAGCACAGGTCTGAACTCTTCTTACCCTGGTGGATCCTCTTCGGGGTTTTGGCTAGCGCTAAAGACCAATAGAGGCCTAAGTCCCTCCCTTTTGTGTGCCCACCTCTGTCCTGGGTTGGTTCCACACACTAGTGGCTGGTTGGCCTGGCTCACTCACTTATTCTGAAGGTCACAGGGTCAGGGTTCTCCTTTTCAAGCCCCAGCATCCTGGGGCTAGGCACTGGCAGAGAGGCAGTCAGCAAGTGAGTCCAGAAAAGTCATCTCAATAAACTTGCCATTGGTCAGGCCATATAGCTCAGTGGCAGACTGCTCCACTAGCATGTTCAAGGCCCCGAGCTTGGTGCCCATCATCCTACAAAACAAAATACTCGTCATTGGGCACAGTGCTGGGTCAGCTGAAGACAAGCCATTCTGCTAGCAACCCTTGAAGTAAGAGTTTCCTTCCTCGGACCAGAAACAAGTGGCACCCAGTGAGCTGGGTGGGGTGCTGCAGGCAGCCTTGGTAGTCTGGGCCACCAGGACGGCAGATGTCTGGGATACTCGTCATACATACAGAAAGGGAGCTGGGGACCACCAGGGTACCCACCCAGTACGCCAGGGCAAGCCCCCCTCAGGTACTGCTCATCACCTGCTTCTCCTCTTACAGTCAAATGATTTGTCTCAGATGTGTCTCTGGCCTGACAATAGTCACAGGGACAAGACCCCCAGGAACCCATACTTCTTGCCCCAAGCCCCACAGTGGACTTTGTCTCTCAGAATGGTCGGGGGTTGACAGAGTGCAGTCCCTCAGGCCCTCTTTTTTGGGTTTGCAGACACAAGCAAAGGGTGCGGAGGTGAGCACGGATCACCTGAAGCTCTTTCTGTCACGGAGGAGGTGGCAGGTGAGTGTGTCTGTCCTTTCCACACTAATTTCCTCCCACACAGCACCCCCTCCATGTGATTTCCCCCACCTCCCACTCCAGCCTGAGCTGCCTTCCTGTACCTATATTTCTTGCCCCCTGAGTTGAAAACAGCCTGGGAGCCAGTTAGGCCTCTGGGTCTTTCTGGTCTGACCTTAGTACTTTGATTGCAGCGCTCCCAGATCAGCTACAAGTGCCACCTGGTGCTGCGCCCCATTCCAGAGCTGCTGCGGGCTCCCCCGGAGCGGGTGTGGGTGGCCATGCCTAGAAGACCACCCCCGAGTGGGGGACTTTCATCCTCATCAGACTCGGAAGAGGAAGAGTTGGAAGAACTTCCTTCGGTGCCCCGCCCCCTGCAGCCCGAGTTCTCAGGTTCCCGGGTATCCCTCACTGACATCCCCACTGAAGATGAGGCTCTGGGGACCCCGGACGCTGGGGCTGCCACTCCCATGGACTGGCAAGAACAGGGAAGGGCTCCCTCTAAGGAGCAGGAGGCCCCCAGCCCTGAGGCGCTCCCCTCTCCAGGCCAGGAGCCCCCAGATGGGTCTGGCCCCAGGCGGCCGGAGCTCCGCAGGGGCAGCTCTGCTGAGAGCGCCCTGCCCCGGGTCGGGTCGCGGGAGCCGGGCCGGAGCCTGCACAAGGCAGCATCCGTGGAGCTGCCGCAGCGTAGGAGCCCCAGCCCGGGTGCCACCCGCCTGACTCGGGGAGGCCTGGGCGAGGGCGAGTATGCCCAGAGGTTGCAGGCCCTGCGTCAGAGGCTGCTGCGGGGGGGTCCCGAGGATGGCAAGGTCAGCGGCCTCAGGGGCCCCCTGCTGGAGAGCCTGGGGGGCCGTGCACGGGATCCCAGGATGGCGCGGGCTGCCTCCAGCGAGGCTGCACCCCACCACCAGCCACCTCCCGAGTCTCGGGGCCTGCAAAAGAGTAGCAGCTTCTCTCAGGGTGAGGCCGAGCCCCGGGGTCGGCACCGCCGCGCGGGGGCACCCCTCGAAATACCTGTAGCCAGGCTTGGGGCTCGCAGGCTACAGGAGTCTCCCTCTTTGTCTGCCCTTAGTGAGGCCCAGCCGCCCAGCCCTGCGAGGCCCAGCGTCCCCAAACCCAGTATCACCAAGACCCCAGAACCTTCCGCTGCCACACCCAGAGACTCTCCCCAGCCCCCCGCACCTCAGCCTGCCCCAGAGAAGGTCCCAGAGCCCAAACCAGAGCCAGTCCGAGCTGCCAAACCAGCACAGCCCACGCTGGTTCTGCAAATGCCAGCGCAGCCTCTCACCCCCTATGCTCAGATCATGCAGTCACTCCAGCTGTCCAGTCCCACCCAGTCCCCACAGGGCCCCGCTGTGCCTCCATCAGAGCCCAAGCCCCACGCGGCTGTGTTTGCCAGGGTGGCCTCCCCACCTCCCGGGGCCTCCGATAAGCGCGTGCCTTCGGCCAGAACGCCCCCAGTGCTAGCCGAGAAAGCCCGAGTCCCCACGGTGCCCCCCAGGCCAGGCAGCAGCCTCAGCAGCAGCATCGAGAACCTGGAATCAGAGGCTGTGTTCGAGGCTAAGTTCAAGCGCAGCCGCGAATCGCCGCTGTCCCGGGGCCTGCGGCTACTGAGCCGCTCGCGCTCGGAGGAGCGCGGTCCCTTCCGTGGGGCGGAGGACGATGGCATCTACCGTCCCAGCCCGGCGGGAACTCCGCTAGAGCTGGTGCGACGGCCCGAGCGCTCGCGCTCTGTGCAGGACCTCAGGGTAGCGGGAGAGCCTGGCCTCGTGCGCCGCCTTTCGCTGTCCCTGTCGCAGAAGCTGCGGAGGACCCCTCCCGGGCAACGACACCCGGCCTGGGAGTCCCGCAGTGGAGACGGGGAGAGCTCTGAGGGTGGCAGCTCAGCGCGGGGCTCCCCGGTGCTGGCGGTGCGCAGGAGACTGAGCTCCACGCTGGAGCGTCTGTCCAGCCGTTTGCAGCGCAGCGGCAGCAGCGAGGACTCCGGGGGCGCCTCGGGTCGCAGCACACCGCTCTTCGGACGGCTGCGCAGGGCTACTTCGGAAGGGGAGAGCCTACGACGCCTCGGTGTTCCACACAATCAGCTGGCTTCTCAGGCTGGTGCCACCACACCTTCTGCTGAGTCGCTGGGCTCAGAGGCCAGCGGCACATCGGGTTCCTCAGGTAAGGAGGGGATTAGGTGAGACGCGGGTGTGGGGTGCTAGAGATGGCTCTGAAAGGAGAAAGGGACTCCAGAGGCCCGAAGGGTGGCATTGGCAGGGCTAGAGAGAGAGAGAGGAGGAAGGTGGAGAGGCAGAGGTTTTGTTTGTTTTTTGTTTGTTTGTTTTTTAACCTTGAGAGGTACAGGGATGTGGGTGCTGGCTGGTAATGTCTACACAGGAGCTCATGAGTCCGGGTCTGTCCTTACAGCTCCAGGGGAGAGCCGAAGCCGGCACCGGTGGGGCCTTTCCAGGCTGCGCAAGAACAAGGGCTTATCGCAGCCAGACCTCTCCGCCAGTGTCCAAGAGGACTTAGGTCACCAATATGTGCCCAGTGAATCAGGTAAGAAGCCTCTCCGGGTTGCTCTCCTGGCTGCGTGAGGAGAGTGGTTCATCACGGGGAGCTTGGGCAGCCATGGAAGAGGCCTCGAGTTAGGAAAACAACAATGATAATTACAGTAGCAGCTGCCATTAATTAGCAACGGCAAGTGTCCTATTAAGCATGTCACAAAGGCTGTCTTGTTTAACAGCACCGCGTTCTTTAGAAAGATGATCTTCAGCATCCTAGTTTACCGGTGAGGAAGCAGGCTCAGTGAAGTGATGCTGAGTAGCTTGTCCAAGTCAGATCTAATAAGGAGAGCAGCCACAGCCCAGAAGCATCTCCAGGTCGCTCTGCTGAGGCCTTTGTTTGGCTGGCCTTATGTCGCTTGTGAGACCTTGGAAGGTTTCTGCATCTGGGTGGTTTTTTTTTTTTTTGGTTTTTCGAGACAGGGTTTCTTTTGTGTACTTTTGGTGCCTGTCCTGGATCTTGCTCTGTAGACCAGGCTGGCCTCGAACTCACAGAGATCCTCCTGGCTCTGCCTCATGAGTGCTGAAATTAAAGGCGCATGCCACCACCGCCCGGCCCTGGGTGTACTTTTGAAGCAGCTCAAAATCCTGCTTTTGTGCACCCAGAGCCCATGAGTGTGTGCACTCAAAGACACACTTTTGTCTCCCAGCTTGGACGTCTCCCTCAGTTCTCTGCAACTCTGAACTCCTGGCTGCCTCTCCTCATCACCCACAAGGCACATCTTCAGGGAAAAGTAGCCCTCCGGCTTTTTTTTTTTTTTTTTTTTTTTTTTTTTTTGCTGGAGTAGAGGCCTGCCATATCCCCTAGTCTATTTCTTGCTCAAGCATCCTTAGGGCTGCAGGGAGGGAGGTATTCTCCACCTATGTCCTTTCACCTGGAAAAGAGGAGGCCAGGCCATCGGGGTGGTCGGGAGGAAGCCACCAAGCAAAGTTGTGCACATGAATTTTAGAAGCTGTCCACTCCAGGTTTGGGCTAAACTGCTCAGCCTGGGTCTGACCTTGCTGGCTTGCTTGAGAGGACTGTTCCCGAGCCCTAGTCGGGACTGTGGGACTGGTCTCAGTGAGTGGTAGGGAGGGAAGACCAGCTGGCTGGGAGAATGGAAAGGAGAGAGATGGAGGAGAGCGTGGTCGCAGTGAAATGTGGGATGGCTCATCCCTTCCCACCTGGGGCTTCCATTTCACTAGTGCAGCTGGTTCCCTGCTCAGCTGTGCCCTCTGACCTCATCTCCCGGCAGGAAGAAGGCTTTCCCACTTGATCAACTGGGGCTGGTCCTGGGGGATGAGAGTAGGACTGGCTGGGCCCGGCCAGGGTCACCTTTCACCTTTTATCCTGGCCTGTTCTGCTCCCTCCTTAGTGCCCCAGCTAGGCCTGAGTGCAGCAGCTGATGAGGCTATTCCCAGTACACTGGAGGATGAGGTTAGGACCCCTCCTCGGGGAGCAATAGACTACAGTGAGGAGAGACACGCTGTTCATGTGCTCCTGCTGAATTCCAGATCCCTCCTGGGTCTTCAGATCCTGCTTTCCCAGGGGTCTTTAGCTCTCCTTCCTGGGGTGAAGAAAATAGGCCCCACCCCCAGTGACCCAAACCAGATTGGATCTTAAGGAACAAGCCGAGGGATCACAATCTCAAATCATCATGCCTCTGAGGAAACTCCAGCCCAGCAGGGCTGGCACAGAACTCCAAGCCTCTTGCCTTGGGCAAGGTCACCAAGCCAGTGTCCGGGAAGCTTCCCTGCTTTGCTCAAACAATCCCTTTTTCTAGGCTCGGCTCCTGGCTTCTCTGCTGGCTGTGTTAACGAGAAAATAGTAACAGACTCAAGAAAAGCTAACGTTTGGGAGTACTTCCTTCACACCAGACATGTGCCAGCTCTCCATGTGCCTGCCTTAGATTCTCACAGCAAACCCTCCCCACACCCAGGCTTGACTGGGCTCAGTCTCTCAATTCACAGATCAGAAGCAGAGCTTCTGAAGGTGCATGTGACTTGCTCAGGGTCCTGTAGTCTCTGTTCTGCTCTCTCAGAATCTCTTTTTAGTGGCCTGAATTGAGTATGCAATAGTTGGAATGTCAGGAGCCTCCCCTACCTCCCAAGGAGGCAGAGAGACAGCCTTCCAGGGGCTGCCCATAGGGGGCGCTGGCTTCCGGTCTCTCAAGACTAGTTTTGGTTGGTTGGTTGGTTGGTTGGTTGGTTTTTGTTTTTTTGAGACTGAGTCTCTCAAGTGTAGCTCTGGCTGTCCTGGAATGCACTATGTAAACCAAGCTGACCTCAGACTCACAGAGATCCTCCTGCCACTGCCTCCCAAGTGCTGGAATTAAAGGCGTGTGCCACCATGGGCCAGTCTTTTCTACATTTACATTTATGTAGTGTGTGTGTGTGTGTACACGAATCATGTGCCTGCCATGGCATGCGTGTGGAAGACAGAGAACCACCTTCAGAGTGTGTTTTTTCCTTTCATCATGTGGCTCTCTTCAGCTGAACTCAGGCCATAAGGCTTGTGTACTTGCTGGCCCCTAGACGGCACGTTCTGATCACAGGTTCTGCATGCAGCCCAGGTTAGCTCAGGTCACTGCATCTTCTCCTTTCCCTTCTCCGCTTGCTGTGCGGTGGCCCAGAGGGAGTTTAAATTACAGGGTTTTAACGGCTATCATTTTTCAAAAAATGTGTTTGTTTTTATTTTAACAAATGCTTGTAGAACGCTTAGCGCTGGTCTCAGCTCTGAGTGATTTCCAAAGGTGAGGTTTGCCCCGAGCATCTTCAACCGTGAGTCAAGGAGAAGGTGGTTCTGCATGTGCTGAGGGCCCGGAGAAGGTGATGCTTACCAAAAGAAAATTCTTGAAGGCGCGGCGTGAAGTTCTACTCCCCGCTGGGAGGAAAGAACCATTGACTATGTTCCCTGTGGGCCCCGTCCCACCGGGGCTCACATGCATCTGTCCCTCCGTCGGCAGCAAGCAGCCAGGGTCCTGAGTTGTCTCTTTTCCTTCAGATTTCCCCCCAGTCTTCCACATTAAACTCAAGGACCAGGTGCTGCTGGAGGGGGAAGCAGCCACCCTGCTCTGCCTACCGGCAGCCTGCCCGGCACCCCGTATCTCCTGGATGAAAGGTAAGTAGATTGCATCTTCCACATCCTCCTGTGGGGAGGCAGGGGGTGACGAGAGGCTCCCAGGGGAGGGCATTGGAGAGGCTAGGCCACAGGGAGGCAGAAGTAAAGGTCAGGTGTGAGAAACCTGACTGTACCCAGCTTCCAACCCCCGCCCCTCCCCCCATGCCTTCTTGTCCCCAGATAAGCAGTCCCTGAGGTCAGAATCCTCAGTGGTCATTGTGTCCTGCAAAGATGGACGGCAGCTGCTGAGCATACCCCGGGCCGGCAAGCGGCATGCTGGGCTCTATGAGTGCTCAGCTACCAACGTCTTGGGCAGCATTACCAGCTCCTGCACTGTGTCTGTGGCCCGTGAGTTAGGGGGGGCAGGGCCCATGCCGTAGAGACGAGGAGGTGGGGTGGAGCTTGCCGAACCCTTGGCTGGGGGGGTCTCTCCTTCTCCTTCCAGGCATCCCAGGAAAACTAGCGCCTCCAGAGGTGCCACAGACCTACCACGACACAGCGCTGGTGCTCTGGAAGCCAGGAGACAGCCGGGCGCCTTGCACATACACTCTGGAGCGGCGGGTAGATGGTGAGGCCAAGGCAGAGGTGGGGGGGGAGGCAGCCAGTGGCAGGCCAGGGGTTGGGGGGAGGGGCGCTGCTTGGGAAGGCCAGTGTCTTCTCTACACAGAGGCATCTTCTCTGGGCTCTTTATAGATAGCATGGAGAGCTAGAGCCATAATCCCTTCTGAGGCCTTAACCCTCCCTGTGCTCTCTGCAGGGGAATCTGTCTGGCACCCTGTAAGCTCAGGCATCCTCGACTGTTACTACAATGTAACACACCTGCCTGTGGGTGTGACCGTGAGGTTCCGTGTGGCCTGTTCCAACCGGGCTGGGCAGGGGCCCTTCAGCAACCCTTCTGAGAAGGTCCTCATCAGAGGCGTTCAAGGTCAGTGGAAGGTGTAGGGTGGTAGTGGCAGAGCCCAGGACCCCCCACCCCCCGCGACCCCCCATTCCTCGCCATCCCATCCCCTCCGCCCCCCCACCCCCTGGCGCATCACAGCTTTGCTCCCAGAACACTCAGTGATAATTTTCTTTGTCTCCTCTTAGATTCTTCAGCTCCGCCAGCTGCTGCTCCCCAAGATGCCCCTGTTACCTCAGGGCCAGCCAGGGCCCCACCTCCTGACTCTCCTACCTCACTGGCCCCCACCCCAGCTCTTGCTCCCCCGAGTCCCCAGGCAGCCGCTCCCAGCTCCTCCACGTCCCCCAAGTCTGCTAACCAGGCCTTGTCCTCACTCAAGGCCGTGGGTCCACCCCCCCAGACCCCTCCACGAAAGCACAGGGCTCTGCTGGCTGCCCAGCAGGCAGAGCCCACCCCCCCACCACCCAGTATCCGGGTCACCCCAAGTGAACCCCAGCCTTTTGTCCCTGACACTGGAACCCTGACCCCAGCCTCTACCCCTCAAGGGGTTAAACCAGCGCCTTCCTCGACCTCCCTGTATATGGTGACTTCCTTCGTGTCTGCACCCCCAGCCCCCGAGCCCCCAGCCCCTGAGCCCCCCCCTCCTGAGCCCACCAAGGTGACTGTGCGGAGCCTCAGCCCAGCCAAGGAGGGGCCTGAGAGCACCACTCTTCGACAGGGCCCCCCTCAGAAACCCTACACCTTCCTAGAGGAGAAGGCCAGGCAAGCGGGGATGGGGGAAGGGGAGGTGGGAGAGTGGGTGGGACACAAGGAACACAGAGTTTCGGATACAGAGCAGACAGACTGTCCTGGCTGGACTTGGAGAAGATGCTGAGGTGTGGGTCTTTAGAACTGCTGAGTTCAGCTAGGTAGTACCCCGAGCTTGAGCCATGGGCTGTCATTTAATCTTTACAATCGTGAGAGGAAGGCACTGCCTTGTTATTATCACCCCATTCACAGATGGGAAAACTGAGGCTACGGACTCTCCCTCCCGTAGGTAGAGCCAGCGAGTGCTGCAATCTTTGTTCCCAGCCCTGAACTCTGAAGCCCACTGCATTCTTGTCCCCAGGGTCCCTGCTTCCTGCTTTAGCTCTCACAATGAGAGTGCCCACCCTGAGTCTGTGACATCCCCCTCTCCTACACACACACAGGGGCCGCTTTGGTGTGGTGCGATCCTGCCGGGAGAATGCCACAGGCCGAACGTTCGTTGCCAAGATCGTGCCGTACGCGGCCGAGGGCAAGCATCGGGTGCTGCAGGAGTATGAGGTGCTTCGAACCCTGCACCACGAGCGGCTCATGTCCCTGCACGAGGCCTACATCACCCCTCGGTACCTCGTGCTTATTGCTGAGAGCTGTGGCAACCGGGAGCTCCTCTGTGGGCTCAGCGACAGGTAACTGGGTGGTTCTTGGGAGATGGGGCGGGTAGCCAGAGTTGGGGAAGCTGGCTGGAAGTTCACCTCCTCCGCCGCCGCTCCTCACCTCCCTACCCCCACCCTAGATTCCGGTATTCCGAAGATGACGTGGCCACCTATGTGGTGCAGCTGTTGCAAGGCCTGGACTACCTCCACGGCCACCACGTGCTACACCTGGACATCAAGCCAGACAATCTGCTGCTGGCCGCTGACAATGCCCTTAAGATTGTGGACTTTGGCAGTGCCCAGCCCTACAACCCTCAGGCCCTGAAGCCCCTTGGCCACCGCACAGGCACTCTGGAGTTCATGGGTGAGAAGACCAGCCGCTGGTATGGTAGAGGGAGGGGGAACTGCCAGAGGGGCATGCCAGGCTCACCCCCTCCACCCACAAATGTGCCATTCACAGTGGTGCGTTAACTGTTATGTAAATAATGAACAGAGGTTTGTTTTTTTTTTTTTCATTGATCTTTACAATAGCCTTAGAGTTTAGCATAATAGTACTCCCTTTTTACAGATGAGGAAAGAGAGGAACCCTGACGTTAAGTATTCGTCCAATTAGACAGTTACAAATAACTGCGATGGGATTTGCAAAAGCTGGAAAGACGAGAGAATCAATTATGACTGTACAGAGCAGGGGAAACCAGCAGCCATTTAACTACCTGCTAACTGAGGCTTATTGTCTCTATTCCTTAGAGTTATACTACAAGCCACACTTTATAGAAGAGACAATGGGGAGCTAGGCCAGTTTAGTAAATCGCCCCAGGTCCCATGGTTAGGAGGGGCAGGCTTGGGATTAGAGCCAGCCAGGCTGATTTCAAAAGCTCTTAAACTTGGTGTTGGCCACATGGAAATGATCCAAGGCGGCTTGTGAAGTTGTAGCTTAGGTCCTCTGGAACCTCCATCATCCCATGCCTCCTCAGGTGGCCCATATCTCCTGGTGGCCATCCCCACCTCTGTCCTGTCTGCTGACCTATAAGGCCTGCTGCTCTGATTTTACTCATGGCGTGGTAACCTGGTCATGGTCCTGCTCCTCAAGGCCGCAGAACCTCCCCCCCCCCAACACCCCTACCCCCCCCCACCCCCCCACCCCGCTCCTGCCCGCCTCTTTCTGTTCCCTGGCCACAGGGAACCTAGGGTCAGCTTGGCCTCTGTCTCTTGTCAGCTCCTGAGATGGTGAAGGGAGACCCCATTGGCTCTGCCACGGACATCTGGGGAGCGGGTGTGCTCACCTACATCATGTGAGTGGCCTCACCCTGCTGCAACTCCCTGGCTCTCCTCTGCCCGTGATCCTCTCCCTCTGCCTGCTCTAGCTCTCAGCCCGCTTCTGCCCACACCTCCTCCTTCATGCCCTGTCTCCCCACCACACATCCAGTGGCCAGGTGGCGCTGTCCCCGAGTATTGTGCCCCTCCCAGATGTCCTACACTGATGTCTCCTAAGCCTGACAGCTGACCGTCATTCTGAGGTGGAGGCAATAAGAAGGGTATCTGAGAGACCACGCCAACCCACCTGTCTTCCACAACAGGCTTAGCGGATACTCCCCATTCTATGAGGCAGACCCCCAGGAAACAGAGGCTCGGATTGTGGGGGGTCGCTTTGATGCCTTCCAGTTGTACCCTAACACGTCCCAGAGTGCCACCCTCTTCTTGCGAAAGGTCCTCTCAGTACATCCCTGGTGAGTAGGCCCCCGACCTGCCAACCCTCCAGTGTTACCTGCCTCTGAATGCAGACTACCCTGCCTTCCCGTGGCCAAAGACGCCCAACTCCTTCATATAGTGCAGCAGTAGCGTCATGTTGTCATTTAAAGCCCGTAAAAGCCCTGGGAAAGACAGAATCACTGTCCCTATTCCAAAGACCGAGAAACTGAGCCCATGAGCTGCCCCAGTATCACACACATATTCGTGTGAATCAGGATTGGTAAAGGGCCTGAGGGAGGGCACAGCCTGCCCTCTCCGAGAGCGTCTTCCCTGGCTCACGGTCTCTGACTGGCCTGGCAGGAGCCGGCCCTCACTGCAGGACTGCTTGGCCCACCCGTGGCTGCAAGATGCCTACCTGATGAAGCTGCGCCGCCAGACCCTCACCTTCACCACCAACCGGCTCAAGGAATTCCTGGGTGAGCAGCGGAGACGTCGGGCTGAGGCTGCTACCCGGCACAAGGTGCTGCTCCGCTCCTACCCCGGCAGCCCCTAGGTGGCATGGACCACAGCCCGGCCATGGGCATCAACTCGGGTTCCCACTCACGCTGCCAAGGGACATTCCAGAGCCCATGCTGAGCTGGACAGGCCGGGGGGGCTTCAGATACCACCACCAGCAGCAGCAGCAGCAGCAACATCTGGCTGGGCTATTACCTCATGGACCTAAGGGGACAGGGCCCCTGGGGCTTCAGCCGGATGTCACCCCTGGCCACGGCCAGAGCAGGAGACCCACACTGGTCAGCCTGGGCAAGGGTGAGAACAGAAAGAGGCAAGAAGGGAGTGGGGGAAGTGAAGAGTGGAAGAGTAGAGGCTGGGGAGGGAGGAACGTGAGGAAGGTTCTGGAACGGGGTGGGAGCGGTATATCTCAGGGAGAACCCAGTGAAGGGAGCGGCTGAAGAGGAAGAAGGATCCCCCGTGGTGTGGGGACAGTAAGCTGGGCCGTGAGTATTGGACAGGAGGACAGGACATTGAGACAGCACCAGGAGCCAGGGCCGAGATAGAAGGGAGGGCGCAGAGGTGGGAGGGAGGGCAGAGAGTGGGCTCGGGTGGCAAGGCAGGCCAGCAGCTGAATCTTCAGAAAGAGAAAGGAGAAAGGCAAAGACGTGGGCCTCAGGCCACTCAAGCTGGTCTCCTGTGCCCGCGGATGCAGTTCTGGGCCCCCTCCACTGGCCCAAGGATGTCCCTACTGCTCCTCCATGGCCTTCGTCCTTCTTCCTGTTTGTATTTATTTATTTATTGCCTTCTACGGAGTTCCCTTTCCACCCAGTCCCTGTTGCCTGTGTTGTCCTGACCATCCCCTCAGCCATCCAGATGTCTGTGCAGCTCTCTGTCTGTCTGTCTGTCACGAGGAAAATAAAAACAGCAAGCGGCAGGACCTGCGTGTGGTCTCTGGGTGGGGTGGGAGGGAGTCCTGAGTACGCTTTAGCCTTCTCTAGGCAATGGCGGTGCTTCAGGGGTATAGAGAGTGTGTCAGTGAGCACCCTGGTACCTTACAATCCTTCCCTTGGCTCCCACTCCTTTTTGTTTCTAGAAGAAGGGAGACTGTAGTCACCTACTGAATTCCCATAGCTACCCTCTATCTAGATCCCAGGGACCCAACTCTATCCCTATGCGTCCTCTTTGTAACTTGGAAGATCGCTGGGCTCTGGAATGGACCAGTCCCGTCCCTGGCTACCTCAGCCTCCTTTATTCTTGTCCTTCCCTGGGACTAGGGAGAGATGGATTTTATCTCAGTAATTGGGCCCTGACCCTAGATCAGAGCATAGATCTGAATGCATGGAGCAGCCGTGGGTGCTCAAGGCAGCCATGGCCAGTGTTCTCCTAGGGTTGAGGGACACATCCGGCTGGACCTTCTTGTCTCCATGGCAAGTTAGGAGTCTCCTGGACCCTGACTGGACACACCCATGCAGTACCCCAAAATGGTCAATGGGTCCCAGAAATGAGCTTCCTAGACCTGAGGTAGAGGCAAGAGGGATCCAGGTTTTCTGTGCTCTGCCTTGAAGTTCTACTCTTGGCAAAAAAATGAAAGGAACAAACTTCTAACTATAAACAGAGGACTTTGGCACCGGCTTGGGGACCCCTTGACTCAAGCTCCAACAGCCATTCTGGCTTCCCTGGACCTCAGGAAAGAGGCAAGGCTCGTCATCACAAAATAACAAGATGTTAGAACCAGTGAGAAGGGATGAAGAGGGAGACACCTTGCCCGCCCGTCATTTCAGCTACGAAGACACCCCCTTTGCCTGCGAGGATCTCCAACCCCCTACACGCGGCCGGTGCTTTCCTATAAAAAATGAGGTGCCTGAACTCATATCTTGATAAATGGTAAAAAATTCCTCTCCCGTCCCGCTTTGATCTGCTGTTCGCTCCCCATCTCCATTGGAAATGGCATGTGAAGTGCTTCTTCCCAACCCGGAGGAGCCAAGGTAATTTATGTCAGCAGAGTGGTGTCAAAACTGTTCTGATCAAAAGGTGACAATGCCCCACACCTGAGTGAGTGCTTACACTGAGTGGGAACAATGCTCCTACTCGATACCCTAGCCTGCACAGACTGAACTCCGCTCAAGCCCCTGGGAGACGCAGTCTGGCGCCCCTGTGCACCAGTGTGTACCCCCAAAGGACTTCACAGACCTAGGGGTTGGGGAGCCAATCACAGTGCTAACCTTCAAGGATAGTACTGACCAGCCAGACCCTACCCTGTCACAAAGAGGGACGTGCGTGGGGGATGAGGGTGGCACTGGGGGTCAGGGTGATGGCTGCTGTTCTCAGATATCTTTCCTGCACCCCCTTGGTATACTTCATCTAACCACCAGGGGGCATGGTGTCAAAAGGACTCTTGGGGTAAGGGTGGCTGTAAAGGTAAGGTGATTTCCACTGGTTTTGACAACCATGTGGTCCTTTTTACCATTGGCTGTATGGACCGTTCAAGGCTACTCTGGCTGTATTTAAGGATACTTCCACAAACACCTGTACCCCTTTTACTTCAGTGTCAGGAAAAGGGCATGTTATATGACTGCCCGGAGGTTGAGATAAGTATAAAGACACGTCTCCCATTTGCTTCCTCTGGTTCCCCTGGGAGTGGGATCGATACTCCTTGCCCTGAAAAGGGATCGTCATATCCTGCTGTCCAGCTAGTCAGGTACTGGTGTACCCCAAAGCAGTTCATCCCAGGCATCCTAGGGCTAAATAAGGAGCCTGCTTGGGCCGGTGGGTACACCCCAGCTGTGACATCTAGGAAGGTGGCCTACAAACAACCCAACTAGCCAAGTGGTCTGGAAGTCAACCCCTGTAGGACGAGTCCATTCCTGAGAGAGGATTCAGACAGTCCTGTCCCAGGTGGGTGCTTTCCTTAAGTAGGGAGAGGGTTGAAAACCCAAACCTCTGGCTTAGCCTGGACCCCCATATTTGTGGTCTGTCTATTTTTCAGATGTCCAAAACAGCTCCTGTGAGGGGAAAAAAAACAAAACAAAGAAACAAACAAAAAACCCAGCTTCCCCACCTCCAGGATGTTACTCTGGATATCAATGACTCCCATGTCCAGAGTACCTCCATCTGCAACCAGGCCTCCTACAGGGGCCATGGATAAAGGAGTGCAGAGCTGTGGAGAGGAGGGCTGTTGGACCTGCAGAGGATCTTTTTTTTCCTTTCTTTTCTTTTCTTTTTTTTTTTTTTTTTTTTTTTTTTTGAGACAGGGTTTCTCTGTGTAGCTTTGCGCCTTTCCTGGAACTCAATTTGTAGACCAGGTTGGCCTTGAACTCACAGAGATCCGAGGATCATTTTAAAAATGGAACAGTTCAGGAGTAGCCCCCTCCTACCCATCCCAGTTCCCAGCTCAGGTATCTAGTGGGTCACGGGGAAGGGGCAGAGATGATGTGCTAACAGATTGGGCCAGGAGCAGGCCTCAGTATTATTATGGGAGCTCTGAGTAATGACCCAGCCTGGGGTGGTGGTGGTAGTGGTGTATGTTTCAGAAGGAAATGAGGGAGAAGGGCCTGCCCCGGGTTCTGGAGCCACTGAAGGACGTAGTTCTGATGCAGCCAAGCTGACTTGCTGAATTTTGGTTCTCCCCGACCTGTTTATCCGCTGGAGTAAGGATGCAAGATGCAGGATGTGGTGGCTGATGATGATGCGGAATTGGCTTACCTGGATCAGTTTAGCATCAATGTAGCCAGTCCCTTCTGCTGGTGCTCAGATTCCATGCGCATCCTTGTGGAAGGCACAGGTGCCATAGGCCAAAACAGCACCACCTGGCGGGCGTGGCAGTAGTAGCACCCAGGCTGGCATGCCTTTGTGGCTGGGCCTAGTCCAGATAGAATGACGGGGAGTCCAGCTTCTGCACTGCCCGGAGGGCATGACAATTTTCTCCCCTGCTTCAGGACCTGGTTCCACCCAGACTGAGAAGTCAGCTGTGGACTCCCATCCTACGACTCTAGGGCCCAAGGTCATAGAGCGAGCCAAGATTTAAAATCCAGTTTTTTAGTTCCTCTACTCAAAGCTGTCTCCAAAGTACTGTGAGAGCTGTATCTCTTTTGATCTTCTACTCGACCCAGAGAAGGAGGGAAAGGGCTAAGTCCTGTCTAATAGCTACAGAGATAAAACCTTAGAGGCTAATCATTTGTCTGATATCACACTGTGAATTCAAATGCACATTTGGGCCAGATATTAGTTGGAGAGGTGATGCTCTTACCACACCTTGCCTTTAGGTCCCTTACTGGTGGGGTTTCCCTGCTCTTCATCTAGTCCTGGCTAAGATTAAAAAGGGACCTGATAACACTAACGTGCAAAGACACTATAGTAACACTGACCGCCCAGATACTAGCGGAGTGGGCTAGCCTCTTCCAGATGTTCGCCGGATGAAGGACAGAGAGGACATCAAAGACGACGACAGAGAAGGGCTGGGGTCTGCAGCAAAAGCAGGGCCTGGGACTGGTACTGTTCCCAGAAACCTTGCAGAAGGATGAGGGTCGCTGGGTTGCAAAGAACAGTGCATTCTAATTAACTAGGCTCCCCACGCGGGTAAATTGACCCACAGCTCCACTCTCCATCTCTCCACACCTTCCCCAGGGTGTTCAAATGGGCACCAACACCACCACGTGGACCATTCTCCAGACCACGCCCCAGGACAGCTGCAGGTGTGAGGTCAGTAGAGAACAGCTTGCGCAGGGACCCAGCGCTTTCTCTCTGGTGGATGTGGCTTGAAAGGGACCGTCAGACCTTTCGCCCTGGCTGCGAGCCCAGGAACCGTTGGTACCCAAAACCTCCTCTGTCTTGCTTAATAAAACAGCTTTCTTTCTGACCCTCCGAGTCTTTTTCTGTTTTTTTGGAGTCTCCATTCACCCTCACCCTCCCCCCTCTCCGCCCCATATTTATTCCAAGACCCACAAGCCAAGGTCACAGAATGGTGGACTTGGAAATCTGGAGAGCGCGCCTAGTCCGGTACTTCGTTTCACAGACAGTAAATCCGGAATAGGATTTCTCTCATTGTCAAATATCCCAGTCGGACAAACACGGGAGTTATGACTCCGCCTTCTCTTCTTTTGCTCAGGCTAGGTGCAGCCACTCCCGGCTGTTGGCGGCCGGGCCCCTGTCCCTTCCAGGGCTGGCCACACCCCTTCCACCTCTAGTCGGGATTCTCCTGTGACCTGTCTCCTGTCCCTGAGCCCGTTCTGGGAAAGCTTAGGTCTCAATATTAGTTTTCATGCCTCCACCTTCACCCTCCTCTCTTCTCATTTACGCCCGCCCCTCGATCCCTCGACCAAACTCGTAAGTTTCCAGCGCGTTTCCCAGCTGTCTAATAAAGTTGGAGCAGAGGACTTTTTCAAAACTACAATTCCCGGCATCCCCTGTGAAGGAGCTCTCGCGAGTTGTAAGGAGACACGTACGCGGAAGGAGCAGGCTGTAGCAGGCGGCAGAGCTGGCGTAAAGGGAGCTAGTGGTAAAAGGATCTACATGGTGGAGGGGCGGCGGGCAGGGGAGGGGTAGGGAAGAGACCCTAGACGTAGGGCGGCCTCAGAGGTCCTGTCCTGCTCTCCCCATGTCCAGGCTTGTGTTGGTTCCATAACCCTTGGCTACGAGAAACTAACGTCTATATTGGACAGACTCAGTTGTGGGGTCCAGAGGGTCAGCAACCAGTCCTCGGAATCCAGAGATTTGACACCAGTCGTCAGGACGGGCACTGCTGGACCTTGTAGGCTCAGTGTTTGGCGTGCCAGGGGAACCTGCCCTCTGACTGAGCTTTAGCACGTGCAGGTAGCTGTAGGATTCACAGTCAGCACCTAGAGGGGTCAGGATTGGTGCACATCAGACGCAGATTAGTGTTAGTTCAGTACTTGGGGCTCACTCTGAAGATTGAAATTAAATACCCAGAGCTCACGCGGGGTTTGCGGTTCCATATTCACCGCTGGGATTCGGAGCTGAGCATCTAGAGAGAGGATGCAGGAGTTTTCGAGTCATTGGGTTAGAGACTTCAGGTTTTTGAGGTTTGGGGTCAGAGAAGGGGGTCCGTCGAGTTCCCGAGTTTACAGAATTGGTTCATGGCCAAGGGGAAGTCGTTAGAGATAAAAGGGTGGGGTGCATGTTTTTTGAAGGCAACTGATTTTCTGGATTGGGAAGAAATTTGTGGTGGGAGGAGAGGACTGTACTGAACTTCTGAGTTTCCATCCTAGGGAAGGGCTATGTGTTGCAATTTGGAGCGTGAGATCTGAGTGCAATTCTTCCGTTGGCGTTTGAGGTTTAGGTAGCAATCTCCATCATGCTCAAAGCTGTGATCCTCATTGGAGGCCCTCAAAAGGGTGAGGAGCTGGGGAAGAGGGGAGGGGCTAACCCGGAGCGGTTGGTGGGGTGGGGACAGAAGGAAGCAGGGGCCTAAAATCTTCTCTCCTCTCTCAGGGACTCGCTTCAGGCCTTTGTCTTTTGAGGTGCCCAAACCACTGTTTCCTGTAGCGGGCGTCCCTATGATCCAGCACCATATAGAAGCCTGTGCCCAGGTAATAGGTTCTCCTCTCACACGCACCGCACTTCCTGCTCATCTCTTCCATGCTGTGTGTCTTCCCTTTCTCAGCTATGATCTTTTCCCACCAAGTGTAACAGATGTCTATGTGAATGGCGCTTCTTCTGGTGGTGTGCTGCAGCTAGCCCTGTTGACTTCCCGGCCTCTCGCTGCTTAGATTTCACACCTAGTTTTACAGTATGGAATGTAAATTCGGGCAGGGATCTTAAAAGATCATTTAGAGTCGTGGCATGGGGGCCCTTACTGATAATAAAGCGCAGAGCCCATGCTGTGGCTCCTTCTCTTTATTGCTTTGTTATTGGGATAGGTGAGATTTGAGTTTGAGTCCAGTCCCCCTGCTGTGACCCGGAGCAAGCAAAAAATGTTTACCTTCTTTGAGCTCTGGTTTCCTTATCTGTAAAGTAGAGATTAGACCTCCTTTGTAGAGTGGTAACGCTGTAAAGTGCCTAATTCAATGCAGACCCTTGATATACCCTCATCTCATGCTGGTATCAAACCAGAATGACGTATAATGAAAGATGATTCAGGTGGTACAGGGCTGGCTTGCAGAAGCCTGAGGACCCCAGTTTGATCCCCATCATGCTTATAAAGAGCCAGTCGTGGTGATGGACGTTTGTAATCCCAGCACTGAGGAGGAAGAGACAGGCAAGTGTCTGTGGCCCACTGCCAGCCAGTCTATCCTAATCATTAGGTCCCAGACTCCAGTGAGAGACCCTGACTCAAAAACAAACAAACAAACAAACAACCCAAGATTGACCTCCAGGTGGATGCATACACCTGGGCATGTGCACCCACATATGTATGCACACACATACATGAGCTACACACGTAGCTCAGAGATAGAGCACTTGTGTAGTATGTGTGAGGTCTTGGGTTCAGTCTCCAGTACTGAGAGAGAAAGAGGGGGCCCTGGAGACAGAAAGGGGGGCAAAGACGACTGGATTATACATTAATCCAGTAGCTTGGTAGACAAAGTCATTCTTAGAGTGGGCTCCAGTTCAGGTGCATGGGAGAATATTAAAAAGTGGAAAGATCTGGGCTGAGAGTTCTTCTAACTTCCGCATTGTCCAAAGGAAAAGCAGGCTGGAATGGCTGGTTACCCAGGATACCCAGCTCAAGCTGAACTTGTATCCTCTGGACTTCTGGACCAGATTTTCCCAGTTCCCATCGGAATTTTCTCTCCCGACCTCTTCTCTTGTCCTAGGTCCCTGGGATGCAGGAGATTCTGCTCCTTGGCTTCTACCAGCCTGATGAGGCCCTCACCCAGTTCCTAGAGGCTACCCAGCAGGAGTTTAACCTTCCAGTCAGGTGTTTGAACATATATATACATATGAACACGCACATATACATACATATATATACATATATATATACACACACACATATATATACACACATATATACATATATATACATGCCTGAATCTCAAAATTCTTGGTAATGGGTTGAGTCAGTATTTGCCAAGGTTCACCCCATACCCAAGGGATTCTTATTTTGGGCATCAGAATGGCTTTATATGAGGTTTCTCTGCAGGCCTTGGCCAGAAGTACTTCTGACAAGGGCAGAGGTGTTGGGGGAGGGTATGTCAGGTGCGCTGGCTCATGGTACCTCACTGAGTTGTCTGGGGTTTCTGGGGACAGGTACCTGCAGGAGTTTGCTCCCCTCGGCACAGGGGGTGGTCTCTACCATTTTCGGGACCAGATCCTGGCGGGGGCACCTGAGGCGTTCTTCGTGCTCAATGCTGACGTCTGCTCCGACTTCCCCTTGAGTGCCATGTTGGAAGCTCACAGACGCCAGCGCCACCCTTTCTTACTCCTCGGCACCACCGTGAGAGGGCTGGGAGGGCCGCATGCTGTGGAGAGGCTGGGGTCACCCTGGGTCTTGGAGGAGGACTGGCTGTTGGGAGGGAATGGAGGTGTCGTTGGCAACCCCGAGCCCTTTGGTTGCTGGGAAGTAGGGAGGGGGAGGGCAGCTGTCAGCTCTTGACTCTGCCGAAGGCCTGTCAGTGTCTGTCAGAGCTACGCGCCAGGTGCGAGAGGGGAAGGAAGGGAAGGAAGAGAAGACAGCCCTGGCTGCCCTGGAGAGGGCAGGTCACTGTCTCGGATATGTCTGTCCCCCAGGCTAACAGGACACAATCCCTCAACTACGGCTGCATTGTTGAGAACCCGCAGACACATGAGGTGAGGGCAGAGTGGGGCTGGGTACCACCCTGTGAGATCGGCCCTGCACCCTACACCTCCAGAGAATGCTGAGAACGCTCTAAGGTGGGGCCCATCCTGTCAGACAGATAGGACAGTTTGTGTGCCATCACCCCTACCCTTCCCTGGGGAATTGTCTTGTCACCCTTTAAGAGAGAAGGACGGGGAAGGGGTGCCAATGCATTTCTGTAGGTGTGGTGTTTTAACGAATGCATGCATGAGGTACTAGGGAACACAGAAGAGAGGCCCAGCCATAGCCTGAGGTCGGGGGCTTCCTTCAGGAGCAGGGTGAGCTGAGTTAAACTTGAGGAGATGAAGGAGACTGGAGGTTTTGCAGGCAGAGAGAACAGTTGGTGCAAAGACAGACAGGAAGTGTGTGGTGCCCCGTTATTATTGAGGTGGAAACAGTCCCTCAGGCAAGAGGCCATTGTCCCTGTTTGTGAGAATCCCTGTCCCGAGTCTCACTGACTTTGACACAAAAACCGTTTTATTCGTTCATAGTTTAATATATACATACATACATACACACACACACACACACACATATATATAACATACATGTAATGTACACATGTGTGCACATGTGCATATGCAGTTTTGAGGCCGACACCAGTTAGAGAGGAGAGGACAGGGCCACAGAACACATTCTCCACCGCTCAGGAAACCTCAGTCTAGCAGGAAAAAGAGTCAGAAGCCAATCCTTGGAAATGGCACAGTGTCCCGGGTGAGGTATGACCAGACCAGGGGTCCGGGGTGACAGGCCTGAACAGCTAAGAGGAGCTGGCAGGGGAGGACTGAGGAGTGACAGTGTCATCTGGGTTTCGGAAGGTGGGTTTTCCAGAGGCAGAGGTGGGGAGGACATCCCGGTGGCCTGGAGTGGTGCTCCTGGAGTTAGGGAGGCTGGAGCAGGTAGCCCTCTGCGGATGTAAAGCCAGGTAGGGGCAAGGCGTGAGCTCCCCTTTGGGAAGTTGTCAATAGAAGGGGCCCGGAAATGAGTATGAGGTGGTGGTGGTGGTCGCGGCCTGCCCTCCACTCTGAATTCTGCTTTCACCTCCCTAGGTCCTGCACTATGTGGAGAAACCTAGCACCTTTATCAGTGACATCATCAACTGTGGCATCTACCTTTTCTCCCCAGAAGCCCTGAAGCCTCTCCGGGATGTTTTCCAGCGGAATCAGCAGGATAGGCAACTGTGAGGCAGGCTCCATGACCCTGTGACCCCCACCCCACCCCAAACATCCTAAACCCAGACCCCTCCCCCCACCAGGCTCTGCAACATCCATGTCACCCCGCTCACCCTGTCTCCCTTTGCCCCTTCCCACTCATCTCCAGCTAGCCCCCCTAAGTCCCTCCCTTCCTAACCTCATTCTGTCCCTCTTCCTTACACGTCCCGGCTCCTCCTCTGTCCCTGCCTGCCCATTCCCCTTCTGGTCCATTTCTCTCCAGCCCTGGGTGTCCCTGAGACATCTTTCTGAACAGACGGCAACACACACTTGGGTGCACATGTGCTCAAGTGTAGACACACACACCCATACACATACACACACACACACACACACACACACACACACACACACTCTCTCAGGCCGCCCAGAGCTCTGCTTGCTCATGTGAGGTTTGTCCTTCCAAAGCCTGAAAGCTGGCTACTAGGCTTCCCTACCCCCCACCCCGCCGCACCCCACCCCCAGCTCCCATCTCATGCCTCATTCATTTGCTGACAACCATTTCTCACTGCACCATGTCTCTGCTTCTCCCCGTCTCTCCCGGCTTCTCTGTCTCTGTTTCCGCTGAGCTGGCACCTCTACCATCTCTTTTCCCCCCTCTCTCTGTGACTGTCTCTGCCCTCACCAGCTGCCTTACTCTGGGGTGAGTTTGTGGTTTTGTGCCGTCCAGTGAGGGAGGGTGACTAGATGGGTGGATGGGGCGGGGGGGGGGGGGGAGGTGGGCATGGGCAGGGATGGGAGGAGTGGGGTCTAGGCCTGGGGCTCCCCGGTTAAAACAGTCCTCCGAGCGAGCGAGCGAGCGAGCGAGCGAGCGTAGCAGAAGAGGTGCCTAGGATTTGGATGGACCTTGATAGAGCGGCCAAGCTAGAGGAGGGCTCGAAGAGGGGGCGAAAGCCCCTGCAGTTCCTTCCTGGAGAGACCCCGTATTCGGTCTCAGCTAGGGCACTCATGTCTCGTCCTTTCCTGGCCAGAGAGGAATCTCCAGGCTCATGGCCTGGGGCAGGGACCATCCGACTGGAGCAGGATGTGTTCTCAGCCCTGGCTGGGCAGGGCCAAATCTACGTGCACCTCACCGAGGGTATCTGGAGCCAGATCAAGTCTGCAGGGTATGTGGGGGCTGGGGAAGAGCCTGTGCCTCTGATCTGGAGGCTCTAAGGGTGGCTTTGGGATGTTAGGCACAGGCCCTGCTGGACCCTGAGTGCCTCACCCCCCTCGGTCCCTAGCTCAGCCCTCTACGCCTCCCGTCTCTATCTGAGCCGATACCAGATCACTCACCCAGAACGGCTGGCCAAACACACTCCAGGGGGCCCACGAATCAGAGGTATCCACCCCATCCCATCATTACCGCTTACTCTCCCACGCCCCTGGAGGCTACAGTCTTCACCTCAGGTGCGGAAGTGAAGACTCAGTCTCTTCCCTTCCCTGTCCAGATGTGTTTTGGGGTATCTGCCCCCAGGTTGTTTCTTCTGCTTCTAGGAAATGTTTACATCCATCCAACTGCTAAAGTGGCTCCATCAGCTGTGGTAAGATCTGGCCCCCAACCTCAGGGAGAGGCTCTTCGGATTGGTGGGGATCCCCAGGGACTGAACTCAGATGCTGGTCTGTCTCTCTGCTTTGGTACACCTGTTGTGTGGCCTTGAGCATCCCCACATCCCCACTCTCATGGTAGGATGGTCCTCTCCACAGCTGGGCCCCAACGTCTCCATTGGGAAGGGGGTGACTTTGGGTGAGGGTGTACGTCTGCGAGAGAGCATCGTCCTCCATGGAGCCACTCTGCAGGTAGGAACCGGGCACAGAGTAGTGTGTGGTACCCAAAAAGCTGAGGGAGAGGGCCCAGGTACGCCTCCCAGGGCAAGAAGGGTGAGCCCCACCCCCAGGCTCTGCATCCCTGCCTCACTCATGTTCTTGTGCCCTGCCTCCCACTGGACTCACCTGGAACCATCCTATCCGACAGGAGCACACCTGTGTCCTTCACAGCATCGTGGGCTGGGGGAGCACCGTGGGGCGCTGGGCCCGCGTAGAGGGGACTCCCAATGACCCCAACCCCAATGATCCCCGAGCTCGCATGGACAGTGAGAGCCTCTTCAAGGATGGAAAGCTACTTCCTGCCATTACTATCCTGGGTATGGTTCGTGGGGGGCTGGGGGTCAGGGCTGGGAAGCTCCACAGGTGACGGCTGTAGGGAAGGAACATTGTGTGTGTGTGTGTGTGTGTGCACACGCACGTGTTATTCTGTCAGCAAACGTTTACCAAGCTCCTGCCATGTACCCAGCCCACATGAGTCACTGGGGGATGAGACCAGGGGGGCACAGGTGGGCAGGGAGGGCTCCCTCTTGATGGCCTAGCCCTGGCCCCAGCTCCCTGCCCCAGTACCTCTCATGACCTGCTCCTGGTGACCTTGCCCGTGCTTCAGGCTGCCGTGTCCGGATCCCTGCCGAGGTGCTCATCTTGAACTCGATTGTTCTGCCACACAAGGAGCTAAGTCGAAGCTTCACCAACCAGATCATCCTGTGAGGGCGCTGCCTAAAGGCCCCCAGGACTCCTGCTCGCCTTCCTCCTCCGGGCTGTGGCCTGCCTGGCCAGCTCCGTCCAGAACGGGATCTGAGGAAACCAGACAGAATCTTCCCTTGCAGGGAGCCGCGTGTGTGGCCAGGGACGTCTGGCCTCCCCCTCCCCCCCCAAATAAACCCCTATGAACCTTGGAGGCAGCTTGGACTCCGCTTGTGCCTGGGCTGGGGGTGGCGGGGACAAGAGGGGCAGCTGAGTCAGGCCCCCCCACATTAGCATTTAAATTGGAGTCGTTGCTGCCGCCTCATGAATAATGAATCCAGAGCCTTGGTAAATCTCCCCCTCCCACGGCCTCAGCCTTCTGCGCTAGCTGCTTTAGACGAAGGCCCTCCAGGCCCCCTGGCCTGCTGGCCCCCTGACCTTCGCCCTGCCTGCCTGCCTGCCTGGGCCCGGCTCTCTGGAATGCTGAAAGGATTTCAGTGAGCACACTTGCTGCGAGGCTTGGGCCCAGGCTGAACACCCAGCAGCCTGCTCTCCTCAGCTCCTGCCAAGACCCAGCCCTGGCCTGTTTAACGCTTTGCCAGCTCCATCTGCTCCCAGGCTGGCTTTGGGGAGCTGGGGGTTTTGCCCCCACCCAGGGGTCTTCCAGGGTCTCTCTCCCGCTCCTCTGGCAGAGGTCTCTGGTCTAGGAGGTGCCTTGTTACCTCTTGACAGCCCTGATACCTTCTGGCGGGTCATAGCCCGGCTCTTCACACATCTCTCATGTTTGCCCGTGACCCCAGAGTGCCCCTCTTGGCACCCCCTTTCCGCAGCTGTGGGTGCTGAGCTAAGTTGCCAGATGAGCTGGTAATGATCGTAATCTGCTAATTGAGAGGAATCTAATTACCCGAAGAGAATAGGGGGGCAGGGTTTGGGTGGGAGGCAGGAGGGGGGTCCTGGCAGCCAGCTTGGGTGGCAGGCAGCAGGGTGTCGGGGCCTTGTCAACACCAGGGTCTGGGACAGAGCCCAGGGTATCATAGCTTCCTAGACAGGCAGTTAGAAAGGTAGATGGGAGCTAAACCAAGAGTGACCTGGGGACTAGCCTAGGTACGACCTCCCAGGTCCCGAGGACTGTGAGATAGCCATGGGAGATGACCAGATTTTAGCAATCCTAACCTGTAAGCTGCTTCTCCCCAGCCCCTTTCCCTGGTTCTGTCCCGATCTGCCTGCAGCTGAGACCTATCACCGCCATCAGCAGAGAGTTGCAGACACACTCAGTCTGGGGTCACCTCCCTAAGGAAGGGGCTAGGAGAGGGTTGGACCACGGGGCCAGGCTCTGGGTCCCTTTTCTCTCCTCCTCCTATCCTGACCCTTCTGTTCCAAGTGGTTGGCAGAGGCCATGGCAGCTCCATCATAAATATGATAATTTAATTATTTTCTCAGCAAAACACCGTGAAATCCAATAAGTCTGTGTCAGGCCCTGGCCCCCGGGACCCCCCTCCTAGACCCAGTGGGGGTGGAGACATGATGGCTAGAGACACTGGAAGGGGAAAGGGTCAGTGTTTAAAGGTGGGGTGGGACAGGGACGCTGGCCCCTTCGAAACATTCCTCGGGCTGAGGGGGTCACCCGTGCAAAGGGTCTTAACGGTGAGGGACGATGCCCCCACTTCTCCCCAACACTGGGAGAAGCCAAAACCCCATCTGTCTAAGGGGGCAGCTCACACCCCATATGTGGGAGCATTCTGCCTCAAGAGGTTAGCAGGGAGCCCCCTCGTCTGCTACTCTGGGACCCTGCACCCAACCTTGGTCTCATGGAGGTATAGGTGTAGGAGGGTATTGGCTCAGGGGTGGGTTTGAGAAAGGAGAAACCAGGAGGAACTGGGGTGGGAAGTTTGGGGGGGGGGTGAGCAGGGGGAGGGATGCGGGGGAGGGGTGTGCTCCTGCCATTAGTGCTTTTTTTTTTTTTTTTCAGTTTCCATAAAAAGATTATTCTGTAAAATCAGCGAAGGGGAGCGAGCTGGGGGCCAGGGAGGGGGGTGGGCCCCTGGCATCCAGCTGGATGGGGCGACAGGGGAGGAGAGCTGAGGACAGGGAC
This sequence comes from Peromyscus eremicus, assembly GCF_949786415.1. Classification (NCBI taxonomy): domain Eukaryota; kingdom Metazoa; phylum Chordata; class Mammalia; order Rodentia; family Cricetidae; genus Peromyscus; species Peromyscus eremicus. Next base: position 36,218,651 of record NC_081429.1, on the reverse strand, counting down.
TGAATGTGGAGAAAATTTTGGATGGGCTTCAGGAGCAAGCGAGGCAGGGTGAGCCAAGAACACTGAGTGGGGGGGGGGGGGAGCTGGTCAGAGCGGGGTTGGGGGAGGCAGTGCCCTCTCCTACTCGTGCCTTTTGGCTGGGGTTGCCCAGGGCCCAATCCTACCTCTGTCTTAGTTCCTCCCCCTGGCACTTAGCAGCCATTATGGGGGAGCAGATTGCAGCCCCCTCCCCCTCTCTGGGAAGCAGGCACAGCTGGGGCCCGCCACATCTGCCGCATCAGCACGGAACACAGCTGGGTGTGCCCAGAGCCATGCTCCCCAAAACACAAAGAGGGCGGGAACCAAGGAGAGCCCAGACCCCCGAGATAGACACACTGTCACCTCTGCCAGCAGATACTCCTCAAAGTGAAGCAACACCCACCAACACACGCTCCCTCGTGTGCAGAGACTGAGAACCGGCAAACACGCAATTACCCAGCCCCGCCTGCCACCCCCGCTCCTCTCCCGCAGCCCCCTCTCTTTTCCTTCCTTCTCTCTAAGGCTGCTTTCTGTCACCAAGGCCATCCCTGAATTGTCCTAGGCTAGGTGTGGGGGAGCAGGGGGTCTCACTGGCACCAAGAACACCCTTCTAGTAGGAAGACGGATGGTCAGGGATGCCTCGGGGTCTCACCCTGGGAAGCCACGTACCCTTATCCCAAGATTGTACCCCTTCCCAGAAGGAGGCCTTCCCATAAGGAGGCCTACCCATAGACGGGGTCTCCATGCCACTGGACCACCAATGACCTATTCCCGTGGCTCGCCTATGTTCCACCGGCCACCGCAAGGAGGCGCTGTGTGCTCTCAGTATCTCCAGACCTGTTCTGAGCATCATCAGCTCCTGGGGCCAGCCTCTGCCAACCCTATTATCCCGTAGTCCTCTACTCTCCTCAGTTCATCGCTTGGCTTAGCTCTGCCACCCCGGGCGTGTGTGGGGTGTCGGATTCTGTCCATGACAGGAAAGTCCTCCTTCCCAGAACGGATGATCAAGAGTTTCTTCTTTCTCCCTTCCTAGCTAATAGCCCCTGATTAAACCTGCCTCCTCAAAGACCTCATTTCGGCGCTCGTCTCCTTGGCCGGGTGTCGTGCCCTCAACTCTCTCCTCCCTGCCCCCTCCCATCATCCCACACGGCACCCGCCTCCCCCCCATGCCCCTCGGAGCTTTAATCCCTCCTGCTGCCGTGCCGCCTTATCTGCTCCCAGCAGCTTTAGCTGCTGCAAAGCCCTCCCCCTCCTTCTCGGGATCTTCCCTCTCCTTCCTGCTCTCTTTGCTCTCTGACCAGCGCCCCCTCCCGCCTAGCCTCTCTGTCACTCAGACCCCCGACTCGGGGCTTCCTGGAGGACACCAGATCAGTGCCTGACAGCCCTGTGCCCTCTCTCCAGCCTCAGCTCGGTGTCTGCGGGATGCTCTTAGCCTTCTCTACTGACCCATCAAACTTCGCCCGGCTTCTGGCCAGTTCAGGATTTGTATCTTTCTTCTTCCTGGTCTCCCTTTCCAAGTCCCCTCCCTGGCTCCTCCAGATTCCTCGAATCTTGGACCCCAACCTCTCCATTCCTGGTGACCAGCGACCTCCGCTTGAGAATACCCAAACAGGGGTAGATGGTACGAATGAAAGGCAGAGGAGCACGGGCTTCCCTGGGATAGCCCAGGGAGGGCCTTGTGGGGTTGCGGAGAGTACTGGTGACAATTGGGGGCAGGGCCTGACGGTGGGACGCTAACCCTCTTCAGTTGCCTCAGATCACGTCCGGGCCTCCCCATCCCCCTTCGCCGGGACTCTCATTAACCGCTTCTCCTGCCTCGTCCGTGGCATAAATAACCCAGATAAATCAGCCGCCGTCCGCCCCCCGCCCCTCGGCCCCCGTACAGCCCGTTTGTCACCGCTGCTGGCTCGCCATCCAGGCCTGGCCTGGCCAGCCCCCCCCCACCCCCGCGCCCATCCTTGTCCCTTCCCGCCCACGTCTGTCCCACACTGGCTTCCCACCCCCTGGTCAGCACCAGGTCCAGGTTTCTGAGCTGGGGCGGGTGGCGAGGAGGTGTCCCTTGGGATCAGGAGGCTGGGGATTCGATCTATGAATGCTCCTTAAGAGTTCAAAGGTTGTGTAGTTTATGAATAGAGCCAGCCAGCCAGCCAGGGAGTCAGGAGCCCACAGATGACAGGAAGGAGCAGAAACCGCTCTCTTTGGGGGCGTCCCTGCGCTGTGAAAAGGGTCCCTGAGAACCCCTTCAGGTTCAGTCCCGGGTGGCCTGGGTCTCCCCTTGGGCACATTTTGCTCAAGTAAAAACTCTAAGCATCCTCCCAGTATCCACTAGCTAATCCATCCTGCTCTCCCTGTGGCCTCCACCCCTTTCCCAGCATGCCTAGCACAGAGTACTCCAACCTCTGCTTCCCTATCTCGCCACCCTTCTCTTTCCTATTTTCAGGAAACCTAATCCGCATCCCAGGGCAGGGAGAATTGGTCTGTGAACAAATCTGAGAAATGGGGATAACTGGAGGGTAGAAGAGTCTGAGCGGGGCTCACATCCTGCCTGATTGGCAGCCCCTCCCCACACACCCAGCTCCGGGACCCCTAGAAGCCCCTTCAACTTGCTCACAACCAGTTTAGGTCCCGGCCGGCTCCCTTCAGCCCTCTTTCCCCTCCCTGCAAGGGGCAGCTGGTCCCCAGGGAATGGGTGAGAGAGACGGGCAGAGGCTGAGGGAGCTTGGGCGCAGGGCTGGGGGTGGGGGTGGGGAAGAAACTGGGCCGGGCCCCAGGGACCAGCTGGGCAATGAGCCGGGGAAGCTGCCGGGAGGCTAAATGAGGGAGATTATCACCCAACTGCAGCCGGGCAGAGAAGGAGGCAGGCAGGGAAGCAGGGAGAGGGGGGGAGAGGGGACAGGGCCAGAGGCGAAGGGGGTGTGGAGGGATAGGAAGGGGGCCAGAAGGGGCTGGGGAGGAGTGAGTGGAAAACACCAAGAGATGGGCTGGAAGGATGGGGGCCCCCACTGAGCATAACCGGATTCCTAGAGGTCTGGGAGACTGGATTGTAGGGACTTGGGGACAATTTAGAGACAGCTGGCCACCGGGCAATGGTGGGAGTCTGCATGCAACAAACCGCTGCTTCATTCCGGTGGCCTGGAGTCGAGGCCCCCCCCCCCCATACACACACACCCAGTTACCACCCAACCTCTTTCCTTTTAGAGGTGGAAGAGTCCCTGCTGACCTGAAGAGGGGAAGAGGGTATTATCTGGGCTCATGATGGAGGTCAATGTGCGGTGGAGACGGCTTGACCCTGAGATCTCAGCAGATAGCAAGGTATTCAGACAGGATGTCAGGGCGGTAGGGAGTGCTGGGGAGAGATTGGGGGGCAGCTCCCACTTTCTTGGCAGAGCCCCAGACTGAAGTAACCTAAAAAAAAAAAAAAGCAATTAAATCACCTTTTTTAAAAAACCCAGTAAAGAAAAATCGATATTGGGAGAAAAGGGAAAGGAGAGAAAGAAAAGGAGGAATGGTGTGTATGTGGCTCAGGGTGGGGGTGGAGGGCTTTGGAAAGGTCTGGGAGTCGAACAGGGAGAGTATGGGAGAGTCCTGCCAGGGTATGGGGTAGAGAGGGAGCTGTCAGCGGTCACTTGGACCCTTGCATAGGAACTCAGCACCTGCTGCCAGTCCCAACTCTCCTTTCCCCTGCTGTGTCCCAGCCAGGAGCAGCCTGAGCCTGTCCCCAGAGGTCTTCTCTCCCCAGCTCTGGGAGCCCTGCTGACCTAGACTCATGGGAAGCTTGTGGGGGGAACCCAACTGTGGGGCCCTGGGAAGCCACTTTGCTGAAAGGTTGGGGACATCTACTTAGAGCACCGTGCATGGCTAGGACCCGGTGTGTGGGTGGATTCCACCCAGGAGTGACCCTCACTAGGGGTCTGACCTAGCCTTGTAGCCAGGGTGGGTTGAGCAGCAACCTGAACCCAAGGGGAACCACGCTTGGGACCCTCCCTCAGGGCCAGGCTGAGACTGCGGGGCCAGCCTGACGCAGGGGAGGGGTGGCCGCTGGGCAGCGTGTGGACCTCGGGCTCTAATCCCCAGCAGCTGCCGTTTCCCTCAGATCGATTCCCTTCTCACTTTTTTTTTTTTCAGCTGCTGGTTCCGCGGCTTGGATCGATGGAGCCGCCTCCCCCTCCCCTCTGAGCTTTCTCTCCCTGCTGCTCATTAGCGCCCCGATTAATCAGCCCCCCCTTCCTCCCCAGGACAAGTGCTTCCTCCCCCCCATGAGGATTCACACTTTCACACGCCCCTGGGGGGGGCACAAGTGGACTATTCTTGCTACCTCCCAGCGGGAGGTCCCAATGTATCTGCCCCTGTGAACCAAGAGGGGCTTCTACCTCCTCCTGCAGTGATGGTCCATGGGTCTGAGTCCTCCTCCAAGGTAGCAGCCTGCAGGGTTCCCCTGCCTGGCTCTGCCAGGGGACAGGACATCCTTGGCACCGATTTCCTTAGTATAGCATTTCCATGAAAGCCCCCCCCCTCATCTTCCCACTCCCTCTAATAACCCCCATGGGTTCTTCATTTCCTTCTCCCCTGCCTTTGCGCTCTTTGCTCCCTGGTCTGGCACCCCCAGCTGCCCTCCTTTTCCCCAAGCCTGGTCATAGCAAGGGATTTGGAGCCTATAAGGCTAGTAAAGTGGCCACAGATTGAGCAAGTCGGCCAGGGTGGCCTCTGCTCCAGTCACAAGAATGGCTAGAATTGGGACTGGGGACAAAGTCAGAGAAAGGGAGTCGGTGCCCCCTCCTGGAACGGGTAGGGGTGTGGTGGGTGTTGGAATCAGCAGCAAGGCTCTAGGGAAGGAGAGTCCCAGTGAAGCCACAGTTGTCTCTTAATCTTGCTTGGCCATCCCTTCCTTCCCTCCCTCATTCAAACAAGTGGCTCTCTCAAGGAGTTTCTGGAAGCTGCTGTGAGTGGGGCAGTGACATCAGCTGAGGCTGGAGTCAGGGAAGCCAGGAGCTGGAGGACAGAGTTGGTTGACCCTTTGGTGGGGTGTGGTCCAGAAAAAGTGGCCAGGAGTGGGCTGAGCCCTCTGAGCATAGATAGCATCTTTCCCTGGATGGCCTGAGACTGGACTCTCTGGGAGCCCCCACAATGGACTAAGGTACAGCGAGAGTTTCAGAAGCGCCCTCAATACTGGGCTCTCCATCCTGGGCTGGGGCAGGGCAGGGCGGGGAGTTTTTCCCTCCCTGGCCTGGCTCCTGCCTCCCGTGCCAGTGCCCGACGGTGAAACGCTGTTGACATGTCCTGAATTATTAAGCACGGGGTGGGCTCCAGAGCACATGCTGAGCGGAGCGGCTGGGGCTGCGCGGTGGCGGCGGCGGCGTGGCGGAGCAACGCTTGCTCCCTCGCTCACTCGCTTGCTCGCAGGGACACACGCAGGGGCTGACAGCTGTGCTGGTGCTGATAAGGGAAGCCACAAGGAGACGATCGAGGAGAGAGACAAGCAAGCGGCAGCAGAGGCAGCAGCGGCAGAGGCAGCGCGCCGGGGCTGCGGAGCTGCTGGGAGTGGGAGTGACGCCCCCACCTCGGGCCCCCACCCTGTCCCCATCCTCCTCCAGATTGCCCTGAGTTTTAGAAGAGCAGCCGCTGCCGCCACCGCCACTCCGGAGGGCACCAGGGCTGCTGTCCAGGGAGGGACGGTAGCAGTGAGGCTCTGGCCAGTCCCAGCAGCCGGGGACAGATGCCGATCGAGATTGTGTGCAAAATCAAATTTGCTGAGGAGGATGCAAAACCCAAGGAGAAGGAGGCAGGGGATGAGCAGAGCCTCCTGGGGGCTGCTCAGGGGCCAGCAGCCCCTCGGGACCTGGCCACCTTTGCCAGCACCAGCACTCTGCATGGGCTGGGCCGGGCCTGTGCCCCAGGCCCCCATGGACTGCGCAGAACCCTGTGGGCACTGGCCCTACTCACCTCACTGGCTGCCTTCCTATACCAGGCAGCCAGCCTGGCCAGGGGCTACCTGACCCGGCCTCACCTGGTAGCTGTGGACCCTGCTGCCCCAGCCCCGGTGGCGGGCTTCCCGGCTGTCACCCTCTGCAACATCAACCGATTCCGGCATTCGGCACTCAGCGACGCTGATATCTTCCACCTGGCCAATCTAACAGGGCTGCCCCCCAAAGACCGGGATGGGCACCGTGCAGCTGGTCTTCGTTACCCAGAGCCTGACATGGTAGACATCCTCAACCGCACCGGCCACCAGCTTGCGGACATGCTCAAGAGCTGCAACTTCAGTGGACACCGCTGCTCCGCCAGCAACTTCTCCGTGGTGAGTTCTTCTAGCCGGGCCACCTAAACCTGGGGTGGCCCAGAGGCTGAAGTGGGGGGCGGGTGGTGGTGGAGGGTGGTACTTGAGGGCATCCTCAACAGGGCTTCCCTTCCTTCCTGCCACCACAGGCAGGCCTCGTGTCTCCCCCAGCTGGTGTTTCCCTCTGGCTCCTCAGCCCTGGAGCCCTGGAAGCTCACTCAGAAGGGCTTACCCTGGGTGGTACAGCTCCTCTTCAGCTGCTGCTGCTGCAGTGCTCAAGCTGGGGGGCCAGGGGCATTCCCGGGGATGGGCTCAGGGTCCTGGAGCTGGTCTTCATCCCAAGGCCAGACAGACTGAGCGCTACTTTGCTCTTGTTCTTCTTCTCTTCTGGGGCTACTGGATTCTTCTTCTTCCCAGCTAATGAAAGTGTTGGGGAGAGGGTTGCTGGAGGGGAGAGGTGTCCCTGTCAAAGGGAGGACTCAGGGCTGCCTTCTGGGGAGCTGGCCCAGCCAGCCAGCTGGATGGAGATGGTCTTCGTGTATACTGGGTGACAGTCTCTTCCGTCTCTGTGTCTTTCACACACGCCCCTTCACAGCCGCCCTCACACATCCCTCTTTCATGCTCCCCTTGGTCTTCCCTGCTTGCCAGTGCCCCCACCCCCCTCCAGCCCCTGTTCCTGCTGCTGCTCCCTTGCCTGGCTAGGGCTCTCACACTGGGAATCACTCATTCCCTCTCTGTGCATAACTCACCCTCGGAGCTGGCACATGAACACACACACACACACACACACACACACACACACTCCTACTGCTCAGGGACACAGTTTCCTTGCATACTCCCTGTCATGCACATTCAATGTCCCTGTCACTACACTCATATGCACACCTGCACACCCACACACCCAGAGAGCTGTTCATTCCATGCCTGTACCCCAGCTCACAGCTGCCAAGGATGGGGTCATGCTTGGGATGCCATTCTGCTCCCGACACCAACCCTCAATCTGCCCCAACGTCGTCCCTCCATTCTCCATGCGGGGACAACTGTCACCACCGCCCCCATGCGTGTGAAGACAAACACATGTACCCATACCAGCAGTGGAGCATCAGCTCGGCCTGCTCTGCCCTCACACCTCCCACAGTCAGGTGTGTGAGTGTGGAGGGTGTGTGCTGGCCTCTGTCAAGTCTATCAGGGTTCCTTTCACCCACATTCACAAGCTAGTAGTCACCATGTGCTTGAGATGCCTGTCCCCAGTCCCTAGTTGATGTCTGTCTTTATGTATGTGTGCGTGAGGTTTCACCCTTGTGGCTATGGCCTGGTATATGAGCAGATGTGTGGTCTTAACCTGGCGCCCATCACACCCAGGCTCCAGCAGCAATGGGTACTTTCCCTCTTAAGAGCCTGGCTCCTTATCCACAAGCTCACCTCACTGCCTCAGTGTTACCAGGAAACCTGCATCAACCGGGTTCCTGGCCCCACCATGTCTGCAGTGTCTGGGGCCTCTTGCTTTGGGTTGTGTGGGTGGGTTCGGTGGGTGGGAGAAATTAACATGAAAAGGGGGCAGGAGGGAGGAGATTGTACCAAGAGTGGAATTAGGGAATATCAGCCTGTTGTCTGGCTAAACACTCTGTCTTCTAGGAGAATGAAATACTGCTCTCCAAAAACCAGAGCTGGGAGAGTCCCTACAAAGGAAGTGGTGTGTAGAGTGTGAGCGTGGCCTTTGGGATCCACGGGACTCCTGTCTTGCAGCCTCACCCCTCTGGAATGGGGGGTGGGGAGGAACTCAGTCTCAGCAAGTGCTGCTGGGGCAGAAATCAATGGTGTCTTTGTGTCCCTGAGTTGGTGTCTTAGCTCCAGTTGGGGTGGGCAGGAAAAGGGAAGGGTAACGATGACACACATCAATGGAGGAGACATGGAGGGCATTTAGGAAGTGAGCGGGAGGTGACAGAGGGTTTCTGTTAGGATGAGAGGAATCCAGAGAACACAGGGGCAGGGATTCCCTTGATCCAAGCTAAGAGTCCCTGGAATCCTGGGAATAACTGGAGTAGAGGGGCGGGGGGGAGTCAAGGATAGCTTTCCCTAGGCCCTTTGGTACTCTGGGGCTGGAGAGGGAGGGTCAAAGCTTGTGGACCTCTTCTATGGGGCTGTCCCAGGAACATCAGTGCAAGTCTGGCAAAGCAAGCACTGGGGGACAGAATTCCCCCTTTGGGGTTCTTGTTCCCCGATGCCCACCTTAGCCTAGACTCATAGCCTCCTGCCCATCCCCCATCCCCCACCTGCTGCATGTAATTCCTTCTGGACCTGGAGTACTCAGTTGAGTCTGAGACAGGTAGGAGCTGGGCTGGTGCTCATGGCGATGGAGAAGGTTGGATGCGTTGCCTGGGTGAGGTGAGATGGAGAAGGGGAAGGAAGACTCGAGGCCTCTGGTGAGGACATAAACGAGGTCCATAATCAGCTCTGCGGTGAGGGTGTGGGCTACATGATGGGGATTTGAGGGTCTTTGGTAAGGAGATGAAAATCCGAGCCTGCTGGGGCAGCACCTGCCCCGGAGTGGGTGGTGGAATGGTCAGTGACTGTGACGGACAGGCTTCGGTAAGGGACGGTGATGTGTTTTCTGTTGCTTTCCCTGTTTCCTCCTTCCCACTCCCCACTCTGCTGTGACCTTTCCTCCGGAATCCAAGTTAATAAATGTCACATTTTCCAGCCTATTTTTACTCTGGGTAATGTGCCCTCCCCCAGTCCCCTAAGCTTCTGCTCTTGCTTCTGGTACCACTGAAATCACTCTCACCCCCATGCTCCCAAATATCCCTCCGTTTACTCCTAGTCAGGCACTCACAATGCTTGCTGCTCTGTGTGCCTGCACACACTGGGTTCCTGGCTAGGACCTGGGGGGGGGGGACAGCAAAGAAGCGACGCCCTAGTCCTCAAACCCTGTCCTCAAGATGCCTTCAGTCTCACGGAAGAACAGGGACAGGGATGCTCAAAAGCTTAAGCAACCATGCAAGAGTTAATCAGCCATGCAAGCAATGTCATAAGGTGCCAGGATTAATTGCCAGATGAGGTTCCTGGATGGTAAGAGCCCGTGTTGAGAGAAAGAGAGAGAGAGAGAGAGAGAGAGAGAGAGAGAGAGAGAGAGAGAGAGAGAAAGAGAGAGAGAGAGGCCACTCCGGGCTAAAAGAAGGCTGGGAAGGCTTAAAGGATGAGGCAGCCTGACTGAGATTCCGAGAGGAGAGAAAGAGCGACATGGTTTCTGAGGTGCAATGCTAGGACCATTTCCACTCACACCCCATCCTCCACGAAGGCCCCTGGCTCTTCTCTTCCCTTCTCTCCATCACTCAGGCTCACACCAGCCCATTCCCATGTCTACCTCCTACTCTCATCACCACCCTATTCCCCCCCACACCCCCCACACTATAGAGGGCTCTCCCTCCCTTCTCCATCCCACTGTCCCCCAACTGTGTGCCAAGCCCCAGTTCGACCTCCCTCATCATGGCTCACTCGCAGTCTGTCAGCTTGGTGGGAGGCAATCGCTTTCTCCCTAGCCTTCCTTGCTTGATCTGTACAAAGCAAAGGTGTCTCTAAAAGGCAGCATCTCCTCTCAGCGGGGGGGACTGCACACCATGTGTGAGCTCGGGAGCTGTCTGATCGTGTGGACTTGAACCTTGGTTCTGTTCAATTCCGTGGCCTTGGAGGAAACCAAAAGGCTTCCATGAACATCCGTTTGTGTATTCATTACATAGGCTACGGGGAGGTTGTGAGGGCAAGATGCCCGAAGAGAGTTTCGCACACTGCCTGGCACGCACACAGTATGCACTCTGCAAGCGTCAGTTGCCACAAACACCACCAACCTCAGCTCCTGACCGTCTTTTAACCTCAATGCTCTCAGCATCGCCCCATGGTTTCTGATCCCTGCTCCAGAACAACACTGCTCTCCATTCCCTAGTTTTCCCCCCGCACCCCCTGTAGCTCTCAGATGCTCACGGTCCTCTCTGCAGTTATAGCCCTCCCGAGCAAGCATGCACACGTACATATGTGCATATACTGTATGGGTCAGGGTTAGACGATTAAACTTTCTGTGGTGACGGAAAGAAACATCCCATGTCTGTATTGTCCGACGCGGTAGTCACTAGGCATGCGTGGCTGTTGAGCATTTGAGATGTGATCTGGTATGTGCAACTGGTGCATGCTGGACAACATACTGGTGAATAAGGTTCAGATTGCCTGGCCGAGGCAGGGCTGGAATTACTGATGGGACTAGAGGATATACTTACCATGATGTTTTTGTGGGCTGCGATTAGAAGCCAAGCTGAGGTCCCAGATTAAGCTGAGGATGGAGCCAGTGTCTTGGGGTTGGAAGCTTTGGGGTGTCTAAAAGCATCCTGTGAATGCAGATACTTCTTTTCCTAGAGGCAGACATGACCTTGGTCTCTTCTCTTCCATGCCCCTGCCTGAAAACTGTGGCAGGAAGGAGGAGGGAATCCCTTAGGGGGTGGGGGCAGGGCCCAGCTCCTGGTTGTAGGACTCCCCAGGATCAAGGGTACAGACAGCCCCTAGAAGGGTAGGAGACCAAGGCCCCGTGGGTACCTCACTGTCTCCATCCCCTCTTGGCTCTCAGGCTTCCCTCCCCCTCCCAATCCTCCTTCCCCACACGCTGGTGACTGCCGTGACTATTAATCACTCGCCCTGTTCTCTTCCTCTCTACTAATCAGGCACAATTAGACAAGGCCTCTTCCAGCTGGGCAGTCCCCCCTGCCCTCCCCCTCCCCTCACAGCCCTCCCCATCCGCTACCCAGGACAGCTCTGAGGCAAGGGAGACTTGATGCAAAGTCCTCTACTACTCTGGTTGCCCCGTCTCCCAATTTGGGGCTTTTCAGCAACCTCTTTTTTCCATCCATTTCCTCCTTAGTTCCCACGCTCTTGTCTAGTGCGGTAGTCAGGCCAACAGTGGCAGGCTGTACCTCTGACCTCCTGCCATCGTCTATAGAAGGAGCTATCCCATGCTCACTTCCCAACTCCAGACCTTCCCTATAACCCCTCGGCTCTAGAAAGGGGGACGTTCCATCTGATGTTGATGCAGGCCTTTTACATACAGATGAACTTTGTTAACTCTGCCTGAATCCCCTATCTGGTCCTCTGTCCCTACGGTCCCATTATGTCCTGAGGTGTGAGCCTCGTACACATTTAGTGAACATCTGGTTAAGGGCTGCTCTTGCCTTGGGGAGTCGGGCGGGTGGAGTCAGTGAGAGCAAGGTGGCGAAGGGTGGGATCTCAGCCTCAGCTCTAGCTAACTGCTGCCCTGTGTGAGGGTGTCAGTATGCTTCTGTGGTGTCAAAAGAAGCTCCAAATCTAGTTTCTTTCAATAAAAAGTTCCCTGATTGTAACAACCCTGGAAGTTGCCTACAGCTCAGATTGCAGAGCCCAGGTGGGTACTGCACACCTCTTACTTGGCCCTGGCTGCTGCTCCTCCAGTCCGCCTGGAGGGGGCGCTCTCCGTCTGGCTGCATTGGCAGTGAAGTTCGTAGACACTGTTAAGGGAATTACGCCTGCAAGGAAGGGCAGGGAAAAGCATCACAGAGGGCTGGTCTTCAAGGGCAATGGGGAGGGTCGTGAGAGGCATGCCCCACCCGGCCCCACTCAAGAAGCCCTGTGGCCTCTTCATTAATCAGGAATCAGCCCCGAGCTGGGCTCATTATCAACTCAGCTTCTCCTCACACTGCTGGAAGATGCTGATTAGCATCTGAAGAAATGGCCCCCATACCTTCCCCTCCTAGCCTCTTTATGGACCCCCATCCCTGTCCTTGGGCTTCCAGGAGGAACCTGCCCCCTCTTGTGGTGGAGAGCAGGGCTGCCTGACCTAGGTCTGGGCTGAGGAGCAGAAAGGATCAGAAACCTGGAGGCAAGAGGGTCCTAGAGATCCCAGAGAAAGTCCAGCCTCTAGGCTACTGGACCCACCCCCTGGATAGGGAGTGGAGTGGGGATGGAGCCCAAGGATGGTCCAGGAGAGATGGGCAGCCTCCTTGGAGGAGGAGGAAGGGCAGTAACCTCGAGTTGGGGAGACACCAGCTTTTCCTGCCCTTTCTGGCTCTCCTGCATCCACCTCCTTTCAGCACCTGGATCAAGGAGGTGGGGACAGCCAGCTCGATGGGCAGCATGGGCAGCTGGAAGACGATCTTATCTACCAGAATTGTTGTGCATTTGGTTGTCTTTGTTTTTGCGTTTGGTGGGCCGTGACAGAGGCTTAGGGTCTTTAGAGTACCCCACCCCCACCCACCCCCCACCCCGTGCCTGGGAGTAGGCAGGAAGACAGAGAGAGTCTGGGGCTGAGAACAGAAAGGTCTAATGCTGTGTGTCTTCTAGAAGAGGCCAAGCATGCCTGCATTTCCTCCCTCGGCTCCCAAGCAGGGGGTATAGCAGGACCGAATATCCAGTCCACCCCCTAAGTGTTCACAGTGCCCTTGGGACACCGCTTTGGGTTGGAGGGGGAGCAGTTCCAGAGAGATAAGGCATAGGCTGCGGCAGGCAGGCGAGGCAGCCGCGAGAGTTCAGAGAGGAGCCACGGGATGATTAAGGGGAAATGGAGGATTGATTTAGGAGGAAAGATTAAAGGAGCTAAATCCGTGGCGCTTGGCTCAGCGGTGACTAAGCGTGGACAGGATAATAGCTTACAAATGTGTGAAAGGTGTAAATACCAAGCGGGGGGTGGGGTTGGGGGAGGCAGCTTGGCTGGCCAGGGGAGTGGGGACAGGGGGCTGGGCAGAACCCGGGCAGGGTTGGAGACTCCTGGGGGACTGCGCGGTGGAGTAGGCCTCTCCCTGGCTGGGATGCAAGCGGAGGTTGAGGTGTTTGAGACCCTCTGGTTTCAAGAGGAGGTTTTCATTTCTACGGCCCAGCTCCCTGGACCTCGGGGTGAGTGACCTCCACATTTCACTCCAGCCAGGCTAGAGACTGAGGTCGCGGGTTCAGATCTTACTCTAGCCCTTCAGCGCCGCCCCAGCACCAGGCTCACTGGCCACGTCCAGCCCTGGTCCCCAGCTCCATCTACTCCTGTCTGCGCTGTCCCAGCTCCCGCCCATTTGATCGCCTCCCCGGCCGCAGCGGGAGGCGGGCGACGGTGTCTCCCTCCGCGGTGGAAGCCTCTGGCGCTGCTGTGTGCACGGAGGTCACTTTGCCGAGGAGCCGAGAGCCGAGGGAATGCAAATGAGGCGAACCCGGGGAGGAGAGCCGAGGAGCCCGAAGGAGACGGAGGGAGGGCGCTGCTCGGTGATGATGGATGCCTGCCCCGCAGGAGAGGCAGCCAGCAGGGAGCGTGGCCCGTGGGTGCGGCCTCGCGGTGCAGCGCGGGCAGCTAGGCCTGAGCTGCTAGAAGAGCGTCTCGGACAGGGGCTCCTGATGGGCGCCCACCCACTTGTCCAGCGGACACACACACACACACACCACCACCACCACCAACAACAACAACAACAACAACAACAGCAACTACTACTACGATTACTGCAACTACCCTAGTTCTCCCCGAGCTTTGTTGGAATTGAAAACTCCCGCCCACCAACTGTGAGTGTGAAACAGTTTTGTTTGCGGGAATGCCAGGGAAGGACTTAGTTACCAATTAAAAACATTATCACCTGCAAAATTGTCTTTCTGGGGTCTAATGGCTGCCCAGGAACAGGTGTAACTGTTTCCCTGGGTCCTGGAGTCCCTCCTTCGTCCGCTTGGGAAGCAACCCTGAGCTCCCCATTTCATACTTCCGCTTCCTGTGCCTCCTCCTATGCTCTGGCCAATGGGCCTTAGCCAGGTCCCTGTCCCCATCCAACACGGTTCTCTCTCGCTTACGTTTGAACAGACCCTACCACCATTCCCAGACCCACCTTGGAGAAGGGCTCCCTGGAAAGCATGTGGGTGGCATTGGGCACTGGGAACTGTGTACTCCACCTAGGCTACACTTCTACTCTCAGACCTACTGGAAGTGCGGGAAGTAGCGTGTCTTCCCTAAGTCTGTCTGATGTCCCTCCGGGGTGGCGGGGCAGCCAGCTTATTCAAAGATGCATTCCCTAACCCTCCAACTGGAACCAAACTCCTGTTGCATCGGCCGTGGCCTTGGCTAGGATCTCCAGCACAGCATGGCCCATCGCCAGGGGTGTCTATTGTGTGACTGTTAGGTTTGTGTGTTCCGTTCCCTCTTGTTGGCCTGGCACTTTGAATACTCCTGGCACATGGTGTAGGTGCTCAGTGAACACTTTTTCAATGAATGCATGCGTCCACATCAGATAGCAAACTCCTTGAGACAGTTTTGTTCTGGGATGTATCCCCAGCACCAAATACAGTGCCTGACACATTGTAAAGGCTCAAGGGATACTGTCTGACACATGGGTTGTTCCAGTACCCACCATTCTCGGCTCTGCTATATCATGTGACCCTGGCAACGTTTCTTACCCTCTGTGCCTCCACCATCTTGTCTGTGAAATGGGGACAATGAGAATAACTTCTATCATCCCCCCCCCCAGCATTAAAGAGTTCATTTATGTAAAGCTCTCAAATCTGTGCTGGGTTCAGAGTAGGCATTTAGAAAATTAGCTGTTGCTAATGTGCTATGTTATCTCTTTTCTCATGCCAACTTGGAAGGGTACCTGATTTCATTCCCATTTCACAGATGAAAAATGGAGGATGGGGGGGGGTTTCAATGACGGAATCTGAATCCCACAGACTTCAGTAAGAACAGGTCCTGGAGGTAAGCCAGGGTGAGCTTTCCATCTGCTGGAAGAGCCGTGTCTCAGAGCCTGTGAGGTTTGCTCTGAAAGAGCTCCATGCTGATCAGTTCCTAAGGGCAGACATCTTTACCGAGAGGCAGAATGCCCTGTGAAGATGGGCCCAGTGGGGATCCAAAACCAAAGCAGCTGTGCTCTCTGACTGGAAGCTCCCTTCCTGAGGTCGGCCCCCCTCTCTGAGTGCCTGCCATGCATCACTCAGGAATTTATCTCTAATCTGCAGTCCTAACCGGAGGATTGCTGGTTGCCTTTTATGGAGGTGCAAACCAAAGGCATGAAGAGATTGTCAGGCACTCAGCTCTTGATCACTGCCGCAAGTTGTTTGTTAAGGTTGATGGAAGAGGTGGGATTTGAACTCTGCTTTGTCAGGCTCCAAACTCTTTTCCTTCCCCCGTGTTCGGAGGCTTCTGTATCTATTCCCAGCATCACAGACCAAAGCTGGGGTGTCATGCATATGACTTCACTTTACAAATATCTGTTTATTTAATGCAGGGGGGGTCTCACAGTGTTGCCCCAAATTCCTGGACTGAAACAAATCCTCCTGCCTCAGACTCCTAAGTAGCTGAGACTACAGGGGGATTGCCTTTGGGCCTGGTATTTTTTCTCCTTTCAGACTTATAACTACCCCCATGAAACAAGGCAGGCAGACATTTTTCTGGAAGGTTCCATTTGACAGAAGAGAAAACTGGGGTTCAGAAAAGTCGAAAAATCACTAACCCAGGTTACAGGCTGTCGGAGGTGGACTGCAGTCAGACTCAGTGTCCACTGACTGGCAGGGAGGTGACAAAGTTATCGAAGAATGCTGGCACTGGTTGGGGAGGTGGACTGGGTTACGGTGCTGAATCTTTTTTTTTTTTAATTTATTTATTTATTATGTATACATTATTCTGCTTGCGTATATCCCTTCAGGCCAGAAGAGGGCACCAGATCTCATTACAGATGGTTGTGAGCCACCATGTGGTTGCTGGGAATTGAACTCAGGACCTCTGGAAGAGCAGTCAGTGCTCTGAGCCATCTCTCCAGCCCTACAGTGCTGAATCTTATTCCCTGTGGGCTCTTGGACATGAAGCTGGCATCTCTAGGCTTCTGCTTTAGCCTTGTTCAACGGGAGAGGGTTGGTCCACGTGATCCCAAACTTTTGGCCAGCACAGACATCCAAGCATTTTTTTAAAATTTATTTATTTAAGCCGGGCGGTGGTGGCGCACGCCTTTAATCCCAGCACTCGGGAGGCAGAGCCAGGCAGATCTCTGTGAGTTCGAGGCCAGCCTGGGCTATCAAGTGAGTCCCAGGAAAGGCGCAAAGCTACACAGAGAAACCCTGTCTCGAAAAACCAAAAAAAAAAAAATTTATTTATTATATATACAGCACATATGACTGCAGGCCAGAAGAGGGCACCAGATCTCATTACAGATGGTTGTGAGCCACCATGTGGGTGCTGGGGATTGAACTCAGGACCTCTGGGAGAGCAGTCAGTGCACCTTAACCTCTGAGCCATCTCTCCAGCCCCCATCCAAGCATTTTGAGTTGGCACTATTGGTCTTCCTCTGTCCCTGGAGAGGCTAGAGAAGGATGAAGTACTAAACCTGGATCCTGGGTCACCCCTGAGTACAGCCATGGCTTAGGAGCTCTCCCACCCAGGGTGCTAGTCATGGCTGGATGAAGACATATCCAACCCCTTCTGTTGGTCCACCGCGGACTCCCGGGCACTGCAGGGTAAAGGGGAGTTCATTCCGGGGCAGCTAAGGAGGAGGCACAGGGGTGGACCTCACAGAGGCGGGCAGAGGGATAAAGGAGAGGGGCTCCCATCCATAGAGAAGTAGCTAGGAGGTGCTGGGGTCTTGGCAGAAGCTGGGTGCCCAGAAGGCGGTGGAGATAAAGGCCAGGCTGCAGATTAGCTATGGGATTAGCTGCCCGGTCTTTGCTGCTTCTGGCTGCTTCTTATCTCCTGGAGGCCCAGGGCCTTCTCCCACATAGCTGAGCCCTGGCCCTACTAATTGGCTATTAACCCTGTGGGCTCTGTGGCTACAGGGAGGAAGAGGAGCTAGGGAGGGCTGAGGGGGGGAAAGCTAGCAGCCAGGCAGAGAGAGCTATCTTGGGAAATGGGAGCTGTGGATGGATGGAGCTCGGAGGGCTGAGAGAGAAGCCATCGCTCAGGGGAGCAAGCTCTGGACAGATCTCTTCCAGCTCCTGATCATTGTCTCGGGCAGATGGGGAGGGTTGGGGATTGGGGGAGGGGAGAGAGAGGAGACTAGGGAGGGCATCTGGGTAACCTTAGGCCCATAGTAAAATCTAGGAGGAAGACAAGATACAGAAATTGAATACTCACATGGACAGAGAGAAAAGTAAATAAGATAGAGAGGTCGACAGGGCAAGGGACAAAGGGGCCAGACAGCATCTAGGAGAGAAAGGGATGCTGGGATGATAAACAGGCTGGCCAATGGCTAGAAGCAGAGAAACTGAGTCCAGAGGGACTCTGGTTGGGTGCCCAGAAAAGGTAAACCAGGGAGCTAGAGAAGTGGAGAGACAGACAGATCGGGAAACAGGCAGTGACCTGGGCCATTGCTGTTGGGAGAGATAATCAGAGAGAGACCAGAGGAGGACTAGCTAGAGGAAGCTGGTGGAGGGACCCTAGCTGTCCTGTTTACAGCCCATCCACTTTGAGCTCAGGGAAGTTCCGAGAGGTTACACACTCCAGCTCGGGCTGGTATAGCATGGGGTTGGAAGCCAAGATAGAGAGGAGGTGATAGGGATTTGACAGGATCAAGGCCCCATGGGCAGCGCTTCGAAGCTGAGGTTATCTGGAAATGGCCCTTCCACCATCAGGACACTTCTTGGCCCAGCGTCAACCCTCTCTGTGACTGGGCCCCCAGGCTCTCAACTCTTGTATACACATCCTCCTTTCAGGCCAGTCCATGGGGAGGAAGCAGTGGACAGCCAGTGGGACCTTGCGGCTGCACGGCCGTGCCGTCTCCATGGAAGAAGCTGTGGGCTGTGCTGCCACCAGAATTCTACCACTTAGGAGCCAGTGGCTGGCTCCACCACCAATGCCTGGGCCAGGGACTGTCTCCGGGGCAACGAGGTGCTCTTCCCAGCAGTGGGGCCTGACCCAGGCTGTGCAGGTGGCCCAGTCCTGACAGTCTGGCCTGTCCGTTCTCTCTAGAGTGTCCTTTGAACCCGGACTACTTTCACACGCCTTCTGTGTCACTCACAGCCCCCCAACCCCTGCCGGTATACAACCACGTCATCAGCACATTTGCTAGGTAACCAACTCCTCCCAAGTTAGGGATGAGCTCCATCGTGCAGGGGGCTGGACTCACTGTCCAGTGGCATGCGTCTGTGTACATATGTTGAAATATAAATCTACAGGACTGTTCTACCAAGGGAGCATCTTTCGTCCACTGAGCCCACACCAGGCAATTCCTAAGTACTGACTGTATTGTACATGGGCTTCCGTCTGGTTCAGTTCTCTCCTGCCCTTTGCTGGCTGTGTGCACTTAGCCAAGCCCCTTTTCCCTCTCTGAGTTTCAGTTACTTCATCCTTCACAGCGGCAACAGTTACCTCACGTGGCTTGCGCCGAGGCTCCAAGGAGAAAATACACCAAAAGCATTTCTAAAAAAGACCTGAGATGCCGGGTGGTGGTGGCGCACACCTTTAATCCCAGCACTTGGGAGGCAGAGGCAGGCAGATTTCTGTGAGCTCGAGGCCAGCCTGGTCTACAAAAGTGAGTTCCAGGACAGCCAGGATTGTTACACAGAGAAACCATATCTCAGGGGAAAAAAATTGACCTGGGATGAAATGAGGATGTCTGATCACGCTTGATGTTCTCCTGCACTTAGGCTTTCCTTTTGCTAATCTCACTGGACTTTGGGAATGCCAACAGGGAAGGAAGCATCGATCCATGCTTCAGGGAACTGGAGACCTGGGAGTGAGGCTAAGCTCCAGAGAGACTGTGGCATTGCTTGGCAGACACGCGTGAGCAACACAGACCCGGGGTTCCCTCACATAGCCTGGGCCTCATTTAGCCTCTCAACTCAAGCATGCACTCAAAACTGGCTGAGTTGGCAGGAACTGATTCCAGCGTCTTCTTGGCCTGAAACAGGAAGATGTTGGGCACTTCTACATCCCCTGGATCTGCCTTTCCCATGTTACTAGGGAGTCAGGAGTCTTGCACTCAGCCCACTCCCGGTTCCTCTCCCTCCACAGACATGTCCCGAGAGATCATGACTAGGCCCAAGCTGTCTTGCTTGACTCTTGTGTCTCCTAGTCATTTTCAGTTTCAGCACTGGAGATGGAACATAGGACCCCCCCCCCCCCCCACACACACACACACACACACACACACGGCACTCAGTCTACCACTGAGCTATATTCCTGGCCCTCTTTACTTTTTTATTTCGAGACAGGGTCTCACTAAGTTGCTGGAGCTAGGCAACTCAGTTTGCAGCTCAGGCCAGCCGTGAATTAATAGTCCTCCTGCCTCAGTCCGGAGCTGCTGGGATTACAGGCCTGTGCCACCATGCCTTGTTCAACTAGACCTTTCTACTTACTGTGCGGTCCACAGACCAGCAGGTTTGTAGAAACGCAGAATTTCGTTCCAGGGAGTCCTTCTACCTCCATGTACTAAACCAGAAGCAGCACTTTACAAAGGGGATCTGGGTATGAATAGGCATTTGAGGAACGCTGATCTTGGAGACCTCTGCAAGCTGGTCCAGTTCTCTGAGCTTCTGTCTCCTCATTTGCCCTCTGGGTAGTTGTGGAGGTTCGATGAGACTGAGCATGGACCCTAACATGTCTGGGGCACTTTGAATGCTCTAAGGTGTCTGTGATGCCCACTCCTGTGAGGTCCCTGGGATGCTCCACAGGAGACCTACTGTGATGGAGGGTATAGGTGGAGACAGGACTGGATCCAGATGGGGACAAGGACTGGACCCCAGAAGCTGGAGGGGACAGAAGACACTGAGAGGAAGGGGCTGAGGAATGGAGCTGAAGGTACAGAGGAGCAGGGGAAGGAAGGTCCAGTACGAGGACATCCCATCTCTCTCCATCCTGAGGATGCTAGCAATGAATTATGGGAGTGGCTGGAGCTTTGCATCCCCATGAGTTCCATCCGACCAGACCACTAGCTGTGTGGCCTCATTCCAGTCATTACACCTCTCTGAGCTTCAGTTTCCTTTTCTGTCGCCAAGGTCGTTAAACACTTCTAAAATCAGAGGCCCTGGGTAGATGACACAGCGTAGCAGTAGGTGTTTTCATGTTTTGTAAATGTCAAGGCGCCTGCTCTGTGCCTTTTGTTGTTGTTTCAGAAATCAGTTTGGGAGGAGGAAGTACTGGGGCAGGGGGTGGGGTGGGGGTAGGAGATTGCTGAAGCTGCAAATAGCGAACTCACCAGAGGAGGGAGGACAGAACTCCACCCCCCCCCCCAAGATGTCCCCGGCGGTCCCCTCAGACTGCCTCAGAACTCCACTTCCCAGCTCTCGGCCCAGCCTCTTCCTTCAGCACTCTCCCGCCGCCGCAGTCAAGCCTGGGGAGATTCTTTCCCCTTCACGCCACTTCGTGCCCTTTCCCAGCTCTTACAGTGTGAGCACGTGCATTCCCAGGAAAGGGGTGGAGGTAGTGTTGGGGCACACTGACCCCCTTGCCCCCGGGGAAGGTGCTGCCTGTGATGGGTTTGACCCAGGGCCACGTCTCCGTGGGGTGAGCCTGGCAGGGGGCAGCTAGAATCCTCCTCTTTTTCAGTAGCTCTCCCATTCCGGCTGCTCAGTGACTCCAGGCAGCCACTAAAATCCCCAGGCTGAGCCTGTGCCTTCATCTTTGGGTCACCAGCGCCATCTGGTGTCTGAAGGGAAGAATGCTCATCAAGGAGCCGAGCTGGGCTTTGGATAGGAAAGGTTCACGAAAGCTCCTTCTGTGCCCCACCGTGGGACAAGAATATGGGACACCAGGCGGGTTCCCTGCTCCTGTGCAGCGTGCTTTCTAGTGGAGGACATGGGCAATGGTCAGGGAAGTGAGTAGATGAGCAAAATCTCAGGCCTTGATGCATATACTGAACAATCTAACAGAGTGAGCATGGGGTGTGAGGTGAGTGGGATGCAGGACAGCTAGCTCCGCCACGCCTGGAGAGGGAGCGACCACAAAAATCTGAGGTGAGCGGGAGTACCAGATGTTTGAGTTTGTCACAGTTGCAGGAGTGGAGGGGCAGAGGAGGGTCAGGGCCATACTGAAGGGCCGCTTTAAGGCTAGGGAAAGAGTCTGGCTTCATTCTCTGGAAAATGGGAAGCCATTGTTGTTTAGGGTAGTCTTGTTTAAAAGTAAGTTTTACTGGGGCTGGGGGATGGCTCTGTGGATGAAGGGCTTGCCATGCCAGCGTGAGGACTTTGAGCATCCATGGAAAAAGCTGGACACGGGGGCACATGCCTGTAATCCCAGTGCTGGGGAGGCAGAGAAAAGAGGATCCCTGGAGCTCACTGGCCAGCCAGCCTCGCCAAATTGATGATCTCCATGCTCAGTGAAAGGCTTTGTCTCCAAAAGTAAGGTGGAGGGTGACTGGGGAAGATACCTGATTTTAAATCTCTGGCCTCCACCCGAATGTACAGACCGGGTACAAATGCACACAAGCACAATAAAGAAATAAGTCTTATTGTGCATCCCTTATTGTGTATCTGTAGCATGGTGTGTAAGCCACAGACAAAATCTGGCAGGGGGACTTGGTTGGTTTGAGTGCTTTGACAGCCGTGTGGAGAACAGAAGGAAGGGATGGATACAGGGAGGACCAGGTAGGTGGAGATCGTGTTAGTTTGCTGTGGGAGGGGAGGAGGTGCAGATTTTAGGGATCCTGATTCAAAAACACTAAGTAGCAATAAGAGGACCCTTTACTCAGTGGAGGGAGGGCAGGACGGGAATAGCAAGAGTCTGAGCCTGGCATGGTGGTGCGCAAGTGTATTCCCAGAGCTCGTGTGGTTAGAGCAACAGGATTGTGATTTCAAGGCCAGCTACATGGGGAGCAACTCTTGGGCAGGGAAATTCCTGGGGTGCTGCAAGACCCTGGGGAGGAGTAGATCCAACTTGAACGACACAGTGAGAACCTGCCAGAATATTTAAAAAGTTCTGTTACTGACATGTTCTATCTCCCTCCAGGTCTACACTCGCTATGGGAAGTGTTACACCTTCAATGCGGATCCTCAGAGCTCACTGCCCAGCCGGGCTGGTGGCATGGGTAGTGGCCTGGAGATCATGCTAGACATCCAGCAGGAGGAATACCTACCCATATGGAGGGAGACAAGTATGGGGCAGGGAAAAGGATAAGGGCCAACTCAGGGGTGGGGCCTGGGCTCTGCGCTCTGACTGGAGTAGGTTCTGAAGCTCTTCATCTCTGCTGTGCAGATGAGACGTCATTTGAGGCTGGTATCCGGGTGCAGATCCACAGCCAGGAGGAGCCTCCCTACATCCATCAGCTGGGGTTCGGTGTGTCCCCAGGCTTCCAGACTTTTGTGTCTTGCCAGGAACAGCGGGTGAGCATTCCCAGCTAGGCCTAGCCTGGGCACAGCGCGAATCTCTGTTTCAAGGGATGCTGGCCAGATCTGCCTTGCAGATATCCTGTCTGCCAGCCCCGTGGCCTTGCTGGGGCTACTGACACTGGAGGACTGGCCTTGACCGACATGCTTGGCTTTGACCTTGTCATGCCCCATCTCTGCAGCTAACTTATCTGCCCCAGCCTTGGGGCAACTGCCGGGCGGAGAGCGAGCTCAGGGAGCCTGAGCTTCAGGGCTACTCAGCCTATAGTGTGTCTGCCTGCCGACTGCGGTGTGAGAAGGAGGTCGTGCTCCAGCGCTGCCACTGCCGGATGGTGCACATGCCAGGTGGGCACCTCCAGCCAGTCTCTGGTGCCACTCTTCTGGGCTCTTGAACTTCCAGGGGCAGAAACATGTGTACAATATGTACATGTGTCCACACTCATGAGCATGTGCTCATGGGTATGTCTGGATATTTTTCCCATGTTTGGGAATGCATGTATATCCATGCTTGTGGGCATGCTAATGTATATTTGTTGTGTATGTGTGTGTTTTGGGGTTGTGCGCATGAACGTAAGAGTATACACATGGTTGTGTAAGTAAGTGAATGATTACATGCGTATGTGTATATATGCATTTTCATTGTTTTTATGCATGAGTGTGCATACGTTGATCTGTTATGTATATGTGCAAACATGCATATATGTGGAATGCCACATGGGTGTGTGGTAAGGGAGAAGGGAAAGGACTGTAGATCTCAGAAATACTCTTCTCTCCTTCCAGGCAATGAGACCATCTGCCCGCCAAACATCTACATTGAATGTGCCGACCACACACTGGGTGTGTGCTGCCTTCCCTTCCCTGTCTCTCCCCGCTCTCTTCATCCTCTGAGTACCCTTCTCCTTCTCTGTGGCTTCTCACCTCTCCTCCCAACCTGTCCTGGGGGAGGGTCTTGCTGAGGTTGAGCTTTATCTCACACCTGAGGGGGACAGGCCTGAGGGCTTCCGCGGGTTCAGACACTCGGGCAAGTGGTGACAGGCCATGGGGAGATATCGCAGAGAACCTAAGACCGTGAGTGAAGGGCTGGGCTTCCCATCTCAGTTCTGCCATCTCTCTCTCTCTCTCTCTCTCTCTCTCTCTCTCTCTCTCTCTCTCTCCCCCTCTACCCCCCTTTCTCTGAGAAAGTGAAATGACTTCTGAGCCCTAGGAAAAATACATCGCTGGATGTCAGTATGGATAAAACAAACTCCATCTTTCCACAGGCCTCACCTGATCTGCAGCTCATCCACACACCCATCCACCCACCCATCCACCCACCCACCCACCCATCCACCCATCCATCCACCCATCCACCCACCCATCCATCCATCCATCTATCCATCCATCCATCCATCCATCCATCCATCCATCCATCCATCCACCCATCCATCCATCCATCCATCCACCCATCCATCCATCCATCCATCCATCCACCCATCCACCCATCCATCCATCCATCCATCCATCCACCCATCTATCCACCCATCCATCCATCCATCCACCCATCCATCCATCCATCCACCCACCCATCCATCCATCCATCCATCCATCCATCCATCCATCCATCCATCCACCCATCCATCCATCCATCCACCCATCCATCCATCCATCCACCCATCTATCCATCCATCCATCCATCCATCCATCCATCCACCCATCCATCCACCCATCCATCCACCCACCCACCCCCCTAACAGCTGACTGATTCATTCTCTAGACCTATTCACCCTGTTCTGAGTGTTGAGAGTGAGGAACCAAGAGTCCTGTCCATGAACACTTAGTGAGGATCCATGCTAACAGTGTAACAGTTCTTGAATAGGGTGTTACAAGGGCCTGGGGAGGGACATGTGCCCCCCCCCAGTCTAGAAAGGCCAGAGGATTCTACATGGAAAGCTACACATTAGCAGAGATGTGAAGGGCACCAGGAGTAGGGATAGCATGTCTCATGTCCCAGATATCTTGTGGCTAGAGGAAGCATGCTTTGTCTAGGACACCCAAAGGTCAGTATAGCTGGAGGCAAAGGTCAAGGGAGGCAGCAGGAAGTAGAAGAGGGAGGTTCTGGGAAGCCAACCAGGGCTTTGAAGCTAAGTGGAAAGGTTAGTGGGTGAGATACAGAAGCTTGAAGCAGGACACCAGCTAGGAGCTCAATGCAGAAATCTAGATGTGATGGGCCTCTGGGGATGCGTTTGAGATGCTGGGGTAGCAGACCGGTGTACCGAGACCTCCTCTATGCCCCCATACCACCTGCACCTGTCGGGTGTGCAAGAGAAGAACATTAAAAGAAAGGAACAGGGCGGCGGCGGGCAGTGGTGGCACACACCTTTAATCCCATTACTCGGGAGACAGAGGCAGGCAGATCTCTGTGAGTTCCAGGCCAGCCTGGTCTACAGAGTGAGATCCAGGACAGGCACCAAAGCTACACAGAGAAACCCTGTCTCGAAACACCAAAAAGAAAAAAAAAAAAAAAAAGGAACAGACGTATCAGCTGGAGAAGGGGTGCCATGGGTGTGGCGAGAGTCCATGAAATAAGTGACACAGGGAGCCTTCACTCTCGGGCCGGAAGGAAGGAAGGAAGGAAGGAAGGAAGGAAGGAAGGAAGGAAGAAAGGAAGGAAGGATCACGGAGCAGAGAGAGAGACAGAGACAGAGACAGACAAAGAGAGTCAGAGAGACAGAGAGACAGAGAGAGAGCGCGCACCTAGGGCTGCTTGAGAGGAGTAGACAGTGGCAGTGTGGCACAAGAGGAAGTATGCACCCTCTGCCTATCTGTGGCCTGGAAACTGGAGAAACGGGAAAGAAGTATCCAGGCTCCTCTGCCCTCTCTTCCTCACCTGCCTGACCACAGGCTGGAGGGCAAAGGGGTCAAGGTGATGGATTTGACAAGGATCAGCAGCCTCCCGGGGCATAAGGCAAGGAGGAAGAGAGTGGAAAGGGGGCCTGCAGGGGCGAGCAGGGACATCGAGCATATCAAGTGTGTGAACCCTGTTTGTTCTGTCCATCTGTCCATCCACCCATATTCCCCCCTCCCATCCCAGCATCCTTTCCTTAACTCCCTGTGTGTCTGAGACCTCGGGTTGACTAACTCTGGCAGATATGCTTTCACCTTCTGAGCCACGGGACCTCCTTGTCCCAGGCAGTTGGGGACAGAGGGAGAGATCTGTGGACGCGCTGCCGTCATGGGTAGTTTAAAGTTGGTTTGAGGCGGCCTGCAATCAGCATGCTCTAGGAGGTGGCAAGTCTGGCCCCTCGGATGGACTTGCCAGCTCAGGATAGACTCTGTGCCTGTCCCCATAGCTACTGGGGCTGTGGACCACCCACCCCACCGCAGCTGGGGCCTGTCTTTGTGTCGCAGACTCCCTGGGCGGAGGCTCTGAGGGCCCCTGCTTCTGCCCCACCCCGTGCAACCTGACTCGCTATGGCAAAGAGATCTCCATGGTCAAGATCCCCAACAGGGGTTCCGCCAGGTACCTGGCGAGGAAGTACAACCGCAATGAGACCTACATCCGGTAAGACATGCCCACAGATGGGTTCTGTGGGGAGGGCCCTTGGGCAGGCCCTGGGCAGAGTAGGGACTGAGAATGAGCTGCTGCTTTGTGTATATTGGGTATCCTGCCAGGAATGCCATTCACAATCTTTCTAACTGCCATCCTTTGAGTTACATCCTGGTCCACTTCCAGGAAAGCCCTTCCCGGCCCAAGTCTGAGCTGCCACAGCTCCCTGTACACGCCCCTGTCACTGCTGATGCCAGTGTTTAGACCCGTTTATGTCTTTCTCCTCTGATACATAGGGAGATCGAGGCCAGTGTGGACTATATGAAACCCTTTCTCAGAAAAACAAAGCAAAGCAACCACAAAGCCAACACAGCTGGACCCAGCTCTCTCTGAAGCCACCAGCTCCCCAGCACATAGGGGTCTTAGATCAGGATCAGCTAGCCTGAGGATGCCCTTGATGCTGCTGCCCCCTCAAGACCAGCAGCCCTACACAGCTGTCCTTTCATATTTCCCAGGGAGAACTTCCTAGTCCTGGATGTCTTTTTTGAGGCCCTAACGTCTGAAGCCATGGAACAGCGAGCAGCCTATGGCCTGTCAGCCCTGCTGGGTAAGCCCTGACCTTTGCCCCCACCCATGTGTGGATCAGCCCAGCCTGTTCCCACTGACCCTGCCCTCTTGCTCCTCAGGGGACCTTGGGGGACAGATGGGCCTGTTCATTGGGGCTAGCATCCTCACCTTGCTGGAGATCCTTGACTACATCTATGAGGTAAGGGCATGTAGGAAAGGCAATGTGAATGGACAAGGCTCCTAGGTGGGCTGGTCTGGCTGGGCAGTGGGCTCAGGGTTCTAGAAGTGCTTGAGGGTCTGGCTCTGAAGAGGCTGGGTTGGGGGTGAGGACCCACCCCTATGAAAGGGGTTGCTAGGCAACAAGTCCTTTAACTGAGACCCTTCTATACACCACCTTGACCTGCAAGGTCTCCTGGGATCGACTCAAGAGGGTGTGGCGACGGCCCAAGACCCCACTGCGGACATCCACTGGGGGTATCTCCACTTTGGGGCTACAGGAGCTGAAAGAACAGGTGAGTGACTTACTCTCCTCCCAACCTGGAGAGCACCCTCTCTCCAAGGCCTAAAAGTTCCCAAAACACCCCAGAGGAGAAGGAAAAGCCATTGTTGAGACGAGTACACAACTTGACCACTGTCCCATTCCTTTTTCATTTTACAGAGTCCCTGTCCAAGCCGGGGGCGTGCTGAGGGTGGAGGAGCTAGCAGCCTGCTTCCCAACCATCACCACCCCCACGGGCCCCCAGGAAGCCTCTTTGAAGACTTTGCTTGCTAGGATGGTGCTGTGTGGGGAAGTACCCATGAGTCTGGGATTCTACCCACCCAGGCCCCCCCACATCTCCTGGTCCTGGGACAGAAGACCTGGGACAGCCCAGGGCTAAGGGAAGGGGGTGGTGCTCACTGAGAGGCCAGGACTGGGGTCCTGCTCTCCCCGACCCAGGCTCGGCTGCCTTGCACAAGGGTCCTTCTTGTCCACACTCCCTGCTCCCAGGCGGGTGTCCAGGAAGGGCTGAAGACCAGACTAGAGGCCCCTGAGGAGGGGAGGGAGGAAGAGAAAGATGGGGGAGGTGGAACCCTGGCAGGGCCCCGCTGTACATTTGTATATATTTAGGGACTGGGTGGGGGTGGGACACAGACATACAAGGGTGGGGCTGCAGGGGAGGGTGACACGGGATAGTCAGGGTCCCAGCCCTAGAGGTAGATGGCAACTCCTTGGGACCTAGGCATGTTGGGCTGGTTCTACTTCCCTCTCTCCAGGCCCAGCTCCCCTCTTGGCAGGGGGAGTGGGTGGCCCAGCAGGCCTGGCCCAGCTCCCAGTCCCCCCTGTACCAGCCCCACCACAAGTTCCCTCCATGAGGAGCGGGCGGAAGACCTTTCAGACCTTGGCCAAGCTTAGCGGGAGGGGGAGCAGCCTTCTCAGTCCTTGCTTCCTAAAGACTGGTTTTATAAAGTGCAGGCGAAATTGGGAATAAAGAGTCACAAAGAATTCTGTGTCTGTGACTCTGTGTGTGTGAGAGAGCGCGAACGCATGAGCGTGCTGGCATACGCTTGCCAGGGGCTGGACAGCTGTAGGACTTGATCCCTGTAAAAGGAAATGAAAGCCCTCACAGAAACAGGGCCCCTCCATCCTTAAGAGTCAGTTCTCACCGCTCCCACGCCTATCTTGCCAAAACTCTGAATCACCAGTCTATACTCATTAGTCCACATGTAGTCAGTTTATTAAAGCCAGGGCTTCTTCATCATGGATCCAGAAGGGAGGAGGTGGTAGATACCATACCCCTCCTTTCTCTGTTCCCTCCTTCTCCAACAACCCATCTACAGCCCAGCTCCCCGGACAAGATCCCAGGAACCATGGCTGGCGTCAGGCATAAATACAGAGGCCACAGCCTGAGTCAGCAGCGTCAAGGGGGGGGGGGGGGGGGCGGGGGGCGGGGCAGGACTGGACAAGAGGGGATGGGCTCTAGGGCACCTCTCTCAGGGCTTGTCCTGAGCCCACGGGCCCACAAAGCAAAAGACAAGGGACCAGTGGGCTGCCCTAGGGAATGAGGCTACAGCCAGCCCTGTCCAGCGAGGCTGGCGTGTGGCTCCAGGTTATCCGGGAAGAGCAGGAAACAGGTAAGGAAGGGGCTTAGGTGCTATTGCCCTGTTCCTGCTCAAAGAGTAGCATGGCAAGCTGGGTGCGGGAGCCGAGGCCCTCGAGCACACTCTGGCGACAGCGGTGGTACAGGTCCTCACTGAGGCGCGCACTGCACGGCTGGGCCCGGTAGCGCTGCAGCAGGGCCGGCTCCACCGCCCGCAGCACGTGCAAGCTGGAGAAGCGCAGAAACAGCTCGTACACGTCCAGGCTCTCCAGCAGCTCCTCCTCCTGCTCGGAGGCTGCCACCAGCCGTCCCCGGGCCGCCACGTAGTCGGAGTTGTAGAAGCATGCCTCGCTGGCGGCCTGGCGATCAAAGTGGCCGGTGTCGCGGCCCAGTTCCGGCGGCCCAGGCCCCTGCGGTGGAGCCACGGCGGGGTGAAAGGCCTGGAAGTGCATGGGGAAGAAGGCCTGCCAGCCAGAGATGGCGTGCATCCGGCAGCGGTTCAGGAAGTCGGGTGTGAGCACTGTGTCTGGCCCGGCCAGCAGGAACAGAGTGTCTAGTGGGTGCTTCTTGGAGAGGAGATCCATGAGACGCAGCGGAGAGGGTGCAGCTGTCTGCACACTGAGCCAGGGCACTCGGGCACCAGGGAAACGCCGCTCTAGCTCTGCCACGTGGGCCTTGACAGGTGCGAAGACATCTGCGTGGGCCGCTCGCTGGGCCTGGCGTGGCTCATACAGCAGCAGCAGGGTCAAGGATGCTGCATCACCAGGCTCCAGCGCTGCAGAGGCGAAGGCTTCCAGGAAGCCGGAAGCCAGGTCGCGTTCGGCTGCGGCTAGCGGAAGTAGCACAGTGAGCCGAGAAGCCTCGGTGACATAGGGCACCGGCAAGATCTCCACCCGGCTCAAGGGCCGGAGGAGCTGTACCCTTCGGGTGAGGGGCCAGCGGCCACCCTGGGGCGTCAATGCTTCCAGCCGCAAGTCTAGTGTGTACTCCATGCCTCGGGCTGGATCGAAACGCCGGTAGCCATTCACCAGCTGCTGCTTCTGGAGCCGCAGTGCCGGTTGGTAACGTCGGTTGAGTTCCTCTAAGGCTGTCCCCAGAACGTCAGCCACGTCAGCCTGGTCGGCCCCACGCAGCGGGCAACGGGGCGAGCCATCGGCACAGGAGAAAGCGTACTGTTCCGTGAAGTAGTCCCAGCGCAGAACCTCAAAGCGCGAGGCGGGGCGCGATGGTGCTGGAATGCCTACTGGCCAGGTAGAAGCCCGGTCCCCATCAGCAGCCAGTCTGCTCGTGTTCTGGATCTCCCACTGGGCCAGAAAATAGGCCATGAGAAAGCAGGGAGCCACAGAGCCAGTAGACACCTAGAGGCTATGTGGGCAGTGATACTCAAGGAGGACCCGCAGCCTACTGCAAACCTCTGCTCACCCAAGGGCCCCACACAGTCTCTCCACAGGTTGAGGCCGCTTGAAAATTAAAAGGGGGAATTTCCTGGAGGTTCCACAGAGGTCAAAAGAAAGACCTGGGATTTTAGCGCTGACTTTTTATTCCCCACGATCTCTCATAACCTGTTCCCCTTCACCCCTTCATTCCCCCAACCCTCAACACCAGATTGTACCTGCAATTGTTGAATCTCCTGGTACGTGCGGTCCAGCTCAGCCCGGGCAAATGCCTTGTGTAGCTGGTACATGTGCACAGGATCACGTACAGGGTGGGCTGTCAAGGCGTTGCGGAAACGGGAGTCCTCCTCCTGCACAGGTTCCCCAGGGCTCAGCTCCAGATAGTTGTAGTGTACCCCCTATGGAGAGGAAGGGAGGCATCCATAGAGGAAGGGAGGCATCCATAACGGGAACAATAACAGAACGGTCTTCCCCCACCTCCTAGTGTCTCATTTCCTAATGCTATGGACTTGGGAGTCAGAGTTCTGCAGATTTTAAGTCAATGTGATCAGCTGATGTTGTACAACCCTGGCCAAATCTCTCTGAGCTCATCTGTGAAAGCTGCCTCAGAGGCGTGCACAGGACTCAATAAAATAACTGACACTGAATACACACAGTACGCAAGCATCTCATACTTTTCCCTAATCCCTACACAGCCCTGCCTAATAACTGTTCCCATCTGCATGCACCGGGCTACTGAAGCTCAGATCTAGTAATTTACCTAGGACCACTGGGATTTTTAAAAATGATAGGTTTAACATGGAAACCCAGGCCTCTCTCTCTACCACTCCATATCTCCCCTGGGCACTATGCAAGCTCTGAGAGGAGACACTAACGGGGAGGCTCATCTTCCTACCTCATGGTCACCAGTACAGCCCACGCCCGTGGCATCAAGGATGCACCGTCCCAACCACTCATCTGGGCGAGCACTGACGATGTCGTTGCGGCAGCTTTCCAGGTGGGGGCGCAGCTGCTGCAGCAGCGTGCGCGACAGTAACACTCCAAAGCCCCCGTGGCAGTAGCGGCCTGGGGTGGTCTCTCCACCGATGAAGTCCTGGGGCCGACCAAGATAGAGATGGGTTGCCGAGGCAAGGCTGAGGTGGCCAGCTAGTCGGTCCAGTCCGTGCGCCTCAGTGTAAGTGGCATCGGGCACTAG
The DNA here is from genome assembly GCF_949786415.1 of Peromyscus eremicus. Classification (NCBI taxonomy): domain Eukaryota; kingdom Metazoa; phylum Chordata; class Mammalia; order Rodentia; family Cricetidae; genus Peromyscus; species Peromyscus eremicus. Next base: position 36,187,327 of record NC_081429.1, on the reverse strand, counting down.
GAAAAACCAGTCAAAGTCATCGCCGTGTTGCTCCAGCAGGTGGCGTAGCGCCAGGTGCAGGTGTCCGATGGGCCGCTCTTCGCCCAGTGTCACCACGGCCATGCCTGATGGGGTCCGGCGACCCCGAGCACCCGTCAGGAACAATACACGCTCCAATCGGTGTCCCAGAGTTCGGTTCACAGCCACGCCCAGTGTAGGCAACGTGGCCTGTGAGGTCAGCACTGCCACCAGCAGCCTCTGCCTGATGCCCAGCTCCGTGCTGATATACCGAGTTCTGGGAAAAGACAGTTACAAACAGGATAGCACACAGGCTCCGCCTGTTCTTTCTTCTCCGGGCCTGTTTTGCACCCATGAACAGGGTAAGAATAATATCTCTCCCACGAGGCACGAGAATTTAAGGGAAATACAGGTCTTAGCGTTTAGGAGATAGCAATTTCCATGCAGGTAAGAGAGAGATATTAGATCTAATTCCAGGTCTCACAGGGTAGTAATTGTGTCCCTGAGAGTAATACTTAATTTGAACCACCTGTAAAATGGGACTGGATGTATGTAAACAGTAAAGTGCTTGGCACACCTTGCATATACTTCCTGCTATCCGAAGATGCTGTCATTCCCCCCAAGTATGTCCTACTACTAATGATGTGTAGGAATATATGCCATAGTGTTGTAGAGAATGTCTTTCCAGAAGGGGCAAACTATGACAGTAACTCACCTTCCTAAGGTAGAAGGTAAGTTGTACAACTGGAAGTCACTGTTACTTAAAAGGAATTACTTCAGTTCGTGGGCAGAGGCATCAATGTGATGAGTACCTTCCTCCCTCTCCCATCTCATCCCAAGGTGGCCCTTGAAACCCATCGAGAAATGAAATACAGGTAAATTCCAGTTCCCTCCTTTTTCTTTCCTCCTCTTTATACAGTTACCCTCCTTAACACTAATTTCTCTAATCCTAAACAGACCAGCTAGGGGCCGAGAGGGTCTTTGGGGAACTATGGGTGCAGCCTGTTTAGCTCAGCTCAGATCCGGGCGTGATCCAGAAAAAGCTTCAAAACTGGCCCCCTGCCTCCCTGGAAAGCAGGGTCATAGGAAGTAATCGAGGCCCAAGGACTTCCTGGCCGGCCAGCCCCTTCCTTCCGGAGCCTGACCCGGCCTCCGGCGGCCTCCCCAGCACGCGCGTCCGGGTTGGTACCCGGGGAGGGGGGGAGTAGGCGGATGGAGCGGATCAGTACCTGACGGCTTTCTTGGCGGCCTGGCCGGGCTGTGCCGGGTGGTAGGGCAAGACACGAGGCTCCCAGCTCTCACCGGCGCCGGCGCCAGCCCCGGGTCTCTCGCGCTCCGCTCCGGGCTGCACCGAGTTGGGCCGGCGCGCCGCGTTGGTGTTGCCGCGCGGCGGCAGCTCAGAGTCTCCGGGTTGGGGCGGCCCCGGGCCGCAAGGCTCCTCCACCCAGGTGACGCTGAGCAGGCTCAGGGTGAAGCCCAGGGAGATGCCCACGGCCACAGGCCCCGCGGGCCGCAACACGGACAGCAGCAGCGACGCCCGCATGGCGTCCCGACAGCGGGCCCCCGGCCCCCGCGCAGCCCCAGGAGGCTCCGAGGGGGCGGGACCGGGGAGGGGGCGGATCCGGAGGGCCCGGGCCCAGCAGGCGGGCCCGCTCCCTCCCCGCCGAGCAGAGCCAGCCGCGAAAGCCGGAACCCCCGCGCTGCTCCGCTGCCCCTCCAGCGGCGCTCCGCGTCCCGGGCCTCCCAGGCGGCTGCTGTCCGACGTGTCAGGCGAGGGCTCCGCCCCCGAGGTGGGGTCTCAAGCCGTCAGCTACCGGAGAGGGATGGAGGGGGAGGAGGTTAAAGGGGAAGGACCCCCGGAAGTGCCCCCTCCCCAGCGGCGGAGAGGCAGACGCCGGGGGGCGGAGTCCCCCTGCTTCCCTCGGCGTGGTTGGTGCATCCCGGGTGACGTCAGGAGCAACCCGCCCCTGCCTGGATGGTGCACCCTGAGTGACGTCAGGAGCAGAGGCCGGAGCTGTCCATCAGCACCAAAGGCCGCCGGCGGGCTCAGGGGCATGGGGCCGCGGCTCCGGGGCAGCCCGAGCTCCTGCTCCTGCTCCTGTTCTTTTCCCGTCCCCGGGCCGGGTCCGAGTCACCCGGCCGTGGGGCGGCAGTGCCAGCCGGTGTTGGAGGTGGAGTGGCGACGCCGTCGCACAGAGACCTGTCTCTCCGGCCCAGCAGCCCCCTTCGCACGGCGGACTTTGCCCGGACCCCAGTCAGTAGGAGCCTCTGGCGTCCCACAACCCCGGCTCCTCCGGCCCTTGAACAGCCTCTCTTGCTCGGAAGCTCAGGTCACCTCCAGCCCAGGTAGATCTTGGACAATTCCAAATTGAGCCTCTCACAGATGGTGCTCGGGCTCGCCTCTTTTTTTTTTTTTTTTTTTTTTTTTTGCCAGCAGCGCCCTACCCTCGCCTGGCCCCGTCTAGTCCCTCTTTTAAGTCCATCCCAACCGCCTCTAGCCGGGCACTTGTTTCCCTTTTGTCTTTGCTGCCCGTTCCAGAGACGCTTCCAGAGCTGCCTGATGTGGGCACCAATTCCTTTGTCCACCGTGCCCTTGCTGAATTCCCCCACTCGCACTGTTATCCTGGTGGAGACCCACCACTGACTCTTGACCCCGATTTCCTGTCAGGTTGACCTGGGAGGGTGACCCCCCTTCCATTCCCAGCACTATGCCGGGTACTATGGAAACTCTGCGGTTCCAGCTGCTGCCCCCGGAGCCAGATGATGCCTTCTGGGGTGCACCCTGTGAACAGCCTCTGGAGCGCAGGTATCAGGCACTGCCGGCCCTCGTCTGCATCATGTGCTGTTTGTTTGGAGTCGTCTACTGCTTCTTTGGTGAGATCCCCCACATTCCTCACCTGTGCCCCTCCACTGTTTCCCTGAGGTCCCTTTTCTGGTGTCTCTCCTAAACCATTGCCAGCCCATCTCGCCCCCATGGCTATATCTTTCTCTTGTTGATCCCAGATATATTTGTAGATCATTGACTCTAGATTCTACAGGGCAGAGGTTTTTAATTTAGGCTCTCTGAGTTTGAACCTGGCTCTATATGTTAGTCACTGTGGTGTAATAGGGACATTAACCCGAGTCTCAGCTTTCTCACCTGGACAAAGGCAACAATGTTTGTCTCATATACATGAATTAGTAGGTACTCAAAGGACAGTAGCTCTTGTAGTGAAGATGTGTTTGGATCACCAGGCTAAGTGGACAGTGAAAACACTTAGCATGGTGGTTGAGCATGGTCCCTTACAACAGGGCATATTGTATGGTGGGGGCGAGACCTAGAATATTCACACTTGTGATACATATTAGTGTGGGCTGGATGGTAGTCACACACATGGAGATCGCCTACAAGGCAGACTCCCATAAGGATGGTTATTGTGAAGAGTTGTATGGGGGAGGGCGTGGTATGTCTGTAATCCCAGCATCCAGGAAGCTGAAGCAGAGAAATGGAAGCTCAAGGCCAGTATGGATGACATGGTGCAGTGGGGTGTGTGTGTGTGTGCGTGCGTGTGTGCGTAGTAGCTGCAGGAGTTCAGTTGAACAGGTGACTGTGGGTCCAGTTGACAGCTCTTGAGGTCTTGGCCCAAGGTCTTGGCTGCCTTCCTTAGAGAAAAGTATATCTTTTTCTCATTTCCACAAAGGTTATCACATGGGCTAGTGGTAGCTTAGAGTAAATGCCCAGTGGATTCTTCAGAAAGTTATAGAACTTCACAGTGGAGACTGCCTTCTATGAGTAGGGACCCAAAGAAAGCCTCCAAGAAGATAGTAAGTATCAGAACCAGTTTGGGCAAAAGGGCTGGCAGGTTTGCCAGAGTGTGGCAGACTCTATACCTCCCATTGGATCAGTTGGGAATATGGGGTGTGGGTCAGATGGTCTTTCCTTTACATTTTTGCAGAGTGGGCAGGAGAAATGCTCCCCCCACAAGGGTTTAGGACATGTAATGGGTCTTCAATGATCTCCACTCCCTCTGCTCTGTGTATCTACTCTCTCTGCATGGTGCTCTGGATAGCTTCATTCCTTATCCTCAGCTCCCATGTCATCCTCCTCATCTTGGATGCTCCTATCGTGGGATTCAGAGCCTTTTTCTAAACTCTGCTCCTCTCTGACTCCAGAACCTTCTGGTCTCTGATACCCCCCGCCCCCATTTCTTGGGACCAAATCTCCTTTTTCTCTTTAATATCTCTCTCTTTGGCTCTCCCTGCCTCTCCTTGACTCCCAACTCTGCCATCCACCTTCCCAGCTGTTCAGGATCTACACCCCGCCCCTCTGTCAAGTACTGCTAATGGGTATAAATTCCCTATAACCCCCTCTTCTGAAACTCCTCAACCACAACTTCTCCACATAGTCCTCTAGGATTCCCTACTACCCCATATGGATCCCAGCGCCCTCCACTGGCTCTCTTTGATCCCTTCAACTCCAATCAGGAGACCATTCCTCACACTGTGGTCTCTAGTGATCCGATCCCACTTCCCTGGCCACAGCGTTCCCCTCTGTCCTTAATAATAATCTCAATGCGTCTACTTTTGTCCCCCAAACCCAGCTCTGCTGTCTCTGTAACTTCCCAGCAGTGCTTTAGCTCTGAAGCCCTGTGACCATAAAAGGATCTCATCTTCCCACAAACTTATGTGACCTCACCCCTATACATCACTTTTTTTCTGACTTCCAGAGTCTTCATCTCTGACTAGTCCCTCCTCAGAGGACCCCATTGCTGATCCCCTTGTAACTCCAATGAGTGATCTCTCTGAACCCTATGATTCTAAAGACCCCATTGCCCCATTACTGATTTACTCAACCCCAGTGATCCTTAACTCTGACCCTCAAAGATTTCAAAGCGTTATTTCAATAATTATGTCTTCCCAGAGATTCCAGCAAACATTTACACGCTCCCCCCTGACCTCTAGCTATACCGCTGAGCCCTGTGACCTCTAATTCTCTTATTTTTTAGCTCCGGTGTCTCTGATTTCCTTGTGACTTTATGTTCCCAACCCTCTGACTTCCAGCCTGGAGACACCGTTCTGGCCCCTCACTGACCCTGTTCCCCTCCAGGTTACCGCTGCTTCAAGGCAGTACTCTTCCTCACTGGGTTGCTGTTTGGCTCAGTGGTCATCTTCCTGCTGTGCTACCGAGAGCGGGTTCTGGAGACGCAGCTGAGCGCTGGGGCAAGCGCAGGCATCGCCCTGGGCATTGGGCTGCTCTGCGGGCTGGTAGCCATGCTGGTGCGCAGCGTGGGCCTCTTCCTGGTGGGGCTGTTGCTCGGTCTGCTGCTCGCTGCTGCCGCCCTACTGGGCTCTGCACCCTATTACCAGCCTGGCTCTGTATGGGGCCCACTGGGGCTGCTGCTGGGAGGCGGCCTGCTCTGTGCCCTGCTCACGCTGCGCTGGCCCCGACCGCTCACCACCCTTGCCACTGCCGTGACCGGAGCTGCGCTCATCGCCACTGCCGCAGACTATTTTGCTGAACTGCTACTGCTGGGGCGTTACGTGGTGGAGCGACTGCGGGCTGCGCCTGTGCCGCCCCTCTGCTGGCGGAGCTGGGCCCTGCTGGCACTCTGGCCCCTACTTAGCCTGATGGGCGTTCTGGTGCAGTGGAGGGTGACAACCGAGAGGGACTCCCACACAGAAGGTGAGAGGGCACAGACTAGGGTGGGCATGGGAAGAAGGGATGGACAGAGATGGGTGGGGTGATGCAGGGATTCGTGAGCCGGGAACGAAGCTATACACACCCAAACTGAAAGGCCTCAGTTAGGAAGTTGACTTGGCCAGGGTCTAGGAGAATAGGGCTAAGGAACAATATTCATTCAACAAGAATGTGTGGGACACTGGCTGTAGGTCAAACCCATTCCAGGCACTGGGTTGACAGAGCAGAGATGAAAGGAAAGGACAGAGGATGTAACTCAGTACATGCTTGCCCAACATGTGAAGGGCTCTGAGTTTGAGTCCCAGGACCACAAACAAACAAACAAACAAACACTACCAGAGATGTACACCCATTCCCTTATGGGTGTACATCCAGGGCAGCCGAGCAACAGATAATAAACATGCAAACAAACCAATAAGTTAATTCCAGTTGTGCGGAGTGGTATGGAGTGATACAAGGTAACATAAAACTGTAACTTTATGGAGTCCACTGTAGCAAGAGTGGCCAAGGAAGGCTGCTTGGAGCAGGTGCGGTGGGTGTCGACCCTCTGGGCTGAATTTTGTTAGGACAGTGAGATGCCCGTGGAGGGCTTAGAGCAGGGGAGGAAAGAACATAGGTTAATGTTGGGAATGTAGAACATTAGAGCTGTGGTTCTCAACCTGCCTGATGCTGCAAGCAACCCTTTCATATAGTTCCTCATGTTGTGGTGACCCACCAACCATAAACTTATTTTCCTTGCTACTTCATAACTGTAACTTATTTTTGTTGCTACTTTATAACTGTAATTTTGTTACTGTTACGAATGATAATGTGTTTTCTAAATGGTTTTAGAGGGGGTCTGTCTCACCAAGGGGGTTGAGACCCACAGGTTGAGAACCACTGCATTAGTGGGAGGTAAATGGAGACAGGAAACAGTGAAGAAGCATCTGTCCAGTTGAAAGGTGATGGCGGCTGGCCTGGGAGTCACCCAAGGCCTTAGGATTGGAACAGTTGCGGAGGGGGTATTGCATATACAGGCCTTTGCAAGAAAAGAAAAACTGTGGCAAGTGCCATCTTGGAGGTGGGAAATGAGGAAGGGAAATAACAGGGTGGAAGTGGGGGCCAGAGGCAAGGGACCGTGCCAGCCTAACGCCCCTTGAGAGAAATGGAGAGAGAGGGCTAAGGGAAGAGCTATGTGAGCTGAGTCTTCTGTGCCCACCCTCTCTCTCCAGTGGTCATCAGCCGGCAGCGGAGGCGAGTGCAGCTGATGCGGATCCGGCAGCAGGAAGAACGCAAGGAGAAGCGGAGGAAGAAGAGGCCCCCTCGGCCTCCTTCCCGAGGTCCTCGGGCACCTCCGCGGCCTGGTCCCCCGGACCCTGCCTACAGACGCAGGCCTGTGCCCATCAAACGCTTCAATGGAGATGTCCTCTCCCCGGTGAGAGCCCAGAGCCCCTCCAGCTCCAGAGTGGGAGGAGTGTGTAGACCAGCCATGCAGGACTGAGCCTTCTAAGGGGACCCTGGCCTTAAAAGGCCTCCGTTTTTCTATCCATCAGAACCTCTATCCCTGGGCCCTGATGGATCCGGCTTTGTAGATGTCCACAAGTACTGACATTAAGTGGATATGGTATATGGTGCGGTTTAGGGCTGTGGACTCAGTGTGGAGATGCCTTGGTCAGGAGAGTGTCAGGCCTGGGTGGTCCAGGGAGAGGTGGATCTGCGGCAGCACTCATGCCCATGCTTATCCCCACAGAGTTACATCCAGAGCTTCCGGGACCGGCAGACTGGGAGCTCTCTGAGCTCCTTCATGGCCTCACCCACGGACACGGACTATGAGTATGGGTCCCGGGGGCCACTGACAGCCTGCTCGGGACCCCCCGTGAGGGTGTAGTCATGTTTCCACTGTCTGAGACCACTCTGCAGTCATCAACTCTGCCAGCTTGGAGAGTCCTGCCAGCCCACTGCTGCGGCTGGACGGCCCTGTGGTCCTTGGCTGACTCTCCTTGGAGAGGGCTGGCCAGCCACCGGAAGGGAGGCTGTGTCTCAGGCTAGGGAGGCCTGGCCTGAGGGAGAAGCTCCCGTCCAAGCTCCCGAGGGACTCGGGGATGTGAGCCCCGCTGGGATGTGCTCAGGGTTGTGTGTTGCCCATACATGCGTGTGCGAAGGGGTAGGCTTCGAGGGGACACTGGGACCCTTGCCTTAGATTTCTGATGGGCAGGGCTTCTTCAGGGCCAGCCCCGCCTCCCGTCCCACGGCTGGGGTCCCACAGGCCACTCTCCTGCATGTCTGTGAGGAGGAGGCCTGCCTGCTCTGCCTTCCAAGCACTCATCTAAGGGTTCTTGTCACTGTCCATGGAGCTAATGCAGCACCCCTCACCCTGGTCCCCTGGCCTCTGCAAAGCCACCAGCCTGAAGGGCAGTGGCAGGGGATGGGGGTGGGGAGTGCTGTTCTGGGTTGGGTTTGGGAGGAGGGTGGAGGGAGAATGGAGGGAGAAGGGCTGAAATGCACGGTGCATGTCTGGTGTCTGCCATGCCACCCTAGACACCTCATGCTTCTGTCCCCTCCCACCCTGTTTAACATCTTTTATAAATGTGCCAAACTATGTGGCCTCTGCCAGAAGTCTTCAGTAACTGGTACTTCCACCAACCCAAGTCGGAAACCCTGCAACCTAGGAGCTATGCCACTGACTCTTCGGGATCCCAGCACACCTGCCCTCCCATGGCACACAGACAGGCGTGGGCACAAACAGTAGTGTGTTGTTGTTGTTTTTTAATTGTTTCCTGATACCTCTGGCTCCCCCCTTCCCACCGTGCCCAGCATAAGGGTACACGTCTCCTTCCAAACTGTCTGAGGGCATTGGTCTGGTTCAGTCTTCTAGTCACCTGTAGAAGAATGACTGCATGTGGGACCGGGGTGGGGAGAGTAGGGCAAAGCCAATTTCTTCCCCCTGGCAGAGCCACAAGGGGGAAGAGCTGGGTCCCACCCTTTCGGAGCCTCTGTCAAGGGTGTCTGTGGGGCCAAGAAGGTGGGAACAGGTAGGGTAGAACGCACAGCAAAATGTGTGAAAGATGTGCAAAGATTTGGGGTACAGTGGGCACCTCTCATGTGAAAGAGGAAGAATGGGAAGGCGCTGCCCAGGCTGTGCTTGAACCCACTCAGGAGAGCAGAAGCCAGCTGGACAAAGGGCAGGAGCCGATGAAGGACAGGTACCAGCAGATACTGGTGGGTAGTGAGGAGAGCAACTGGTAGCAATGGGGGTGTTCTGGGGAGACAAGCATGCACCAGAAGCAGAGGGAAGAGGCCCTTAGCAGGAAAGGTTCTAGGAAGGTCAGGGAAAGTTCTGAGACTCAGGGTTCCCTTTCCTCTTCAGCCTTGGGTGTGATCTCTCCTGCCCCTCCCCACATGCACCAGCACCTACTGCCAAGAGTCTTTCCCCGAGTCCGGGAAAACCTCTCATAGGTGTATCTCAGCACTGAAGCTTCCAGGTGGCACCCCCTGCCTGGTCAGCATCCTGTTCCTGTGATTCTGCCCAGTGGGCTTTACTCACCCTCAACCAGCAGCTGTGTGTCAGCACTGTCCTGGCCCGCCTGGCAGCTGTAGGTGCCCTGGTCCTCAGGGCGGACGTCATGGATGACCAGGCTGTGGGTGGGGCCGTGGCTGCGCATCTCATACTTGTTTCCCGGACACAATTCGACCCCCTCCCGCATCCAACACACGTGGCCTCCAGGGCGGGACACAGTCACCTCCAACACCGCCCTGCGGCCAGCCAGGACCGTCTTCTCTCGAGGTGGGCGGCGGCACATCTGGAGAGGTAACGCTGCGGTTGGGGGACAGGGGCTTAATAAGGACACGCACGGCCCCTAGAGGAGAGGTGCATCTTCCCTGCCTACGACCTCCACTCCTGGTACAAGCCCTCCGTGCCACCAGCCGCTTTCCCCGCATGCCCGGCTCAAAGTCTCTTCCTCTCCGTCTCCTCCCGAGGAAATGAGCTGCCCTCTGTGACCTGCCCCAAGAGAGTCCCTCGAAGAGGAGAGATGAAGGAAACAGCGTCTCTAGGACCAGCGGCTAGTCAGTTAGTCCCAGGACAGGAGATGATGCCCATCCCTGTCGCCTTCGCCTCAGAAGCTTACCCTCCACCTCCAGCCGAGCCAAGGACTGGGCGGGTCCCGCCTGGAAGCAGACTTCACCGGTGTCCTCGGTTCGCAGCTCGCTCAGCACCAGAATGTGTTTCTTCCCTGGGCGCGGGGGAGGGGAAAGTAGCGAGGCCTCAGCCGCTTCCCGGGAGGATTGGAGAACGAGGGTGGCACCCGAGCAGGTCCCGGGGGTGGGTGGGTGGGGAGTTCCGAAGTGTCGGTGCGCGGAATTGGAGAGAGGAAGCGAGAAGGAGCTAGGCAGGACTCGGAGGTGGCGGCGGAGGAAAAGTCCGGGAGACCGGATAGTGGGGCCGTGGGGCGGGGCCTGCCCGAGCTAGAGGCGGAGCTAATCCTAATGGAGCGGAGTCTGCCTGAAGCCGGGCAAGGTAACGGGGGCGGGGTCACAGAGGGTAGAAAAGCGACCAGACCTTCCTGACGGATGCGGACGCGACCTCCGGGTCTCAGGACGCGGCCTCCGAGCTCCCAGCGCCCGGTGGTCTCGGTCTCCGACACGGTGCACTCGAACGTGGCGCCGTCCCCTTCGCGGGCGCTCACAGACCGGAGCTCGCGGAGCACAGACACTTCGCGCTCTGGGGCGGAGCCGGGGGTGTGAGTCGGGGCCGGGGCGGAGCCAGGACACACACCCGCCACGCCCCCCTCCCTAGAAGTGTGTAAACTGTCGGGGAACACCCTTCCGCAGTCCGGGCACCCAAAGTAGCACCCAGCCCCGGGCATCCCTGGGGTACCCACCGCGTACTGTCAGACGCGCAGGCCCGGCGCGGGCCGTCCCCACAACGCAGCTGTAGGTTCCGGCGTCCGAGGAATTGCAGCGCCGCAGCAGCAGAAGGCGGCGCGTGCCGAGAGCCTGGAGCCGGAGCCGCGGGCTGAGAGACAGTGCCTGCCCGTCCTAAGGGCCGGATTTGTAGCCGGTTAGACCGAGCCCAGCAAGACTCTGGAGGCCCAGGCCCTGGGAGGTGGCGGTGGCCTCTGTGCATGCCAAGCTGTCTAGAGGCTCACCAGTGGGGCTCATTTGTGTTCCCCTGCTAGGGTTGGACTGTCCCACATCTTCCCTCTCCGGTCACTTCTCTGAGGTGACATCCCTTGGGGACTTTAGTGCCGGGATTTGACACCAATGACACAGAAAGCCCAGAGCTCTGCATGGACTCACCGAGTGTAGATTCTAAAATTAATTTCCAATATAGGCTCTACCGCTTTTGTCTGCCCTTGAGCAACTAATTGCTTTCATCCCACAGAACATATTCCTTAGATAAACAATCTGGCGATAACAAGTTGTACCTTCCCAGGGTGTGGTTAAGGATTAAAAAAGATTAAATGTGCCATCCATCTTAGCCTAGTGCCAGTCTCACAGGACCAGTGGAGTGTTAGTTGCTTGCCCGAATTATGGTTATGTCGATAGGTCTTCACTAGGGCCGTGCTCTGACCTTCTCCCATGTAACGTCAGCCAAAGTCTGGGAAAGCTCGCACTCGAACGTGGCTGCGTCCCCTTCAGTCACTTCTAGGTCCTGTGGCCCCCGCACAATAGTCACTGGGACCTCTGGGAGTGGGTAAGGGGGAACAATGCCAAGCGACAAGGGTGGGCGAGGAACGAGGGCCCCATCGGCACAGCACACAGGCACAGCAGATCAGCGGTGACGCATGCAGGTGGCCAGTGGAGGGCGCTAGCGAGTAGAGGACATCCGAGGACAGGAAGTTCAGACACAGCAGGGCCAGAGGGCCAGTGGGGTAGGAGTGATGAGCTGGGAGTCACATGTTGAGGCGATCAGCCGGGGACATGCTGGGGTTGGAGGGGAATGGTGGAAGCTGAAGAAGAGATCACCAAAGGGATCACTCATAGATGCATGAACAGCAGTGGCCACGGAGCGGGAATGGATAGCTGAAGACCCTGGGCTTGGCGTGGGGGCATAAAAGCTCCACAGAGCACCGAGGTCCATTAGTCACACAGAGGTGTGATTCATGCGGAAATCAGGAGGGCTGGAAAGATGGGGACCCTCAGGCAGAGTTAGTACCAGAGCACCCTTTGGTGGCTCGCCAGTGGTAGAACTACAAGGGATACACTTAGGCAGCAAAAGGGCCCACTGAGTCAGAATAATAGTCAGTGAGCCATGTCCAGGTTGACGGACTAAGGGACCATACAGACATGGGATTTTTCAAGATGGCCCCAGTTTGCAGGGTTGAACACCAAGGTGGTCACTGTGGGGGCCACACAGATTCAAAGGGTCCAGGGATTCCCCACTTTGGCAGGGTGGTCAGTAGGAGCCACATGCTTAGGTCAGTGGTCACACATAGGAGATTAGCAGGCAGGGGCCCAGAGGCCACACCTCTCACTGAGAGCCGAGCAGCGCATCGAAGGTTATCCGAAGTGAAGGAGACACAGCCCGAGTCAGCCAGACCCAGGTCGCTGAGCACCAAGCGGTGAGTCCGGCCTTCTGAATAAATGTGGCACTTGGGCCCCGGGTGCAGCCGGACTCCACCCTGGGCCCACTCTCCAGTCACACCCTCCTGGGACAGCTCCAGCTGGAAGGTGGCACTGTCCCCTTCATTGACAGTCACATCCTCCAGAGGCCGAAGTTCCCTCAGCTGCCGGGCTGGTGTGGGGAGATGAGGAGAGAGGGGGGGGGTGGGATGCCAGCTCTAGCTCTGAGCAGGGTACAGGGGCTCGCCCACCGCTTAGCACTCCCCACACCACCCCCAGCACTCAGAGGTCCTAACCACAGAAGTTCAGGCTGGGTAGGTGGGAGGAAGGGACAGACACATCTGGCTAGATTCGGTCAGGGGAGAGGTGTACGGGTTAGGAAAAGGAAAACACATAAAAGGAGTGTTAGTTTGGGGGGCGGTGAGACGTGTGGGGTGTTGTGACACCAGAGGGAACAGGAAATCTGAAGCCAGACCCGCTGGGATTGGAGCCTCGCTTTAACATATAATTTGTTGTGTACCGTGTGATCTTTGGCAACTGCTCTGACTTTTTCTGGCCCTAGTTTTCTCTGTTTGCACCAGATGAAGAGCAGTGAAGCTCTGGATTAGACTGTGATGAACACCTATCACCACCAATGGCGGCCAATCAGCAATCCGCTAACTTCCTCCAAGTCTCTAGAGTAGAGACCAACCCCATTTTTAGGGAGACTTGTTTGAGAGAGATTGCGTGAGGTCACACAGCTGACCAGTAGAGGGCTCCAGCATGGGGTGGTGGGTGAGAAGTGCTATGTGCCAACCACTCTTTCGAAGAATAAATATAGAAGAGTCTTTCTGGAGTATAACATTTATGTTGCTAGCAAAGCCATCTTGGGAGTTGGGGGTTGGAGAGCAAAGTCCACTGGGACTTCTGAGGTAACCAGAAAACATTAGAAAAAAGAGAGGTTTCGCTTTGAGCAGGGAGTCTTCAGGCTCTAACCCCTGAACGGGATGGCCAGGGCAGACCTTCCTCAGCAGAAAGGGGCACTTTGGTGGGGGGTCTCGGGGACTCTGGGCCAGCCAGGTGGATGACGAATTAGGAGAAGACAGGGCACTCACGCCTCACACTGAGCCTGGCCAGGGTGCGATCGTGGCGGCTCTCGCAGCCGTAGGTACCCTGGTCGGTAAGTAGGACTCCATGGATGGAGAGGCGGTGGACATGGCCATCCTGGGCAGTGGTCAGGCGGGAGTCAAGGGGAAGAGGTTCCCCACCTCGTAACCAGCGAATGGCTCCAGCTGCACCCACTCGGCCTGTCTCTACCTCAAGGCACACATCCTGACCTTCCTCAGCCCGCACATCCTGCAGCCGCCTCAAGAACAGCAGCTCTGTCTCTGGAAGGGAAGAAGAGAGGAGGTCATGGAGCCCTGATGTTGAGGGCTGGCCCTGGCTACCTCACTTCTAGGCCAGGATTGTGAGGGGGGTGACAGGGGATGGAGCATTTTATGCTCAGTGGCACTGAACCTCGAACATGGAGCCTGGCACTTGTGTCTGCGGCTCCCACTCGGGCAGTCACGGTCCCCGTGTCTTTGAGCTGGCAGCCTCGGATGATCAGAGTGTGGCTTGAACCATTCTGGACCATCTGCAGCTGGGGCCCTGGAGTAACAACAGCTCCATTGCGTAGCCAGGTGACCTGGGCATCCGGTGGGGAAACTTCACACTGGAATGTGGCATCATCGCCCTCATGGACCGTCAGGGGCATCAGTTCGGAGACTAGCTTCACTGGTGGGGATTCTGGAAGGAGGGGTGAGGCAGTGAACTGGGTACCTCTTTTCTCCCTCTCTCCTCATCTCTTCCTTAGGACTCAAGCCCTCATTCTTCCCCTCAATTACTACAGCTTGAGTAAGATTCTACTGTGTTGGTCATGGGGCTTCTCCCAAAGACCAGGATGCCGATTCCCGGCCACACTTAGTAAGCTCCCTGCAATCCCAACGTGGCACCTCTTCCCAAGTCTCTAGTACCAATACATCATTTTATGGGCCCCATTACAGCATTTAGTAGTCATGGCAACCTACATGCGATCCCATTTCAGAGTTGGGGCTCAGACAAGTAAAACAACTTAGCTAATGTCACACAACTCCCAGAGAGCAGAGTCTGGGCTGGACCTTGGGCAAGTTGGTTCTAGAGGCTCTGTTCTTATCTACTGGGCCACACAGCATGCTAGGGTCCTGGGAAAAGGCGTTTGCTCTCCCAGGGTGACGTCATACATGCATTGGTGGGGAACCACAGACAGGTTGGGGGAGACGTAGATGAGAAGAGCCCAGAAGGACAGGAGATGGTCTTTTTTTGTGGGTGCCAGAAACCAATGGGTGTGAGGGGCGCACGGTTACCTTCCACACTGACGATGAAGACGCGACTGTCCTGGGGTACATCACACAGGTATTCCCCAGCGTCCCCTCTCCGTGCCCCCCGCACCCGCAGCACCTGCCTGGCCCCGGCTTGTTCCAGCTGTACCCGCCCCTGGTTCGCCAGCCGTTCCCCGTCCTTGTACCAGCGCACAGGGCCCCCTGGCCTGGAGAAGTGTACCACCAGCTCTAGGTCCCCGCCTGGGGTGCTTCGAACCCTCGTCTGGGCTGCCTCGGGGGCCACTACCCGCACCGGGGGCTCTGTGGGGTCAGAGCTAGGGGTCACTGGGAGGGTCATGAGGAGGGCAGGGAGACAAGCTGGGGAAACAGGGCAAGGGGATAAAATGCGCTGTCTTAGGAAAGGGGGGGGAGCCCTGGGTGTGGGGTGCTTCTAAGGCTTTCTGCCCAGGCTGTACTCACCAGCCACCTGGACATTGAAGTCGAGGCTTGGGGCCCCTGGGGCTGCCCCAGACTGGCAGGTGTAGACACCTGCATGACCTAGGTCTGCAGCCCGGATGTAGAGGATTCGGTGGGGACCCTCAGCTCTCAGCTCTATTCCTTCCCCCTGCTGCACAGGGCTCCCATTATGGCTCCAGAACACCTGTGCGCTCGCTCGGGACAGTTCACAGCTCAGCACCACTGGCTCCCCAGGAGCCACACAGAGCGGGCTTGGGGTTGCCTCTGGGGCCAGGAACTGCACTGGGAGCTCTGCGTAAAGAAAGGAGGTTGTGAGCCCGAGCCAGCCCCTGCCTCCCCACCCCAGGCTAGCCCGGCACACCCACCAGCCAGACTGACGTTGAAGGTGACAGCCTCATCTCGGGTCTCACACACATATTCCCCGGCATCCTCGGGCTGGGCGTGGGGCAGGGTGAGAGTACGGGCAGGCCCCTCGGCACCCAGCTGCAGTGCGTCTGATACCTCTACCTCTAGTCCATCCTTGTACCAGCGCACCTGGGACCCAGCCGGGGCCACTTCGCAGCGTAGCTCCACATGTCCTGGAGCCCCAAACTGCAAATCCAGGGATCGGGCTGCTGGGTGCACAATCCTCTCTGGTGGAGCTGGTGGGTGGGCAGGGAAAGGGGCACATGATTGTGACTCAAGGTCTCTCCTTGCCTCTCCAATACACTTTATAGCTAAGGACCTGAGGGCTCCTATGAGGAGAAGGACTGCCTAAGGTCACAGAAGCGGGTCGGACTCATACCCAGACCTATCCAGTCACTCCTCCCGACGTTCATCCTGATTCCCTCCCCTGCTATGCTTTGCCTCTGACACTTATCTCTTGTTACTTGATAAACCATTTATTTTTATTATTATTATCATTATATTATTATTATTATTATTATTATTATTATTATTATTATTATTATTTGCCTGTCTGCCCCTTCCCAATGTGAGTTCCACGAGCACAGGAACCTGTAGCTTACCGGTTCACTTTGTACCCCAGCATCTAGGATGATGTCAGGCAGGTACTAGCTGTTTTGACCAGCGTTTGTTAAATGAGTGAATGGTCCTAACGGCTGGGCTCCCTCTCACCAGCCCTGTGGTCACTGCCCCAGCCTGATTTCTCTAATGGTTAAGACTGAGGAGGCTGTGAAGCTCTAGAGGTATGGGGGAGGGGGACACGGGGCCCCTAAGATGAGGAAAGTAAGGAGAGTTGATGGCGGTTCCACAGCACCCTGTCTCTCTACCTCCCTGGAAGGCGGCTACCCACAGAAACTACCCACCTGTGACGGTGACGGTGAAGAAGGCTGAGTCATCTCCAGCATCACAGACAAACTCGCCCCTGTCCTCTGGCTGGGCAGCAGGCAACACCAGACGGCGACAAGGCCCATCACTCTCCAGCACCAGGGCCTCACTCTCCTCTACCTCCAGCCCATCCTTGTACCAGCGCACAGGAGCATCCTCTCGAGACAGCTCACACGTCAGCACCACACATTCCAAACTAACAGCAACCAAGGTCACCTCATCCTGGGGGTATATGATCCGCACGGGAGGCTCTGCGAAGAAGGGCAAACAAGGCTGTCACCAACTGGCATGATTTGGGCCCTGTTGCCCACGTGGTGATAACAGTACTGAGTACTGAGTAGCATAATAATAAGGAATAGGTCCCTGATCTGTCCTCTGAAATCTCTAGGGCCAGGTCTTTGCAGAAATCAGAATATTTTGGAGTCTAAAAAGAAGGCTGCATTTCTCATTTATAAGACACCTTCAGGCCCTGTACCCACCCCTTATAACTATCCCCACTAACATTTCTTTTGCTGTGTAATGTATTTACCCTCAGCAAGACATATTAAAAGATAACAGTCACACCTCACAAAGATACATACATATATATAATAACCCTACCAAATAGATCAGATAATTAAAGAGTAATTAAGTATGCAGCAGTTAAACTCAGTTTTAGTGAAATAATTTTTTTTTTTTTTCGAGACAGGGTTTCTCTGTGTAGTTTTGGTGCCTGTCCTAGAACTCGCTCTGTAGACCAGGCTGGCCTCGAACTCGCAAAGATCCGCCTGGCTCTGCCTCCCGAGGGCTGGGATTAAAGGCGTGAGCGACACCCTGCCCAGCCTTAGTGAAATAAATTTGACTGCCAAACTTTTCTTTTCTTTCTTTCAAGAAAGGGTCTTACTGCATAGCCCTGCCCAGTCTGAACCTCACTGTGTAGACCAAGACGGCCTGGAACACACAGAGCTCCACCTGCCTCTGCCTCCTGAGTACCAGGATTACAGATGTACACCACCATACCAGAAGGCCACTGAACTTTTGGGGCTTTCAAAACTGTGCCTAGGGCTGGAGAGATGGCTCAGAGGTTAAGAGCACTGCTTGCTCTTCCAAAGGTCCCGAGTTCAATTCCCAGCAACCACATGGTGGCTCACAACCATCCGTAATGAGATCTGGTGCCCTCTTCTGGCCTGCAGCCATATATGCAGGCAGAACATTGTATACATACTAAATAAATAAATCTTTAAAAAAAAAAAAAAACTGTGCCTAAGGGATGGTCAGGATCTGTAGAACAGAAGATACTTCTTAATGCTCTAGTAATGGCTCAAAGCACTTGGCATGGTTAGCCTCACAGTGATGTCTGGAGTGAAAGTATTGCGCTGTCTCCATTTTCCAGTTGAAAGAACTAAGGCACAGAATGATCAGCAATGAGCTGTCCTTAAGGTCACAGCTGACTACAGTTCCTGGGGGCAGGAGGAAGCACTTTCTGTTCCAGGCAGGCTCTCCTGCTGCTGGCAATGGGAGGCAATCCAAACCCAGGCTTGCGGCAACCAGGGAATGCTTTTGGTACCTGCACACCAGAGTTGCTAATACCTGTCTAAAAATTTCCCAGGGATGCTACGTGCTGCTTCGGGGATCTCATCTCCAAGCACAGGCCACTCCTCCAGAGAAAACGAACCAAGTCAGTATTATTAGATGCTCAGCAAGCCCAAGCTTACCCTGTACCACGCCCTCTTGTTCCCCTGGGAATCAAGTTTCCAGATTAGCATGCACCTGGCCCCCTGGTGGCCGGGCTGGAGAACTACTAGCTTCCCTGAGTAGGATTTTTCAGAAGTTCGTGGAAGGACCCAACCCCAGCACACTGCAGCCTTGAGCTCCTGTGGGCACACCTCCACACATGGGATTCTTTTCTCAGAGTGTCTGAGCCAGAAGATTACAGAAGGCAGCTTCTTGGGCAGTGGCACAGATTGGAGCAGTGAGTTGGCAAAAAGCCATGACAAGAAAACCCATTTGGTGTGGGACCTGATCCACTGTGGCCTGGGGGTGAGGTGGGATTTGTGTGAACTTTCCTGTGAGGCACCTGGTGCTTTATGGTTGTGGCTGTCATGTCTGGCCAGGGCTGGGAACAAGACAGTAAAAGGTGGCTGGCTGTAAAACAGAATGTGTGCATGGCTTTGTTGCCATTGTGGACTCCGCTAACTGGGATATAGGGAGTGGAAGTCTGTAAGTAACTCGGTCTGGGCAGGACTCCTTGAGCAGGTCAGGGAAGAAGGTAACAGGGCCATGAACAATGGGGTGGTTGTCACAGTGCTGCCTTTGGGGTTCTTCTACGATGCCCAGAACTGCCTAAAACCCCCACTACCATCCTGAAGTCTCTGGCAAAAACAACCATCACTTCTAGCCATCCTGTACTGCCCCCTAGCTAGAATACTCTCTGCCCACTCCTTCATTCAACTCAGCTGCAGTAGAGTAATTATTTTCACTACCCTGACCAGGCCAGCAGCCGCCACCCCTAAGATTCCAATGCTGTCCTTGACAATCTACATTGACACGTGTCTGACTTTCTTACTAGGCTGTGCCTTTTGGGGAGGAAATGCATGTCTGTCCATACACTGCAGAATATATGGAGGCCAGCCTACATTAGTCACCCTGGGTGACTTTCTCCCAGGTCTTCTCCACCTGTCTGCTCTGTGGAGTCCTCCACCCTAAGCCCGCTTGTCATTTATCACAGGTGTCTTGGAGCGTTTATTGGTGTGTTTATTGGTTTAACATAGGGGTCGCAAACTGCGGAGGCCAAGTAGGGTTAAGTCAATAGCTCAAGAGGTCTGGGGAGAGGCAGAAGGAATGGGAGGGTGGGTGGAACAGAGGGATGGGGGCCCCAGATTATGGGGCAGCTGCTACTCAGTGCCAGCCGTTCGTCGCCATGGGGGGAAACGGGACCAGAGCCGGCGGGTCTTCGGCTTTTTCAAGAGGACGCATAATTCCGGGTTGTTATTTTGACTGTCCTGACTTTGGTATGATTCTGCAGGCCAAATAAAACACATCTGTGGGCTGCATAGAGACCAAGAGCCTCCCCATTTGCGACCCTTGGTTAACAACCGTCTTCCTAGCTAGTCTGGCAGCACCCTGACCAGCAGCCCAGGCACCTGGCCCAGTGACTGGCCCAGACGGTGTGCAGTCCGTGAGCTGGTGGTGGAGCACAGCTAAGACCTGGCCTTGACACGGGAGAAGGGCCTGTTTATTCCAACTGGGGTTCCAGGGTCAACCAGCAGGGCCCCTGGTGCATGCACCCTCAAGCCACACTTCCCCTCCCTGATACCGGAAAGCTTGCGAGTGAGGAAAGAGCCACTCAAGACCCTTCGCTCCCGGGGTCGTCCTCTGGTGATTCTAGGGGCTGGTGTGGGCGCACACCTGTGACGGTGACAGTGAAGGACGCCGACTCATCATCGATTTCACACAAGTACTCGCCGGAGTCCTCCAGCTGGACAGAGGGCAGCACCAGGCGACGGATGGTGTCTTCCTTCTCCAGGAGCAGTGCTGGGCTCTCCACCACCTCCTCCCCATCTTTGGTCCAGCGCACCTCAGCCCAGGGCCGGAACAGCTCACAGGTCAGCACCACGCGCTCCAGCCGCACGGCTGCCACATACACTTTGCCGCTGGGGTACACGATCCACGAGGAGACATCTAAAGGACAGAGACATCTGCTGCTAGGCGAGAGGGGGGTGGGACTGGGGTCCCCCGCTGCCCTTCCTGATCTGTGCCCGCCTCCTACGCTTCGAAAGTCTGCGGTGTGTGGAAGTTACTCTGTAGGCGGTCACTCACAGCTAGAGCCACACAACCCTGAACATAACCCTCACAGTCAGAAAGGCAGGACCGTGATCTCCAAAGCACACCAAGCTTCGTGTGGGAGCTGCATAATGGGGACTGTGGTGACAACTTTAGCTGTGAGAACAGTTCACATTCTCTGGGATGAGACAGGGACTGTATAAAAAATGAAATGCGTGAGAAGAAGGCTGGGTCTCGGGTGGAACTGGGGTCCCCTACGGGCCTCAGATACCTTTGGCCCCTTCCACACCGGGTACCACCTGCTCTGTAACAGAACTGTTGTCCCCCAGGAACCCTCTTAGCAGGGGGCTCCTGGAAGATGGAGATAGAAGGGCTCCCTAGGGGGGGCTGGAGAGATGGCTCAGTGGTTAAGAGCACTGACTGCTCTTTCAGAGGTCCTGAGTTCAATTCCCAGCAACCACATGGTGGCTCACAACCATCTGTAATGAGATCTGGTGCCCTCTTCTGGCCTGCAGGGACACATGCAGGCAGAATACTGTATACATAATAAATAAATAAATCTTTAAAAAAAGACTTTTAAAAAAAAAAAAAAAAGAAGGGCTCCCTAGGGATGAGTAGCCAGGACTAGTGTGCTCAGGACTGGACAGTGCAGGGAGGCTAGCTGAGTGACCCGCGGGAGCGTGTGCGCTAGCTACTCCAGCTGGTCCCACCTGTGATGGTGACGGTGAAGTAGGCCCGTTCGTCTCCGGCCACACACTGAAACTCGCCCCCGTCGGAGGGCTGGGCTGCAGGCAGCACCAGGCGGTGATGGGGCCCTTCGGTCTCCAGCACCATGAAGTCGCTCTCCCCGACCTCCTGCCCATCCTTGTACCACTGAACAGGGGCGTCCTCACGGTCCACCTCACAGGACAGCATGACACACTCGGAGGTGATGGCGTGTACAAACACGTGCTCTCGGGGGTCCACAATGTGCACTGGGGGATCTGGATGGGGAGCAGAGACGGATCATAAACAGCCCCTGACACGGGAGACACGTCTCTACACAGGAGGGCACTGGCGGTAAGGAGGAGGGGTTACTGAAGCCTTGGCATGCCGGGCTTTGGGGCCAACTGACATGAGATCCTGCTGGCAGGCAGCTTAGGCATGATGGGAGACGAAATAGCACTGAGTGGTCCACAGAGCTCCACAGGTAGGGGTCGGGGCTGGAGGGTCAGAGGCGCAGAGAGGTCACACAGCAGCATCCAATAGTGACAGAGGCCGAAGGAAGGTCACAATCACAAGGCACATGGCTGAGTTTACTGTTTCCTTCACAAGGACAGGATAGGACACGAAGGACAGGCCTGCAGGATGACTTAGCCAGAGTCAAAGGCTGTGTTTTGTATACCAGCAGTATCTCCAAGGCCCAGGTGTTAAGGGCTTGCAGGCGGGTCTGGTGCTATCATGGTGCTATGGCTTGGCTGGATGGGAAAACCTTAGGTCACTGCAGCCAGTCTTCAAAGGGGCTGTTGGGATCCCAGCCTCTTCTCTTCCTACTTCCTGACCATGAAGATGAGCAATTTGTTTTGCCACATACAACCCGGCCTTTGACATCCAGTGCCCCCATCCATCACAGTCTCAAAACAATGGGTCCACTTGGTCTTGGGTTGGAATCCCCCAAACAAACCTTTTCTCATTATCAATGAACTTCTCAGGCATTTCACTACAGTGACAGAAAACAGACTGATATGGGTAGAGGGTTCCCTGTCACAGGGACACATGCAGGACATGTGCAGGTTGGGGTCACAAGCTCTCCTGGTCATGGAGTTGAAACAGGATTTCTACACAAAGGGATCAGTGGCACTTAGGCTGCCATCCTTGAGAGTCAGCTCCCTCCCTCCCTCCCCCCTCCCTCCTTCTTTTTTTTTTTTTTTTTTCAAGACAGAGTTTCTCTGTGTACACTGGCTGTCCTGGAACTCACTCTGCAGTCCAGGCTGGCCTTGAACTCACAGAGATCCGCCTGGCTCTGCCTCCCGAGTGCTGGGGTCAAAGGCGTGCGCCACCACTGCGGGCTCCTCCCTCCTTTCTTTTGAGACAGTGTCTCACATAGCTGAGGCTGGCCTCAGATCTGCATGTGCCACCTTGCTGAGTTCCTGTCAGCTTTCTCAAAAGAAGATCCCCTAGGCTCAGTCCTGGACATCCCCATTCCGGATATCCCAGGAGACCTGGGAACATGCATTTGCAACAAGTGTCTATAGTGCTGTCTTGTGTGAACCACTGGACCACCACACGTAATACTCTTGCATAAATCAAGCCAGGCCTGGGTGCGAGTCCAAGCCACCGTCTTTGCTGGCTACGTGATGACAGTGAAGTCGCAATAATTCTGTAACAGCCCTGGCTATCCTGGAACTTGCTCTGTAGCCCAGGCAGGTCTCAAAATCACAGAGATCCACCTACCTCTGCCTCCCAAGTGCTGGGATTAAAGGCACATGCCACCAACACCTGGCTGAGATTATACCTTATCGAGTTGTAGAAATTAAACAAAATAGCATAGGTTCAAATTACCTAGCCTAGCTCTAGCCCCAGAGTAGGTTCTGAATAAATGCCAGTGACTCCCTTCTTCCTTCGGCTCCATTTAGCTCCCTCACCCAATCCAGCAGAGGGTGTGTATGCACTGGTGGGCAAGTGTGTTTGATGATATGGATACATGAGATTAAAGACATAAATGCAGGACCAGGGATGTATCTCAGCAATACTCACCTAGTACCCACGAGGCCCTAGGCCACATCCAAATACCACAAAATGAAACAAATAAAAAGCTCTCCTTATAAGGGGACCTCCACCAAGCCAACAGACCACAGGGACAGGGGCCACCAGGCTCCCAGCATTAGCCTCAGCCAGAAAAGGCCAGCATGGTTCCTGACCTTTAACAGTGATGCTGAAGAAGGCTGAGACCCCTTCGGTTCTGCATTCAAATTCACCGCTGTCTCGGACTTCAGCCGCAGGCAGGATCAGCCGGTGCTTGCGCCCGTCCATCTTTACCACGAGTGACTCACTCTCCTCCACTTTCTGCCCATCCTTGTACCAGGTTGCTGGAAAGTCCACCCTTGAGAGTTCACAGGTCAGCACCACACGTTCAGAGGTTGTAAAGGTCAGCAACACCTTGTCCTGGGGACTCAGGATGTGCACTGGGCTTTCTGCGTGGAGAGAAACCTGGTCACTGGCAATGTCTTTGGTCTCTCCTGCTCAGATATGCATCTTTTTCTCCAGTGTGTGCTTGCGTAGGGGTGAACACATGGGGAAAACAGCTGCTGACAGTGACTAAGGCCCAGCTGTCAGTCAGGGTTTTAAAAACAGGTCTGAGGTCAAAGGTATCTGTCAAGCACAGCCTTAAGGTACTAGGTTCAATTTCCTGTACTTGGAAAAAAAAAAAAAGGATTGTGCTTTGCTATGGTTTGGATATGATCTGAGTTGTTGCTGGAAGGTTCATGGTGATGGAAATGTGGTCGGGGGGGGGGGGGGGGCCGGTTGGGGGTGGTGGTGTTTGGAACCTTTAAGAGGGGAAGCCTAGGGCCGGGTGGGCGTGGTGGTGCAGGGCTACACAGTGAGACACTGTCTTAAAACCAAAACCAAAACACCTAACCAACCGAGCAAGCAAAAACCAACCAAACAAACAAACAAAAAGCACAAAACAAACAACAAAAGGAGGAGGGGGGGAGGAACAGGAAGTGGTGATGATGGCGAGGCTTGGTGGGAGCAATTCTCAAAGGACCCCAGCCAGCTCTCGACGACACTGCTACAAAGCGAGTTCACCCTACACACTTGCTTCCTCCTGATCATGACAGCTTTTCTACTTCTTTGTCAAGTTCTGACTTAGTGAAAGGTTGGGGGCGGGGTCACTGGAGACTGAACTGATGGGGCTGACCAACTTTGGACTTCCAGTTTCCGGAACTGTGAGCTTAACAAAAGTACCCAGACAGGGTTGTTCTGTGTAGTTTTGGTGCCTGTCCTGGATTTCCCTCTGTAGACCAGGCTGGCCTCGAACTCACAGAGATCCGCCTGGTTCTGCCTCCCGAGTGCTGGGACTAAAGGCGTGCGCCACCGCCGCCCGGCCCTAAGAATTCTTAAAGAGCCCATCTTTCCTGATGCCGTGGGTGTTAGTGGTCCTAGGTTACAGTTTAGAAACGCTGCTCTTGATAATTTCTGCCTTTGCTCTCTACTTCTGATGCTGGAGGCGACCTCTGGTAAGGTCTCAGGTTCTCTAGCAGTAGCAAGACAGCCAAGTTCTAGGATGGCCCTTGAATTTTTAGCACCCGCTTCCCCAGTCCTGAGTGATGCTACATTCCCTTCCCAACTTGTTCCAAAGGAAGCATGGTGTGTGGGTGTGGGGTGGGGTGGGAATGGATGGATGGATGGATGGATGGATGGATGGATGGATGGATGGATCCTGGAGCCAAACCACCTTTGGGCAGGCCATTTAACTTCCCTGTGTCTGTCTTCCCACCAGCCAAGTGGGAATGACAGAAGAACTCTTATTAAAGGGCCATCGACAGGATTGGGCTAGTTGCCTAAGTCATGTGCCTGGCTCAAGGTGAACCGCTAGGAGACAGTGTTGGCAATCAGACAAGAGGACAGAAAGCAGGCAGGGACCAGGGCCAGGATCCATGTCTCTCAAAAGAGAGGACACATGCCATTATTTTTTGGTGGTATCGAGTTGGACCCAAGGCCTTGCACATGCTAGGTAGGTGGTGTTGTACCACTGAGCCCAGCCCTAGCCCAATGTGACAGAATTACTGCAGATTAAAGCAATCCAAATAGGAACGACACTGATGAGCCCAAGAGAAGCTCTATGTGCTGTGAGTTGAACCCTCAATCACAGCTCATCATGAATGCCCCTATTCTTGTAGCCCCTCTGTGAGAAACAGGCACCACATAGGCTTTGAACCCATCGGCCTAGGCGTCTACCAGTACCAACCTTGGATCGTGAGGGCCGCCGAGTCTTGCACACCAGGGCAGATGAAGCCTACCAGGGCCCCACTGTCCTGGTGCTTCACAGCCTGCAGGATGAGTTTGTGCTGCAGGCCCTTCTGCTCCACACGGTACCGCAGGGCTCCGGGCTCCACCTGGCCCTCGGGCTCATCACTCTTGAGCTGTTCCCCATTAAGGAACCAAGTGCCCTGGATGATGGTGGACAGATCAAGGGAGAAGACGGCATCTTCTCCATCATACACCTGCACGTCCTCCAAGCCCGACACCAGGCGAGCTGTGGGCACTGGGACAGAGACAGGGCATGGCTGTTAGAACCAGCAAGGGCAAAGCAGGGTAAAGCTGGTGGGTGGGAGAACACCATTAAGGACTAAGAGTCAGAGAAGGGAAGAAAGGGAACGGGATGGTATGACTTGGGGTAGAGATACTGACGGGCAAAGGCTTAACTCACCGAGGTGAGCAGAACCATTGAACACGACATGGGAACTGCGGCCGTGTTCACTGACTGTGCAGATGCGGAAGCGGTAGTCACCCTCAGAAGGTACACAGTCCCCCGGCACCTCTACAGCTCCGGCTTTCTCAATGCTGAAGCACTGGACCCAATCTTCAGAGCCAACCTCCTGCCGCTCGAGGCGGTAGATGAAGGAGGTCTCTGGGGCTGGCTCGGGGGGCTTCCAGGTCAGCAGGACCGTGTTCTTTTGGCCTTTGAACATCTCAACCAAAACGGGGGGCCCAGGAGGACTGTGCTTGACACCTGAGACAAAGTCGAGACTTTCCACCTGAGCCTTGCACAAGCCCCCAACAACACCTCTGCTTTAAATCCACGTTGCCAACCCAGGACCCAGCAACTGGCTAGCCTCCTGCCCTGACCCTCCTGTTTATGGGGCTCTCACATTTGACCCTGAGCAGAGTGGTGGTACGGGAGTTGCCCAGGCTGAAGGTGATCTCGCCAGCATCTTCTCGGGTCACCCCTGGAAGGACCAGGGCATGCATGTGACCACAACTGCTCTGGCAGGTGGCTGGTAGCTCCTCCCCATCATGGCTCCAGGACCCCTGGACCCCAGCTTCTCTGGTCTCCACCAGCAACACTGCGTTCTCTCCCTCCAGGACATCAAGCTTCCGGGGTAAGCGCTTCAGGATGGGTCCTGAGAGGCGGATGGGAATCCATCAGCCCAGGATCCAGACACCACCAGCCTCAGCCTCCCCGCACTGGCCAGCTGACCTTTGACCGTCACGTTGGCCACAGTGCGCACTCGACCCCGCATCTCACACAGATAGACGCCGTCATCATCCGCCTTCAGCCTGTGGATGATGAGGCGTCTCACGGTGCCCTCCTCAATCTGCTCGTACTTGCGGCAGGGTAGGAGTCGTTGGTCCTCTCGAAACCAGGCGGTGGGGATTCGAGAGTTGGGTACTTTACACTCTAGCACCGCAATCCCATGCTCTCGGCCCTCCACATCCTGGAGGGGCCTTGTGAATCGGAGGCGGGGTTCTGCAGAAAAGAGGAGAGGAAAAGAGAGAAGGCTCAGAAGAACCAGCTGAGGAGGTCTGCTGGTACCATACATTATCTGCTCTTCCCACAAGGCTGGGGATGGCAGCTAAATTCCCAGCAGAGCCAGACGGCCTAATTTCCAGCCTGACCGTGATGCTCACCAGCCATATCACTTAGAAAACACATCAGTTTGCTTGTATGTTAAATGGGGAGAGGGAGGGTAAGAGCTGAACCAGGACCATGATTTTTCCAAACTGTTCCCTAACTCTACAACTTTTGCCTAACTCTGCAAGGGTCTGCATTGAATTTTGCTTTAATAGCATCCCAAGCATTTCGAAACCGTATTTCGGAAATAGGGAACCGCCAGAGAGCTAACTTGAGCTGGGGAAACGAGTTTTTGTGCTACTTGGAGAAGTTCCCTTACTTCTTTGAGGACGGCCCAGTGTCGCACTGGCCTGGCAAGTTTGGGCACAGAGTTGTGCCTGTGAGGACACTGTAGGTATCACACACTTAGTAAAGTGCCAGGCAGGACTCAAGGGAACTTCCGGGCATGTTTTCCTTGGAAGGAGAAAGTGTAAGTGGAATCGCTCAGGTTGTGATCAAGTCCTGCTAAGGAGAACGTTAGCTTCAGTGTGACTTCCGGGTGTGTTTTGTTTCCTCTGGATTTTCTGTTCATGAGTACTGAGAACACGTTAGGAAATTTTTTTGTTTTTGTTTTGTTCCCCCCCCCCCCCGCCCCCTTTTACACTCATCTTCTTTCAAACTTAAACAGCAGATTAATGAAAGAATAGAGACTGCCGGGTACTTTTCCTCTAGCAAATTTATCTCCCCTGTGAATGAGCAGTTGCTCCAGGGAGGTTTGCACGGGCCTTCCCAACAGATTCCGGGCCTGAAGCTGTGAACACAGCCTCCACTCCAAATGTGTGTTTTCAATACAGCATCCCCCTTGTTCTCACTGATTAGCATGTTATAAATTTAGACTTAGTTATTTACACCCATAAAACGCTCCTTTTATCTTACAGACAGGGCTGCCTGCCGATGGGAATCCAGTTGGGAAAGGCGGCCTAAAAGAGCAAAGGATGAGAGTGTAGGACTTGAAAGTTTTACACAGTCATCTATTCCTAAATTTAGTGGTTTTAGTGATTTTCAACATCTGCCTGGGTAGTTTGCTAAGAACTTCTCAAGTGTCTTGGAGACGTCTAAATTCGCATCCCTGAGGGTGGGAGGCAGGCAGGAAATGGAATTCAATATTTCCCTAGGACACGGAGGTGGACAAGAGCAAGGTGGATCTCTGAGGACACTAGGGGTGTCTACCTTTTACGGTGCTCTACCTTTTACGTGCAGCTGGACCGCGCTGAGCGTCTGGCCCGCCGAGTTGCGCGCCGCGCACACGTAGAGCCCACGGTCTTTGGCCTGGCAGTAGAGCACCTTAAGTACAAAGCCACCGTCGCGGTCGCGGTACATGAGGCGGCGGCGGTCGGGGAGCAGAGGGCGGCCCTCCCAGTGCCATTCGATCTCGGGCTCCGGCTTGCCCATCACGTAGCAGCGGAACTTGGCATGCTTGCCCTCGTTCACCCAGAAGGTCTTGGGTGCACACTTGAGAGGCTCCACCACGGATACCGGGGCCTCATCCGGGTCCTCGGGCGGGCTCTCGTGGGGCTGGTGCACCTGGAGTAGTGCGCCGGCCTGCGCGTGGCCGTGCGCGTTGCGGGCGTGGCACACGTACACCCCGGAATCGGGCAGCCGCGCAGCCTGGATGCGCAGCGTCAGGCTCGCACCCTGGCCATCGGCGCCGCGGCCCGGCTCCAGTGCGAAGTGGCTGCTGTCCCACACTTCGTCCAAGGCCATCCCATCCTTCTCCCAGTACAGCGTGGGCTCCGGGAGGCCTCCCACCTGGCACGTCAGCACCACCTCCGCCCCGCGCAACACCCACTGGGACTGGGGCCCCGTTAGGAACACCGGAGCGCTCTCCCCGGTGCCCGGAGGCTGCAGCGGGCAATCAGAGGACTGGGGCTCGGGCTCTGGAGCGGGGGGCTCCAGGACGGTCACCGCGGCCGCCGCGTAGGCCTCTCCAGCCGCGTTGCGGGCGCGGCACACGTAGACCCCGGCGTCGGTGGGCAGCGCGCCGCTCAGCAGCAGGCTGTGCTCGGCGCCGTCCTCCGGGAAGCTCAGGCGCTCGGAGGCCACCAGCGGCTGCCCGCCTTTCTCCCACAAGACGGTGGGCGGCGGCTCCCCCAGGACCACGCATTTGAGCTCGGCCTCGGCGCCACTTACCACCCGCACGGGCCGCGGGAAGCGCAGGAAACACGGGGGGCTCCCCTGATCCCCTGATCCGGCCTTCATCGCGGCCGCTGCAGATGGCCTGCCTGGGCGCGCGGGAAGGCCGGGAGCCGAGACCGGAGCGTGGCGGAGCAGGCGCGGGGACCCGTGGAACTCCGGTGCCCTCCGGTGTCCGCTCGCCTCCTTCCCCTCGACCCGACCTGCAGCCCTGCTGCTGCGCGGCGATTCCCGGGCCCAGAGCCCAGAGCTCAGGGGGCAGTCCTTCCTGTTTGCTTGTGCAGCGAGGGGCCCTGCAGCCTAGTCTGCCCGCGGCCTGGCTTCCTGCTCCCGGGAGCCTCTCTTCCCAGCCCCCTCCCACAGCCTGGGCCTCTTCCCCCTCCTCCCTCCCACCTCCAGCCGCCAGGTCCCCAACTGCCGGCCAGGCTTGGGCCTGAGTGGCAGAGGCGCCTGCAGCTGCCAATCCCAAAAATATTCTCTGATGACACAGCTGGAGGACAAGAGCCCAGACTGGCTCCTCCAGGCTAAGTATAGAGCAAGCGGGACCACCTGCCCTCGGCCCAGAGCCGCAGCCCCAGGTCTTCCCTCCCACGTTGACCCTAACAGCTGCTGGGGTTGAAAGGAGCACCAGAAAGTCTGAAGGGGTTGGTGCATTCCGTCTTCCTGACAAAGGACACATTTTAGGAACTCATGACTAGTCAACCTTAGCACCCAGGCAAGGTACCTGTGGTACCTGATGTCGACTCTTGGGGTGTGTGTGGGGGGGGGGATGAGTTGTATGCTTGCATGAATGGGTCAGGTCACTTGGGGTGAACGCCCTCCACAGCCCCTTCCCCCACATTCTTGGCGGGAGTGGGAGATAAGGCTCAGGGCCACAGACATCTGCGTCAGAGATAGGAGGTCTCAATGCCATGGGCAGGGGCAACTGGGACTTGTGGCCGTGGGAAGGACTGGGGGAGACTGGGTGGAGAAGGGTAGAAGAAGGGCAGGCAGTGGGATGGGGAGGGGACAGTGGGGAGGTCCTGGACAGGAGGGTCACGGGGCAGGGTGTGGGTTCCCTGTTGTCAGAGCCAAGTGAACTATGGTGATCCAGACGTCCCTGCTGCTCCTTCTGCTGTTGACCCTACAGGATGGGGACAGCTGCCAGGGGCCAGAAGTGGTGCGGGAGCTTGTCCTGGCCAAGGTGAAGGCCCTGATCCTAGATGCCTTGGGGCCCCCAGCCGTGGCTGGGGAAGGTGGGAGTCCCGAAATAAGGCGGCTGCCCCGGAGACACGCCCTCGGGGGCTTCATGCACAGGACCTCTGAACCAGAGGAGGAGGATGTCTCCCAGGTCATCCTTTTCCCAGCCACAGGTAATGAAGTTGGGGACTGAAAGGTCAACTTTGAAAAGTAGTGGGTGCCTGTCTCATGGGCTTGGGAGCCGGGCGGATCTGGATGTGAATGGCAGCCCCACTACTCAGCTGGCTTTGTAGCAGTGGGACAGGCTGGAGTAATCCGTGGGCCTCACGCAACTGGAATATTAGGGAAGCTAAGGCTCTATGGAGACAGAGCTCAGGCTCCTGTCTGCCCTCCTCCTCCACCACTACCACCACCACCACCACCACCACCACCACCACCCCCCCACACACACGCACGCACGCACGCACCCTGTTTCATTAGCTCTAAGCAGCTGGGACTTGAGAGGGTCTCGGGTGCAGCAGAATGCTTAGCTGTGTTCCCAGGAGTCTCTCTCTCTCTCATCCCTGTGTATGTTTCCCATATCCCAGTGACTGGAAGAGTAAAGCCCTGCTCCCGCTGGGCTCCCTTCTCATCTGGCCCACTCTTCTTTTAGAGAGGTCCCCTCGCTTCCCTCCCTTTGGTCCCTGGGAAAAGTATGGATTTCAGATCAAGTGGAATCTCAGTCTGGCCACTTAAGAGCTGACTGTCAGCCACTTCGTATCTCTGGCCTCAGTGTCTTGTCTGAAAATTGGATCAACTGGGAGAATTTATGATGAGAGAGGCTGTGTACTAGTGGGGCCCCGACTTGTCGGTCTTTAGACGACTGTCAGCCCATAATGCTTTCTGTAGTCTGTATGTATTTTGGGACCGGATGCCAGTTGCACTTCCCCGGGAAGGCTTGACCTCTGTTCTATTCTCCTGTCCATTCCATTCTTCCTCTTTTCCTTCCCCACCCCTCCTCCACTTTTTTCATGCTGTTCTTCTTGTCTGATGATGCATATGCATGTAAGTGTGTGGAGGTCAGGAGTTGTCACTGAACATCTTCCTCGGTCACTTTCCGCCTAGGTGTTTGAGACAGCCTGTCACGGAGCCGGGAGCTCACCAGTGAGACTGGATGGCCGGCATTCCCCAAGTGTCTCTCTCTCTTCAGTACTGA
The DNA here is from genome assembly GCF_949786415.1 of Peromyscus eremicus. Taxonomy (NCBI): domain Eukaryota; kingdom Metazoa; phylum Chordata; class Mammalia; order Rodentia; family Cricetidae; genus Peromyscus; species Peromyscus eremicus. Next base: position 36,156,119 of record NC_081429.1, on the reverse strand, counting down.
GATTACAGGAATGCATCCAGCTTTCCATGTGGGTGCTGGGGACTGAACTTCGGTCCTAATGCTCAAGAAACAAGCATTTTTACCAAATGAGCTGTCTCCCCGCCCTGTAACCTGTTCTTAAAAATACAGTTACTTCAGGGAATTTATCATATTAAGTTTCTGACATGCCGAGCTATATCAAAAGCAACATAACGCAGATCCATATACACAGTAGCCAACATAATCACTATGTGAATCTGATGAGCACTAACATGAGGCTTGCCAGTGTACCGGAGGGTGGAGTGGAGAGAATGAAATGGACTCTTACACGTGGCTGTTTATATTAATTGGTAAAACCGCTTAGAAGAGAGATTGCCAATGTCTTGTTTTGATGATGAATAGAAAATTGGGGAGCCTCTGTCAGTTTCCCCAAGACTCCAGAGAGTGTCTGGGTCTAGGCACTCAGCAGTGTTGGAGACCTAGTCAGCACTGAGGGATGTCCTCCATGTTCTTCTCATGGAAGTGGAGGTGGTTCCAGTCCTACAAATCAAGGTTGCCCTCTCTTTCCCCTTCTGTCCCCTGCAGGTGCCACCTGTGAGGACCAGCCAGCTGCTGGAGGGCTTGCCCAGGAGGCTGAAGAAGGCCTCTTCACTTATGTGTTCCGGCCATCCCAACACATGCGCAGCCACCAGGTGACTTCAGCCCAGCTGTGGTTCCACACGGGGCTAGACAGGAAGAACACAGTGGCCTCCAATAGTTCTGCGCCCCTTCTAGATCTGCTGGTGCTGTCATCTGGGGGGCCCACGGCTGTGCCTGTGACCTGGGGACAGGGCCCTCCTCGCTGGGCTGTACTGCACCTGGAGGCCTCTGCCCTCCCTCTGCTGACCCACCCCATCCTTGCATTACTGCTTCGATGCCCACTCTGTTCCTGCTCAGCCCGGCCCGAGACCACGCCTTTTCTGGTGGCCCACACTAGGGCTAGACCACCCATTGCGGGGGAGAGGGCCCGCCGTTCGACTCCCTCGATGGCCTGGCCTTGGTCTCCTGCGGCTTTGCGTCTGCTGCAGAGGCCGCCAGAGGAACCCGCTGCGCATGCCCACTGCCATCGAGCTGCGGTCAACGTCTCCTTCCAGGAGCTGGGCTGGGAACGCTGGATTGTGTACCCTTCTAGTTTTATCTTCTACTATTGCCATGGTAGCTGTGGGGTGCCCACATCTGACCTGCCCCTGTCACCGGTCCCTGGGGTTCCCCCTACCCCTGCTCAGCCCCTGTTTTTGGTGCCAGGGGCCAAGCCCTGCTGTGCCGCTCTGCCGGGGAGCATGAGGTCCCTTCGTGTCCGAACCACCACAGATGGAGGTTACTCTTACAAGTATGAGATAATACCCAAACTTATTACACAGCACTGTGCTTGTATCTGAAAGCATCTTGTTTCCTCATCCCACAGCCGATGGCCACCGACATCAGCTAGGAGGAGAGCAGGGTGTGGAAAACAGAGTTTCCATGTCCTCTTCCCTACACTTTTCTGTCTGGGGGCGCAATACCCTAGTCCCTCCTGCTCCCGAGGATAACAATAAATAAAGAAGAGTGTGTGACGGCATGCATTTTCAGCTTTCTTTGATATGGCGTTGGCGAAGTCTGGGCTTAGAGAGAATGGCATGATGGGATTTCAGATTACTCAGCTACATTTGGCTTTGAGATCTAGTATCTAAGAGGTAAAATTAGGTGTGAATTTGTTGGGAAGCTGCCAAATGTCCCAAAGCTCTTTGGACACCCACTCTAGGGACAAAACTGTCCCCTTTCAAGATGAACTTGGTAGGTCACACAGTCTGCTGGTCTTGCCACAGCGAAAAGGAACTGTTACTCTCCCAGTGGCTTCATCCAAGGTTGTCATAGCCCCCACTGCGTGTGGCTGTTCTCTGCTCTAGCTCACTGGTGTCTGTCTCAAGGTCAAGGGATTCATAGCCTAGGCCGAGATTGTGGCCTTTGCAGCTCCTCCACTGAGGCAGTTGTCCAGTGAGTGTCAGATCGTGATGCCTCTTGGGAGCTTAGGTGGGAAGAAAGGAGCAAATATGTGAACTGACAGCGTCAAAGAAACTCTCAAGGAGAGAAGCAGTATCACATTGAAGTCTGATGTCCAGAATGAAGTTCCAAGAATTGCAATTGGCTGAGGGTCATGGGATTGCTAAGAATCTGTTTTGGGGTCTTTCTTCCATTCCCTAACTACTCCCACCCCTTTTTGAGACAAGGTCTCACCCTATAGCCCAGGCTGGTCTTGAACTTAAGGCAATCGTATTGCCTCAGTTTCCCAAGTGCTAGGGATTACAGGTCACCACACCTGGCTTCCATCCTTGCCTCTTGAGATAAACTCTATGAGGCCTCACTGACCTCGGACTGGGGCTCCTGAGATCCCTGGGTCCCTTGATGTTTCCTCTGTATCTTTACACAACACTTAATAGATGACGTCAGAAAGAAGATGGAATGATAGCCCATGGTTGGGAAAACGTGTGCTTTTTGGTGAACTGGCCCACACACTTAGTGTGCACACTGGGAAAAGCAGGACATGGTACCAAACTGACCTTTTCTTTTCTCATTTGTTTCCTATCAATCCATTCTGCCTCCAAAATGGGGCATTAGGGACTTCCTTCTCTGGATTTTTTTTTCACACTTCGTTATCCCAAGGCACTGGCTCCCAGCTGATTAGCCTTATCGCAGCAGTATGGTATGTGTGTGAGGGTGGGCTGGGATGTTCACTCTATCAGCATGGGACTTGAGGGCACTTTTGGACCCTGATTGGAGGACTGCAGTGTTTTTGTGCTGGAAGAGCCTCTGGCTTGTCAGAGGCTTCCTTCTAGCAGCTCGGTTAAGGGTGGGTAGGTGCCTGCTCCAGCAAACGATAAAGAATCCCAGAAGTCAGAGTCATATCAACACCCCTTCCCGCCTCCCCGCCTAAATGAACCTGAAGGAGGAGTTCTGTTCCTGGGAGCCCAGGGCCCCCAGTTCAGGCTCCCCACACAAGCCCCAGGCTTGGTTCGCTCACCCTAGGAGACTGCCGCTTCTCTGAAGGCGCAGAGTGGACAGGGCTGTGTTCACAGTTGACTCTTCCAGGACCTTCATTGTCCACCAGCATTAGAACTGCTTTGTGCTCAGGGTCCATGGTTCCTACTCAGGCCGGGTCCCTGCACAGGTTTAGCCAATAGGATCTGGGGGCCTTTTCTCAAGGCTGCCTATATTCTTTTGTTCCCTGCCTGATTCCTGGCCAGGCTTCCCTGCCCCAACACCAAGGACTTTCCCTGGGAACTTTAATCTTTTAAGACGCTTCAACTCCTTAGTCTTCCTGCTGGGACCTTCCAGGTCACTGTACATCTAGACAGCCCCTGTCACGTAGAGGTAGAAGAGCTCTGAGGGCTGGGGACACTCTACTCAGGGCTACAGGACCCTCCACCAGGCCAGCTGTCAGATGGTCATTATAAGTAAAACTTTTTACATGTCCAAGACAAAGCAAGGAAAACAAAGAGCACAATAAACAAATGAACTTCCACAATGGCAAATGTATTAATTTTCAAGAGCCAATTTACTCATTGTGAAATTTCACCCTTTCTCTGTCTCCCTTTTCTCTGTCATACACACATGAACACAGGATCCATCTATCCCTGCTTTGACCCCTAATGCTGAGATTGTAAATGTAAGCCACCACACCGGCCTTTTACATGGATGCTGGGCTTCCAGATTCAAGTCCTCATGTTTGTACAGAAAACACTTTATCTTTTAAGCCATCTCCTCTGCCCCCTCCCCCCCTTTTTTTTTCTGGACAGGATCTCACTGCGTAGTCCAAGCTGGTCTTGAACTGAAGATTCTCCTGCCTCAGTCTCCTGTGCTGACATTGTAGGTAAGGGCCACCCCCCCCCCACATTAGGTTAGGCAGAGCCCTCATGGAAGTGATTAGTAGCCCCATAACCGTGTGTGAGGGAATAAGTTTACAAACTTCCCTCAACCACAGGAAGATTCCAGAACAAGGCGCCACCTGTGCAGGAGAGTGTGTGCCCTCACTGGGTATTGAATCCATCGGTACCGTGAACTTGTACTTTCTAGCCTCTGGAATTGTGATGCTGGAACTTTTCACATGCTAGATGTCTGCTACCCCTCAGGGACATCCCCAGTCCAATTCAAATTCTCTGTCATTTCAAAAGCAGCCCTAGCCGGGCGGTGGTGGCTCACGCCTTTAATCCTAGCACTCGGGAGGCAGAGGCAGGCGGATCTTTGTGAGTTTGAGGCCAGCCTGGTCTACAGAGTGAGTTCCAGGAAAGGCACAAAGCTACACAGAGAAACCCTGTCATGAAAAACTTAAAAACAAACAAACAAACAAACAAACAAAACAAAAACAAAATCAGCCCTATATAAGGCATTTTGTTTGAGCAGCAGGGACAAACTAAGACAGCATCCAACCACAGTCCTCCAAATTTCATGGATACAAATCCTGGTCATTCTGCGGTCACATCTGTTTCTCAAGCCCCCCATGTCTCCTGCACATCTTCTGTCCTGAAGTACCACCTCCTTCAAGACATGGCTCTGGTGTCTCTTCTGGGTCTCTTTCTCGACTCCCAGATAGCAGAGGTCCTCAGTCTCTTTCCATGGCTTCCTGCTATTTCATGCCAACTCCCCCAAACTCTCATAATATATTGATAAGTTCTCATGGTAATGATTCAATACGAAAGGTAAAGATGAAAGTCACCTGAGCATTGTTACCAGTTCCTTCCATAGAGGTAGCTAGGTGGCTTGGCTACCCAGTCACATATTTCTACAAGTGAACACACACATACCTAGTGAGGGAGGAAGAGGGAGGGAGGGGAGGAGGGAGGAAGGTCTCTGCCTACAAATGGTATCATGTCCATGTGTATTGGGATGGAATGTGACTATTTTATATTCATGAGTTGTCGTTAAAAAAATTTTTTTTTTGAGATCAAGTCTCATTGTATGTCCTGGTTGGCCTGGAATTTACTATGTCTTTTAAAAGTTTTTGAAATTTCATTTTGTTGTGTGTGTGTGTGTGTGTGTGTGTGTGTGTGTGTGGTGTGTGTGTGTGTGTGTGTGTGTGTGGTGTGTGTGTGTGTGTGGTGTGTGGTATGTGTGTGTGAGTATGTGGCGTGTGTGTGTGTCTGTGTGTGTGTGTGTCTGTGTATGTGGTGTGTGTGTGTGGTGTGTGTGTGTGTGTGTGTGTGTGTATGTGTGTGTGTGTGTGTGTGTGTGTCTGTCCATGCCACAGTGCACATGTGGATGTCAGAAGACAACTTGGAGTGAGTTTTCTCTTTCCACCATGTGGGTTCCAGGGATTGAATTCAGATTATCAGGCCTGGCAGCAGGTACCTTTACCTCATAAGCCTTCTCACATGCTCTCTTGAGTTTTCTTTAGCTTTGTTTTATAGCTTTTCTGTTGCCTTCTTTTTCCTTAAGTAATCACAACCCCTCTTGCTAATCTTATTATCCATACACCAGCTCTATGCAGCACTACATGCTTAGGCACAGCATAGCTCAAGGCTCATAACAACTACACACAGCACGCACTGGTGTCCTGCCCACTGTACACATCGGGGGGAGGGAGGCATAAAGTGATTAAATGCACCCAGGGTTATATCCCTGGAAAGTGGTAGAGGCAAGATTCGAACTCCAGAAGTTCACAAGTCTGTGTATCCCTCCATACCAAGTTCCTCTCTTCCTTACTGAAGAGACAGAAGTATTTGTGTCCACTAATGAGGACAACCTGAACCCGAACCACTTTTAACCTGAAATGGCATGTCCATTTTGTGTTTCCTTTCTTCCTTTTCCTCCCCCATGTTGCTGCCTGTTTCGTACAATCTTGCCTTATGCTGAAGTTTGAACAAAGTTATCGGTTTTGCTCATGTCGCGTTTTGCTTCTCATTGGGTCTCGTGGGGTCATTTTCTTCTGCTGATGTCTCCCTGTCTTTGTTTCAGAGTGCTTCTGTGGGTGATAAGCCTCCTGAAGAAGTCTTTCATTTTCATAGTTAATATGAGGTTCCTCTAAACATTGCAAGGTTTTTCCTCCCATTTCTTCTCACACTTTCTCTTTTTCAGAGACTTGATGCCGATTCTTATTCTCACACCTCTGTGATTTCATTTAGGACTTTTCTTTCCTCACTTGATTTTTTTTTGGGAGGGGGTCCTCTTTATTATAGTGCCTGCTATTGCATCATAATAGTTATATGTTAATTGTACAAACATCCTGGTTGGCCTTTCTATAGCAGACTTTTTTTTTTTTTTTTTTTTTTTTTTGCCACCAACCAGCTCCCAAATCATGACACAGAGACTTATTATTAGTTATGAATGCTCGGCCTTATCTTATGCTTGTCCCACTAGCTCTTATAACTTAATTTAACCTGTTTCTCTTCATCTACATTTTGCCTCGGGGCTTTTATCTTTCTTTCCTTCTGTATGTCCTACTTTTCCTGCTTCTTGTGTCTAGCTGGAGGCTGCCTGGCTGGCCCTGGGTATCTTTCTCTTTTTCTCCCTCATTCTCTCTTCTCCTGACCCTGGGTTCCTCCTCCTTCTTATTCTCTCTGTCCACCAGCCCTGCCTATCCCTCTACTGCCTAGCTATTGGCTGTTCGGCTTTTTATTAGACCAATCAGGTGCCTTGGGCAGGCAAGGTAAAACAGCAACACATCTTTACATAGTTAAGCAAATGCAGCAGAAACAAATGTAACACACCTTTACATAGTTAAAGTAATATTCCACAACATCTTTCTAACTGAATTTCCACATTTTGGGTTTGAAATTTGGGATACTTTCTTTTTTTTATTTGTTTGATTCACATTTCCTCCCATTTTCTATTTTAGGTGACATCAAAAGTTTTAGTTGATCCCCAGAATTTAAAAAAAATATATGGGCTGGGAATGGTAGTTCATGCCTTTAATTCTAGCACTTGGAAGGTAGAGGCTAAAGGATCTCTGTGAGTTCCAGGCCACCCTAGTCTTATAGGAGTTCCAATTTTTAAAATTGAATTTATTTAATTTGTCTATGTGTATTCATTCCACAGCACATATGTGGAAGACTTTTGGGAATCAATTCTTTCCACCATGTTGGCCCAGGGATGGAACTTGGGTCATCAGGCTTGGCGGCAAGAGCCTTGCCCCACTAATCCGTCCTGCTGGTCTTGTTATTTTAATTTTTAAAACAAACACCATCCACATTTTGTGTGGTGCATGTTCTAAGAAAATGTGTGAGCTCCTGATGAACCAGCCTGCCTCCATCTTAGGCTTGAAAACTGTCTTATAGTAAAGACACACTAGGTTCATCCCTGTTTATGATTAAACCTCTGTTTCTCAGGGATTGGGCCGTGCCCCACCTGTAACCTTAACTACAAATGGCTCTGTACTGCCTGTTCCAGGAAATGGCTACCATGTCTTTGTTTCAAATAGTTGTTCTGATCACTTTGTTATGACCACCTTGCAGTCATGTCTCTGATTCAGGAGGTTGTTATGATCAATTTGTTATGCTTATGTTCTGCTTCTGTAACTGTCTATTTGCCTGCCCAATCCTGCATTTGTAAACTCCCTACTCCTGAGCCAAAACAAACAAACAAACAAACAAACAAACAAAAAACTCTTATTTTACCCATGTCCAATGCTGATCTCTTGAACCCTGCCTTAGGGGGAGACAGCTCATGTACATGAATAAAAAAAAGCTTGCTTTAATTTGGCCACAATGATGATTTGGGTCGATAGGATTAACATTCCACCTTCTGGGTCACACACATTCTCAGTGAGCCCTTGAAGTCATTCTAGTGAATGCCTATTATTTGCTAATCACATGTGTGCTTCTCAGTGAGTGACATCCTTCATGATTATAGGACACTCTAAAGTCCTATTCTTTTGTTTTGTTTTGTTTGTTTTTTGAGATGGGGTTTATTTGTGTAGCCCTGACTGTCCTGGAACTAGCTCTGTAGACCATGCTGGCCTCGAACTCAGAGATCTGCCAGCCTCTGCCTCCCTAGTGCTGGGATTAAAGGCGTGCGCCACCACTGCTGGCTAAAGTCGTATTCTTGTCCAATAAGCAATTTTACAAGGGTTCTTTGGTATGTTGGGGTTTTTAATCTACTTTTTAAAACACTGACTTTCAGGAAGTAGAGGCAGGCTAATCTCTGTGAGTTCGAGGTTGGCTTGGACTATATAACGAGTTCCAGGCCAGCCAGGGCCACATAATGAGACCCTGTTTCAAAAACAGGGTGTGAGGCAATCTAGGGCGCTTGCCACAGTCTAATGTAATGGTCTTGCAAGTGTGGGCTGCGTAGAGTAGGTGTCCTTGGACTTCCAAAAGAGAATGTTCTCTCTTCTCCTCCAAGCTATCACCAGCCACCAGGAGCACTGTCCTTCTTTCCACCTGGGATTTCATAGCCATAGCTCCCATTTATAGGCCACCGGCTCTTCAGGAGAAGCGGAGTGTGGGTGTGTCTGGCATTTGGTGTGCCTGCTGTGGCATCTTGAACACTCATCCTCCCCTTGGTGTCCACAAGAAGCTCTTTTTCTAGAATCTCCATCCCTCAGTGTAAGGATGGTTTTTTACTCTTTTATTTCTTATCCTTTTGTGTATGCGTGCTGAGGCTTGAACTCAGGGCCTTGCATGTGTTGGGCAAGCACTTTACTGAAATACTGCTCCCTCAGTCTGTTCTCATTCCTCAGGGTCATCTACTGATAGGCATATTTGAGATGTGTATTTTCTTCTCTGACCATTTCTTTTTTTTTTTTTTTTTTGTATCTGCCATCCATCCTGAAGAATTTTTTTGTAGTTTTTTATGCACCAAAGTCTCTTCATGCTGTCCTACATAACTATGAACTTTTATTTTTAGATCTTTGTTAGTTTGGGGATGGGTGGAAGAGCGGGGTGGCTGCAGCACGTATTCAGTGTACGGCCTTGGACCAGAACCGTGTCTCGTGTTTGTGGTAAATAGAGATGTCTGCATCCTGATCCTTAGTTGCTGTAAATACATTCTGTCACATGGCAAGGAAAAAAAAATGAAGATTGCCGATGTCATTCCATTTTCTTATCAGCTGACGCGACAATAGAGAGATTATATCCCGGATCACCCTGGCAGATCCAACGCAATCACAAGGAACGTTAAAGAAGGAGGAGGCAGGAGAATCAAGGTCAGCGTGCTGTGTTGTGAGAAAGACCCAGGCAACCATTCCTGGCTGTGAAGATGGAAGGGCACCGGGCCATCGAAGCAGCCGGCCACTTGAGTGCAGAAAGTACAAGGACAGGGATTCTCCCCTGGAGCCTTCCCAAAGGACCTGAGCCCCGCGGACACCTGAGATCTGTTTGGGGCTTTTGACCTTGTTTTAAATATGGTAACTAAAGTTCGTGTCATTTGACACAGCGGCGATGGGAAGGTAAGCCAGTGAATGCTGTGAAGTGATCGCTGACTCTCTTCTACCGAAAGGCCTGTTCTTGGGGGGAAAGAACCACACCTTTGTGTCCTCCACCCTGAAATTAGCTTAGGACCCGACCCATGGTCAAGGGCTGAGAAAATATTCAAAGAACAAAGGAATCCTCTTGGCTGTTCTGTAGGGTGATAGCTCCCCCACCTGAAGCTCCTACACGCTTCCTTCCCCCAGCCCGAGTCCCCAAGCCCCATGTTCTCACTTTGTTCCAGAGTTTCCATTCCCTGTGGCCCGGGTCTTACTGTTAATTCCATGCGCTGCCCCTCCGATACTGTGGCCCATTTCTCTCCATGGGTCCCTCTGTTTAGTTTATGCAGAACTGCAAAGGCTTGTCAGGCAGGGTGACCAGTGCTATTCCTGGGCCACCACCATAGGAAAATTCCTATCTTGTTGCTTCCTCTCCTTCTGGCTCTTCTCAGGATCCAACCCAGGGCCCTGCACATGCTAGGCGAGTGCTGTATCATCGATTGCTTGCCCCAGGCCTCAGCTTCTCTGATTTGCGTACAGCTGGTCTCTGCTTCTCCGGATTCAAATTCATCCCAGTCTCTCCAGGAACCAGGCTCAAGGTCTAAGGCAAGTTCTCAGCCCGGACCTCCTCCAGTGCTCCTGTATATTTGATTTTGACTAAACTCAGGCACCCTCCCTAACCCTCTTGTGGCCAGCCAGTTCTGGTAGCAGCTCCAAGAGACACAGTGAAGTGACTTATGGAGCAAGCAAGGGCTTCTTCTCACCACATAATCCTGCGGCTGAGTGTACTACACACAAATGCTGCTCTTGAGCATAAACGTGTTTACCAAGACTATTTGTGGAAGCCGTGTTCTTATTTCTTCACCTTCTTTCCTTGGTCCCCTCCCCATCCCAAGCACAGATCACCTAATTGTCCTCTCTCCACCACCAACCCCTGTGTGAAAATTTCATTTTTGCGAGAATTCTCAAGTTTTGGCCTCTGATCTTCCGTAGGATCGGAAGTAGGGAGGTCAGGGCAACGGCACACCTCCTAAAGATGAACTGTGACTTCGTTCCTCTGTGGCAGCCTCCTGGCTTTGCCATGCGTCAAGGTATCAGAAACAAGCAGGCTTTGGACCAGGTCTGAGTTCTCCTGGACCTGGCTTGTCATTCTGGTCTGAAGATACCCTTTGCCTGCAGGCTAGGCTAGCGACTGTCACACCTTTCCTTGCCCCTTTTTGTTAGAAGTGTCTGCAGAGGCCATCCCAGGGTGCTCACTCCGGGGAGGCAAGAAGCTACCAACAGCAGCCCTCTCCTCCTGTGACCTGGAGGAGGAACATGAGGGACGGATGTGACTTTCGAGGACCAGATCCATTGCTATGCTGAGCAGTCTTGGTCACATGCTTGGCAGGGCCAGCGACATGTTTCTGGTTTTAGGCAGCGTGTTACTCCTGGGGACTGCAACCCAGAAGTGCTTACAAGTTGAGAGCATGATGTCATAGCATTCTTTGAGGAGGCAATTTCATTCACGGTAATAAATCACGGAACACTACTACTATCCCGTGGTATTTTTGTATCTTTAAAAAATGGTCTTCTTTTTAAAAGAAACGTAAATTAGCTTACAAAGTAATACCGGGGCTTTGTCTCAGCGCCCTGGCCCAGCTTTCCTCTTGTGGCCTTTCATAACAATTTCCACTTCTCTCCTGCTTTCCCCCCTCTCCTCCCTCAGGGCCTCTTTCTCTCCCCCAGTCACACAGGCCTCTTTCTACCACCCCACCCCGCCCCCACTCCCCTAGTCACACAGGCCGCTTTCCAGTTTCTTAGTCCTTATCCCTATTTAATTTTTCTTGGATACACACATTTAACTGTTAGAGGCTAAGATCTGCATATGAGAACATATGGGATTTGTTTTTCTGAGCCTGGGTTTGTATCTTTTTTTTTTTTTTTTTTCAAAACAGGGTTTCTCTGTGTAGCTTTGCGCCTTTCCTGGAACTCACTTTGTAGACCAGGCTGGCCTCGAACTCACAGAGATCTGCCTGCCTCTGCCTCCCGAGTGCTGGGATTAAAGGCATGCGCCACCACCGCCCAGCTTGTATCTTTTTAATAAAGCTCTGGTTTTTATTATTATTATTATTTATTTGTTTGTTTGTTTATTTTTATTCGTTTTTCTTTTTAAAGTAGTAAGAGTTTAATTTAGTGCCTTGTTCATGCTGGGCATGTGCTTTACCACCCCCACCACCCCCACACCCATCTTTTAATTTTTATTTTACTTAATTTTTTTAAGTTAACATTTAAGGCCCGTCATGGTGGCACACGCCCTTAGTCCCAGCACTGGGGAGGCAGAGGCAGGAGGATCTCTTGTGAGTTCGAGGCCAGCCTGGTCGACAGCAGAGTTCCAGGACAGCCAGGGCTGTTTCACAGAGAAACTGTCTCGAACCTCCCCCTCTCCCTCCCCCAAGTCACTTTTATTTATTTGTGTATATATGATCTCTGTCTGTGCTTTGCTGGCTGTGTGGTGGCCAGAGGTCTACTTGCTTTTTCTTTCCACCGTGTGGGGTCTGGGGGTTCAAACTCAGGTTGCCAGGCTTTATGGAAAAAGGCTTTTCTCTCCTGAGCCATCTTTCCAATCATGCTTTCTATTTTAACGTTTTGTTTTTATATGCATGGTATTTTGCCTGCATGTATGCCTGTGCACTACGTGTGTGCTTGGTGCCTGCAGGGGCCAGACATGGGGATTAGATTCCCTGGAATTGGAGTTATAGGCAGTTGTGAGCCATGCCAGCATGGATCCTTAGGAAGAGCAACAACTGTCTCTAACCACTGAGCCATCTTTCCAGTCTCCTACGTTTTATTTCAGAGCTGGGCCCTCTTGCTAAATTGCCTAGGCTGGCCTCAAACTGTAACCTTCCTTCCCCCCTCATCCTCTCTAGTAGCTGGGATTAAAGGCTGGTACTACCAGGGTCAGCTAAGATCATTCTTTGAGAAGTAAATTGAAGTGTCACCCTTGAAAATCAGTTTCTGTCTGTCTCTTTTCTCCTCTCCTCTCTTCCTTTCCTTCAGCCTTCTTCTCTCCTTTCTTTAAGTCTAGACCTCACTAGTGCAGTCCAGGCTGGCTTGGAACTCCCAATCCTTCTGCCTCAGTCTCCTAAGTGCTGGGATTACCAGGATGTGCTATCACACTCAGATTTGTTTATTTGTTGATCTTAGAAAATGTTTAGCTGTTTTATATTTCTGAAATCTCATATGCAGGATGAAAGTAACCAAGCTTTTTCCAGATGGACAGGTAGTTCTCCCTAGACAGTTGAATTCCTCATTATTCTGCTCTGTGTCCCACTGATCTATTAACGTTTATCGTCATTATCACATGGCTGTGGTCACTGTGACTTTAGAGGACACTTCACTGTCTGCTAGGGCAAGGCCTCTGTTAGCGCCTCTCTTTGTTTTTATTTTTTTTCCTTCAAAGTTTCTTGGCTCTGCAAATATGTTTAGTCTCCTAGATGGATTTTAGAATCAACTCGTCAATTTCTGAAATCTTCCTGTTGGGGCTGGGATTCAAATTGTATTGAATTGATGTCATTATAACCCCGATTTTTCTCATCAGGAATATGATTTGCTTTCATTGGCTGGGTCACTTTCAGGGCCTTCCAATTCTTTGTTTTCTTATGGATCTGACAGCCTCTCAAAGTCTGCCTGCTTCGTTTTAGTAGCTTTCGTGACACAGGATTTTCTTTTTCCCTTTGATTAAAAAAATTATTTTCTAAAGTAACAATTTGCAGAAGTACACCCAAAGTAACTTAGGCAAGAGAGAGAGAGGGAGAGAGAGGTAGGGGGAGGGAGGGAGAGAGAGAGGGAAATTCTTTGGAAGGCAGCCAAGGCCTTGCCTGCAAGCCAAGGACAGAGGGGGGAGTGGGCCTCACCAGGAGCATGGAAGCAGCACTCTTTACTCTCCCGTTCCTGCTTCTCTTAGCTCAGTTTTCTCTCCCTATTACAGTTCCATCTTCTCTCTTTTACTTTCCTGGAAGCACTGCAGTGTAGCGTAAACTGGCTACCCACACGAAGGGAGAATTCTTAGACAATAACTGTGCTCTGGGGGGGCCAGGCTGAAAACAAGAGATTCCAAGGCACCCCCTCAGGACATCAGGTTTTGTTTTTTTGTTTTTGTTTTGCCTAGGAGAAGTTGACTTGACAGTTAAAGGAAGAATTCCTTCTCCCCCAAAGCCAGTTTCAGGTGATCAATAAACAGGGACTGATAATTCTCATGTTATGGGATTATTAGTTGCACAAAATGTGCTGGATCCATGAGATTGTATCTAGGAAGTTTCTGAATGCCAGAGAAGCCCTCTACCACTGAGCTATACCTCTAGCTCCAAATTTGACAACTTGAGATAAAGATGGCTGACCCTAATCACACCATGTATACGCAGTGCCCATGGAGGTCAGAAGATGGTTTTGGACCCCTTGGAACTGGACTTACAGATGGCTGTGGGTTGCCACGTAGGTGCCGGGAATTGAATCCGGGTCCTCTGGAAGAACAACCACTTAACCACCGAGCCTCTCTCCAGTCCTACAATTCATTTTAACTTGCTTGTAGTGGAAAGGGGTGCTTCATAAAAGACATTCCCCTTCCAAGTCCTAGTTATTCCGTCTAAAGAATTTTTTTTCTAATGTAGTCCAGCAGTTGATGTCAGCTGCCACTCCAGGAACCAGGGTAAAAGCTACAACGGCAACTTGGATGCTAGAAAACTTAACAGTCTTGTTTTTGTTACTCATTGAAGGTAAATAACCTAACCTCTGTGAATATATTTTCTTATTTTCAAACCTAGGAAAACTACTTTCTGTTTCGGGTGTCCTGAGCTGTAAACACATTAAAAAAAAAAAAAAAAAAAAAAAAAAGAACCGGGTTCAGGTGGTTCATAACCAGTGGCTAATTCTTGTTTTTGAGACAGGGTCTCACTATGTAGCCCTAGAAGCTCACAATGTACCCCAGGATGGCCTCGAACTCATTGAGCTCCAACTGCCTCTGCCTCCGAAGCGCTGAGATCAGACAAGGGGCTAATCTGAGAGTGTGCTAAACCTTAAGGAAAAATGGTTAAGTCTGGAGAGTGAGAACTCCGACAGCAAAGAGGATTCGAGAAGGGGGCATCCCGGCCGGCCTCAGCCCTTCCTGGCTGGTACTGAAGAACTTCGCAAGGAGGACAGGGCTGTTTAACTGGAAAACCAGTATTTGTTTTGGATGAGGTTTTTTTTCCTACTACTAAAAAAAAAAAAAATCCCATTTCTCCAAACTTTGGTTCCCCGCCCTGTCTGCAAACATGGAGTCAGATTTCCCCCTCCGCCGGAGGAGCCGCCCAGAGCCAGGCTGGAGCCGGGGGCCCCGCTCGGGGGTTCAGTCCTGTATCCTCAGGTCCGGGCGGACGCATCAGCCCGCCCAGGGCGTGGCTTCCGGTAACGGAGGCGGGCTTCCGGTAGTCCTTCTGCCTTCCGGGGCGGGACTTCCCGTCCTTAAGGAGTCTGGCAGCAAAGGTTGGAGTGCCGATTGCGTGAGTCTGTGGGCTCCCGAGGCCCTGTGCTCTTGGAGAGGGGCTCCGAGAGGACGTTCTCTTATAGCTGATCCTTGCCCTTTCCATTACGCGACGCCTCCATTTGCGCGAAAGCTCTGGGCTTTGGTCGCCACCGCCCACCTGAGGCTCTTCCGCTTCCCCTTTTACCAGGCTCCGCCCCCCGCGTCCCTGTGGCTATGACGACCGCGCCGCGGGACTCAGTAGTGTGGAGGCTCGCGGGGCTGTTGCGGGACTCGGGTGAGTGGACTTCCGGCTTATCTGATTTGCAGGTTGTGGGTGAGTTCCATACCTTCCAGAAACGCCGGAGTCACTGAGTCACTGCCGGCGGGGTCACGAGGTGTTAAGAGTCTTCTCATTACTTTCTTTTTCTGGGGTGTGTTCCTTGTGACGCCTTGCTTACAGTCCTGTCTTTGACGGTCTAAAGTTCAGCCACTTACCTCTGCAAAGGGAAGGGATCGTTACTGGACTAAACGCTTCGAGACAAGAACATAATCGCGTGTATAGAAAGCCACCAAGTATAGCATCTTAAACACCTAAAATGTGGAGTGAGACCCACATAGGTTAGTCCTAACCCTCTTTCAGACTTGGATAGGTTTTCAGAGCCTCAGTATTTTTCGCAGGTAGGTTATCATAGTGATTGTACTTAACGACATCAGCATTTTAGTTAGCTTATTTAGTGCAGTGTGTCATACATAATACATGTTCAAAAGAGATAGTGCTACTATAATTGCTTCCCTCGGGCATGGTGGGCATGGTGAAGCTCACAGTGTTGTTACATGGTTGGCATCAGTTGTAGAAACAGGCTTTGACTTGATATCAGAGATGTATTAGTTATCATCTGGATGATCACAGTCAAGGTCATTTTTTGAGGGCTGGGATATAGTTCAGTAGCAGAGCATGTGCTTAGCATGTACAAAACTTTGACTTCAACCCCTAGTATCACACACAAAAAGGAGAGATTCCTCTTGGAGCCTCAGTTTTCCTGTCTGTAAGGTGAGGTTAATAGTTCTTTGGGGGAAATAATGATGAGATTTAGGTGAGGCAGCAGAGTCATTTGGGCATGTGTTACCTCGTTAACATCAGTGCCCTCTATCGCTACACTCCCATGATGGGACTGAGAAGTCTCTTGATAACAATTTAATTTTCTGGCTTATATCAATAATTACTCCCATGCCGTGCCTTTTCTATGCTTCTGAGGGACTCCTTGAATCATGTCTCTGTCTATACTCAGTTCAGTGTCTCGTTCATAGAAAATCTTTATGCAAGATTGTAAGATCTATTATTCTGAAAAAATCTGACATGGCTCCTGGGCTAGGAATCATAGAGTGCATGAAAATTATTATGGGGCTGGAATACTTTCTGTGTCTTGATTGTGGTGGTGGTTGTCATCATATACACAAACAGCACAGAACTGAATATTACATCAGCACCAATGTTCTGGTTTTGATAATTGTACTATAATTATAGAAATATAAACATTGGGGAAAGCTGGAATTATAGATGTGTGACACTACATCTGACTTCTGCAATATTCTTTGTCTTCTTGGTTTGTATTCTCTCTCTCTCTCTCTCTCTCTCTCTCTCTCTCTCTCTCTCTCTCTTGTTTTGGAGACAAGGTCTCATTATGTAGCAATGGTCTGGAATTCACAGCTGCCCTTGCCTCCCAAGTTCTGGAATTATAGGTGTGTACCACCACGCCTGGTTTCAGAATATATTTTAAAACACTTCTTCATAGCTAGCTTGTAACTGTACTCTCCAGATGGAGTGATGAGTGGGAAAGTGCCCGAAAGATGTCCTCACAGGACTAATAGTCTCACTAGGTGGAGCAGCTTTATAGAAATATTCAGTGCTGCGATGGACAGTGGCGTGCATTTCAATGTTGTTTGAGAATTCCTATAAATGTGCATGTCATTCTTGAAACCAGGAAAAGAAAGAAAGATCAACATACAGTCAGCCTTTGTGTGAAAGTGGGTGATTTGATTGCAGTGTGGAAGCTCAGTGGCGTTGCATCTTTAAATACTTTTATTTTGGGGGGCACCCTTGTGTCAAGGCCAGAAGGCAGCCAGGGGTGTCATTCTTCAGGGGCTGTCTACCTTGTTTTTTGCGACAGGGTTTCTCACTGAGACCTGGGGCTTGCTGATTAAGGAGGCTGGCTAGGGGTCTTCCTATTCCTTGTGCCCTCAGGTGGATGGAGGGGATCAAAGTCAGATTTCCATGCTTTCTCAGCAAATGCTTTACTGACTGGGTCATCTCCCCAGCCCCCCGAGGTAGTACTGAGAAGGCTGTCTGGGTGAGGTTAATCTTCAGCTTGGCAGTAAAAGGGGATGTATCAAAATGAGAGAGCTGTGGATCAAGTGGGCTGTATTTCCAACACTGTAAGTAGCCTAGGCTCTTTTGAGTCCCTTGGAGTCTTGTAGTGAAGCAGTTTCTTGTGTCCTAGGTTGTTTTTTTGTTTTTGTCTGATTGGTTTTTTTTTTTTTTTTGGGGGGGGGGCGGGTTTCAAGACAGGCTTTTTCCGTGTAGTTTTGGTGCCTGTCCTGGAACTCACTCTGTAGACCAGGCTGGCCTCGAACTCACAAAGATCTACCTGCCTCTGCTTCCTGAGTGCTCAGATTAAAGGCGTGGGCCCCCACTGCCTGGGGTCTGATTGTTTTTAAGATGGGGAGCTATGGAAGACTTCTGAGCTGGGAAGGGGTAGAAAGCTTGATCTTGCAGTGGAATATCTTCAATACGGATGAGAGTGGGTATATTTCAGGGTCCCAGAAGGAAAGACCTTTCATTTTCTCCTCCTTCCTGTCTGCCCTTCTTTCTACAGGGGACGCAGTTCTCTCTGGCTGTAGCACACTGAGCCTGGTCACAGGCACACTGCAGCAACTGAACAGAGTGTTTGAACTGTACCTGGGGCCATGGGGCCCTGGCCAGACGGGCTTTGTGGCTCTTCCCTCCCATCCTGCCGACTCACCCATCATCCTCCAGCTTCAGTTCCTCTTCGACGTGCTGCAGAAAACGCTTTCACTCAAGGTCCTAAGAGGGGCAAGGGGACAGGATAGTCAGAGAGCCTTAGGGAATGATGGAGGCCGGGGATGAATAGAGTGTGAGAAGGCTGTGAAGCTGAGATCCAGATGATGTCAGTGATATGGGTGGTGGT
The DNA here is from genome assembly GCF_949786415.1 of Peromyscus eremicus. NCBI lineage: Eukaryota > Metazoa > Chordata > Mammalia > Rodentia > Cricetidae > Peromyscus > Peromyscus eremicus. Next base: position 36,138,037 of record NC_081429.1, on the reverse strand, counting down.
GTTGAGAAAATGGTGCTGATGAAGGGAGACTGCCATGCCTCGGTAACCTGAGTGTTCCTTTTGCAGCTGGTACACATCCCTGGTGTTGGCCTTCCAGGGCCCATCAAGATTTTCCCCTTCAAGTCCCTTCGGCAGCTGGAGGTGAGGGAGTATTGGAGCATAGAGGTGGGCAGAACCTAGTGCAAAGCAGCCTCTTGGGTGTGAGGATGGAGAGGTGGCCTCTTTTGGTGGGAGGTCGGGTGTGAATGTGCCATGGCTCGTCGGTAATGTCTTTTCCATTAACACTTCCCTACACCATAGCTGCGCTTTGCTGTCTTTTCCCTCCTTCCCATCAGAAAAGGTGGAGACGAGGCCTTTGTCTTCTTTGAAGCTTTGCTTACCTCCTCCCCTTTCTTCTCTTGCACCAGCTTCGAGGAGTCCCCATCCAGAGCCTGCGTGGCCTCCGTAGCGTCTACTCACAGCTAGAGTCTCTGGTTTGTAGCAGGAGCATCCAGGCACTAGAGGTAAGGAGGGCGAAGGGTGGGCCTGGTGCCTTGTCCTGCGACATACAGAAGACCAAGCTTTGTGGTTTCCCGTTTTCTCCCTCCCTCTGTCCTTTGTGACCCCACAGCAGTCTACACCTGTCTGTATGTACAGTCATACCAAGCTGTATAAATAGTCTAGTGTCTGTCTCCCTGTGGTCCCCATAGTCTACTCCTTAGGGACAGTGACTTGAGCTTTTCTCAAAGCTGCATCTCCAGGTAGACCCTGGTATATATGAATGATGGACTGGATGATAGAGCATGCATGGGGAGGAGGTTGAGTCTCCAGGTAGACCCTGGTATATGTGAATGATGGACTGGATGATAGAGCATGCATGGGGAGGAGGTTGAGTCTCCAGGTAGACCCTGGTATATATGAATGATGGACTGGATGATAGAGCATGCTTGGGTAGGAGGTTGAGTCTCCAGGTAGACCCTGGTGTATATGAATGATGGACTGGATGATAGAGCATGCTTGGGGAGGAGGTTGAGAATGAAGTAGCAGATGTGCCTGTCTCCTACCCAGGAGCTCTTGTCGGCCTGCGGTGGCGACCTCTGCTCTGCCCTTCCCTGGCTCTCTTTGCTTTCTGCGGACTTCAGCTACAATGCACTCACCAACTTAGACAGCTCCCTGGTGAGTGCCCCTCCCCCAGGGAAAGGATGGTCCTTTGGGAGGCATTCCAGACAGGTATCCTTGGGTGAAGAACCTTTGTATGCCTCTTTTTCCTGTCCCTTCAGCGTCTCCTGTCAGCTCTTCGCTTCCTCAACCTGAGCCACAATCATATCGAGGACTGCAAAGGCTTCCTGATGGTGAGTGTGAGCTGACGGGCTTGGGCCTTGGATGGCTCTGCGCTCACTCACTCTCAGATTAGCTCCTACTCCACATTGCTCTCGGCCCTAGGTGGAGCCACATCCTGAGAGTCAGGACTGTGTGTGTGGGTCTCCCCTCTAGCATCCAAGGCCGTTGTGATCTCAGCTTGGGCTACCTGGATGACTTAGGGCAGATCATTAGCTTCTTGGTTTGTTCACTGCAAAGTGGAGCTCACAGGAGTTCTTGTAAAGAGTACCCTATGTTACTTAGCCTAGTGTGTGGCTCGGAAGTGGTAGATTTGATGACAATGACGAATCTTTTCCCTGTGTCCTCTCTGTCCTCCATTAAAAATAAATAAGGCTGCTGGGTGGTGGTGGCACGTGCCTTTAATCCCAGCACTTGGGAGGCAGAGACCGGCGGGTCTCTGAGTTTGAGGTGAGCCTGGTCTACAGAGTGAGTTCCCGGACAGTCAGGGATACACAGAGAAACCTGTTTCGAAAAACAATAATAATAATAGTAGTAATAATAGTAATAGTAATAATGCTGAGTACTTGTTAAAGTGGTAAGGACATACTTCAATGAGAAATAAACTCTCAAAATAGGGAAGAGGGTTCAAAGTGAACTGAATGGAGAATGAAGGGGTAGGGAAGGGCATGGGGTCATCTGCACACCCAAGAACTGGGGTTTTACAAGTTGGGAAGTGGCTGTGGGTCCACAGGAAGTGCATCCGGGTTGTCTCACTGACTGCACTGACTGGGCCTGTCTTCAGGTGGTGGCTGAAACAAACAGGATCTCTTTGGTTGCTCTGAGTGTGCCTCAGAGCCTTGTCCTCTCCTAGGTGGGAACTTGGTAGGTTGGAGTCCCCATCGGGGTGTAGCCTGGAACTGTTAGGAACGTGCTAGTGTTTGTTCGGGTCTTTCAGTGCGGGGTGGAGGAGATTGCTTGTGTTGTGTCTGCAGTTTCTGTAGGCCAAGGTAGATTTGAGAAGATGGCGCAGATGACCCTGCCTAGAGCTTCGTCAGGTTGAGACCCTTTGTCTCCTCACCCACTGCCAGGATTTATCCGAGCTGTACCATTTGGACATCTCCTATAACCACCTGCACTTGGTGCCCAGAGTCGGGCCTTCAGGGGCTGCCCTGGGGATTTTGATTCTGCGAGCCAATGAGCTTCGGAGCCTTCAGGGTAAGCAGAAAGTGTGTGTAGGGTGGGATCAGTCTGGAAGGGAATTGGATGGGTGTGGCTCAGGTTGGCTTATAGACCACCTACATCTAGAGCAGGAGTTCTCAACCTTCCCAACATGGTGACTCTTTAACACAGTTCCTCATGTTGCGGTGACCCCCAACCATAACATTATTTCATTGCTACTTTACAACTGTAATTTTGTAACTGTTATGAATCATAATGGAAATATCTGATATGTGACCTCCAAAGGGGTCAGGACCTACAGGTTGAGAACCGCTGGTCTAGAGCCTCCTGAGGACTTAGAGGTAGGACTTTGGTGCAAAGGTTTGTCCTTCTCCTACCTCTGTCCCCAGCATGCCTCCACAAGGCCTCTTCCTTCTCTCCTCTGTCCTAGGCCTGGAGCAGCTGAGGAACCTGCGGCACCTCGATGTGGCCTATAACCTTCTAGAAGGACACACGGAGCTGTCACCACTGTGGCTGCTGGCTGAGCTCCGTAAGGTGAGACCTGCGTGCCTTATGGGCCTGGGAGCCACTTTCAGGTCTGGGAGGATCTCTGGCTCACTCAGTCTCCTTTTCTGCCCTTCAGCTCTATCTGGAAGGTAACCCCTTGTGGTTCCACCCGGCACACCGTGCGGCCACTGCTCAGTACCTGTCACCTCGGGCCAGAGATGCTGCTCATGGCGTGAGTGGTTACCTGGTGTCTGTCTTTCTTCGACTCTACCCCCTTGCCATCCCTGAGTGAGAGGCAAAGACCTAGTCACCCTGTGGTGCTGTTGATACCTGGAGGAGTCGCTGGCCGGGCTCTGTCTCAGGCAATGCTGTCTGCTTTCTCTCACACAGTTCTTGCTGGATGGCGAGGCTTTGTCACTGGAGGATCTTCAGGTTAGTCTGGTGGGGGTGGGGTGAGGGAGGACTCACGGGATGGCACGGAGGGAGGGCAGTAGCCCGGGAGACAGGGTAGGAAAGGTTTTCCCGGTCAGTGGAAAGTAGAGTTAGTTCAGGCAGGCCGAGGTGCTCCCTTGGTTCCGACCTCCTTCCTCTTGTCACACGCCAGGCTTCAGAATCTTCAGGGCTTGGTTCCGTGGCTCAACCTCCGTCCGTGCCAGTGGGGAGTACCACTGAGACCTCAGGTGGCCCTGAGCTGAGTGATAGCCTCTCCTCGGGGGACGTTGTGGCCCAGGCCCCTCTTCGTAAGGTTAAGGTAAGTGGCGTCTCCTGCTGGTTTGTGCCTGGGCTTGGGTGGTCTCTTTACTGGCGTTGTGGGTACTTGGTAGGCTAGCAGCAGTACTTGAAAGGCCTTGTCCTTGTTAGTACTTGGCACTTTCTTATAGTTTAGGTAATGGCCATGGATGGCCAGGCTAAAGGCTCTGGCTTTCATTGAACCCCATTTGTCTGTCCAAACTAGAGCCGAGTCCGTGTGAGGCGGGCTAGCATCTCTGAACCCAGTGACACAGACCCGGACCTCCGAACGCTTGATCCCTCCCCAGCTGGTAAGTGGACCCTCCCTGCTCACTCCCTTCCCCTCCCTCCAACTCTCTCTAATCTGGATGTTGCCTTGTAGGTGTCATAGGAGAAACTTGATTTTGGGGTGGTATGGGTTATTGTGGAGGGCCCCTCAGCCCGCTATCTTTTTAGTTTAAGCCAAAGAGAAGGACCTGTGCCGGGTGGTGGTGGCGCACGCCTTTAATCCCAGCACTCGGGAGGCAGAGGCAGGCGGAACTCTGTGAGTTTGAGGCCAGCCTGGTCTCCAAAGCGAGTTCCAGGAAAGGCGCAAAGCTACACAGAGAAACCCTGTTTCGAAAAACCAAAAAAAAAAAGAGAGAAGGGCCTGCTTCCAGGCAGCATTCTCCTAAGGAACACAGATTTCAGAGGGTGCTAAAGACTGTAGAATAAAGAGATGTCATGGCCAGAACCATTTGGGAAATATATATACGGTGAAACAAAGTGGAGCAGGCTTTTTCCTCCAGGGCATCTCAGGGTCTTGGATGTGTGGCCATGTTTTGTGAACCTCCACAAGTTTTGTTTGGTGTGTGTGCTTCTGGATTGCTTATCATCACAGCGTTCCTTAGGGCACACCTGAGGACGTACTGTGGAGGGGTGGCCTGTTGAGGAATGGCCGTAGAAAGAGGCTGGGGTCACCTAGCGTCCGGGGAGGGCCTCAGCTCTACGTCCTTCTCCATCCCAGAATGGTTTGTGCAACAGCACCGGGAACTGGAGCTGCTGAACAGCTTCCGGGAGCGGTTTGGCTGTGACTGGCTGCAGTACAGGAGCCACCTGGAGACCGCAGGGAGCCCCCCTCTGGCCGCCACCAAGACTCCCGCCCTTAGCAGCCCTCTTGTGGATGCCCAGGGCCTGGAGACTGCATGCAGCCCTCCAGCCACAGGGGGAGCGGAAGACACTGAGGAATCACCACAGAAGGTGTCAGAGGAGGGCAGGGTGGAGCCAGAGCCCCTCGAAGAAGAGAGGGAAGAAAGAGATAAAGAAGAGGGGTCGAGAGAGGACCTGGAGGAGGAAGAGGAGCAGGAGCAGAAGGAAGTGGAAGGTGAGGGGCCCTGAGACCATTGGGGATATGGAGACAAGTGGTATTGAGATGTCAGAAGGACTGGAGAGGCCAGGCTGGGTAGAAGGCCTCCCATGGGAGAGCAGAAGATCTGGACCCTTTGTCACTCCGGTTCTCTCTTGGCCTCTCTGCAGCAGAGCTCTGTCGCCCCATGCTGGTGTGTCCCCTGCAGGGGCTGGAGGGTGTGCAGGGCAAGGAGTGCTTTCTCCGAGTCACTTCTGCCCACCTATCTGAGGTGGAGCTGCGAGCAGCTCGGACTCTGGAGCGGCTGGAGCTGCAGAGCCTGGTGGCAGCGGAGCTGGAGCCGGAGCCCGAGATGCCAAGAGAACAGGCGCCTGAGGTGTGTTGTGGGGTCCACGTCATCTTTGATAGTCTGTGGGCTCTTGTGTGCCAGGCACTGGGCTGGGTGTTTTCCACTTCTCTCTGAGTACTTGGAGCCAAGAAGTGCTCTGGGTGTGTGAAGGGCTGTTGTGTGTGGCTTGGGAGGGTGGGCTAAGGAATGGATAGGATGTAAGGGCTTGATGTCCCCTGTTTTCCTCCATGCTCTCTGAGCTCTGAACTGCTGAGTTGTCTTTGTTCCTGCACAGGGCTCAGGTCCACCCCCTGGAGCTCCGGTTCTTGTTCTGCACTTTGCCTACATTTGTCCTGATCGGCAGTTGCGTCGCTATGCAGTGCTGGAGCCAGAGGCCCACGAGGCCATCCAGGTGATGAGATCCGGAGGGTGGGGGGTGGGGGTGGGGAGCAGGTCCAGGCTGGAGGGTTGGGGTCTGCCGGGCAATTCCACCTGGAGTCCGCCTGCTCACAGCTGGCTGCCTTCTGACCCACCCCCTTGCAGGAGCTGCTTGCTGTGCTGGCCCCATTCACCAGTGTGAAGAAAGAGCAGCAGCCTGGGGGGGCCAGATTCCAGTGTCTGCGTTGCAGCTGTGAGTTCAAGCCAGAGGAGCCCAGGTTGGGACTGGAGAGTGAGGAAGGCTGGAAGCCTCTGTTTCAAAATCCAGGTACCAGCTGTGCCCTTGATCCCCCTACCCACATAGCAGGGAAGGTGTCTCTGAGAGGGCTGTGCAAAGGGAACCCCAGGGAAGAGGGCCTTAGGGGAGTGGGGGCAACTGCCCGCCTGCTGCGTTAAAGATCAGAAACGGTCCTGTCAGAGTCGGGAGTGCTGTCTTGTGAGTGTGCCTAGCCATACTCATTATTTTTTCATAACTTGACGGCTTTTGGTTGTTTGGGGGTAACATTTCAGGAGTGGCATGAAGCCTGATGAGCCCTCTGCCCAGTGCCAGGCTCCCGTGAGTCCTCAGTGCAGTGCCAGGCTCCTGTGAGCCCTCAGTGCAGTGCCAGGCTCCCGTGAGTTCTCAGTGCAGTGCCAGGCTCCCGTGAGTCCTCAGTGCAGTGCCAGGCTCCCGTGAGCCTTCTGCCCAGTGCCAGGCTCCTGTGAGTCCTCAGTGCAGTGCCAGGCTCCCGTGAGCCTTCTGCCCAGTGCCAGGCTCCCGTGAGTCCTCAGTGCAGTGCCAGGCTCCCGTGAGTCCTCAGTGCAGTGGCTGTTAAGTGAGCAGCTTTAGGGGTTGGCATAAGTTGTCCTTCCGTGACTGACCTGGAAAGCTGCTGGAGAGGATGCAGCACCTTGTGCTGCATCTCTTTATATTCTGATCTTGGGGATTGCTCCACTGTAGGCCAGTCAAACAGTAAGAGCTTTGAAGAAGGAGGAGGAACGCTAGATAACAGCTATGGGAATGCAGTTTTGATCAGGCATGCTTCTTGGCAGCAGACATAACAGGACTAAGTTATTTTTTCCCAGAAAAATGCTCCTGTGCCATTGCCTGTTGTGAGCCTGCCCTAGCAGGCTCAGCAGGCCGAGCTACAGATGTGCAGTGGAATATCACAGCCCTTTCTGGATCCTGGCTGTCCTCCATAGCTACTGTGGCTTCTGCAGCCCTCCTGTGGTGGAATCTCTCTTTTAAAGTTTTTGATGTTTTCAGACCATGTCTCATATAGCTAGGCCTATGTAGCTGAAGCTGGCCTTGAATTTGTGATAGTCCCCCTGCCTCAGTCTCTTAAATCCTGGAATTACATGTGTGTGCTCCCTTGCCCAGCTTTCTTGTGAGATTTAAATGTGACAATAAAGCACGGAGCATGGCCCCTGGCATAAAACAAAGCTCCTTCATATATGGTGGCTTCTGTTATTACCTCCAGCCATATAGGTGTGGACAGGGTGTGTAAGTTGTTTAATTTTTTTCTTTCTTATTTGCAAAATGGGTAGGGAAAGTTTTGGTGGGGCTGCCCCAGGATAATATTGATGTGGGGGCTAGCCCATGCCTAGAATGTTGTAGTCACTCAGCATCTCTCTCCTCATTGTTCACCCACATCCTTCACTCTTTACCTGCATCCACTCACCCATCCTGCCAACTCTTGAGGCAGACATGATTTTCATTCTCATCTTATAGATAGTAGTAGTCAGGCTGAGATCGCAGATGACTGGTCCACGATTATCCATCTATTAGTTAATGAATCTGGGATTTAGACTCAACTGGCATGAGGGACCCCTTTGTCTTCCCCAATCTGTTGTTTTTGTCTTTGTTGTTATCATTATAATTATTGTATGTGTGTGTGTGCATGTTGTATGTATGTGTTCATATAGCTGTGTGCACAAGTATGTGTGTGCATGTGGAGGTCAGAGATTGACCTTGGGAGTCTTCCTCAGTCATGCTCTACCTTATTTCTTGGGATAGTCAATCTCTCGCTGAACCTGGAGCTCATCAATTTGACTAGACTGCCTGCCAAGTGAGCTCCAGGGATTGGCCTGTCTCTCCCCCGAGTACACGGCACCACAGTGCTTTTACCTGGGGACTGGGGATCTGAACTCAGATCCTCGTGCCTGCATGGAGGTACTGTGTTTGAATCATCTTCCTAGCTCCTGATTTTGGTTTTTCAGGTGTTGCTAGTGAAGGACTGCAGTGCTTGATTAACCCAAGGCTGTGGGAGGGGGCCAGAGCAGGACCTGGAAACTAGAAGGTGGGATGTATTTTTAGGAGGCTGTTGGCCATGGGCTAGCTTAGCCCTTACCGGGATGGTGGTGGGGCGGTCGACATGGTGGGGTGTGCCCTTGGGAGGCTCACAGGGTCTCTGTTCCTCCCTGCAGAATCTCCTGTTGTATGTCCAAACTGTGGGAGTGACCATGTGGTTCTCTTGGCCATGTCTGGGGAAATCCCCGATAAAGAGCAGACCCAGGGAGACAAACGACCAGCTCCCTCTGGGTTCCCTGACCCTGTCTGTGACCTTGCTAACCACAGCGGCCATCCCAGCGGGTCTGATGGCACCCCACCTCAGACATCCATAGCCCATGGCTGTAGCAGCTGGAGCCTCAGCCCAAGTGAGTATGGTGAAACAAGGTGGAGGTGTGTTTGGGGGAGGGATGGGCATGGGGGAAGGTAAGTTGGAGCTGTGGCCTCAGAGCCAGGCTGACGGCCTGTTGATTGCTCGTAGCTCCTGAACGCGCTGGTCTTCGCTCTGTGGACCACCGACTCAGGCTCTTCCTGGATGTCGAGGTGTTCAGTGACTCTGAGGAGGAGTTCCAATTCTGTATCAAGGTCTGTGCCACCCCCTGACCCATGGCCACGGGCGTCGAATCGAGGGCTTGGGTTTAGGGTGCAGCAGATACTTGCTGTTAGACTCCGGGAATGTTCCTTCATACTTGAGGCTCAGTTGTCCCCATCCAGGTAGGGATAAAGCTCCTTGACGCAGAGCGGAGGCTGAGAGCTGACGTTTGTCGCTCAGCACAGCACCTGGCACTTGGTAATGGGTCCTCTTGTCAGTACAGATATATGCTCTCACTCCCTCGTGTCCATCTGCAGTCTTGTTGCAGTCTCAGAGAGTCAGGATTAGGCAGTGTGAGGCTGCTGCAGTCAGGGAAAGGTCCTGGAGGGGCATCTAATCCAGTCTGAGCGGATCCATGCTCTGGGGGAGGCCCAAGAGAAAGTGGCTCGTGGGAAAGTCAGGCCAGCCAGTGACTAGGGTTAGAGGCAGGTGTCCTCCGGGAAGTCTAGGAGGCAGGGGTAAGCTATTCAGGAGCAACCCGCTGTGTCTGCCAGGGAGTTTGGGTAGGATCCAGGGACTACCCAGAGGATTTGAAGCAGGGGATTGATGGTCAAGTTTGTTACTTCAGATAGTCTCGGCTGAGTGTGGGGAATAGGTTGGAAACATCTCGAGGACACTGGGCGGCCTGTTGAGATCCCGGGCTGGTGGGAGGGCAGACAACGGGGTCAAAAATAGAGTGATGAGAGGCTGTCGATCACAATAGTAACAGTGGGCGGGATACAGCTCGGCTTTCGGTCTGGCACCTGTCTCCTTGCTTGTGTTTCCTGGTTTCTCATCAGTTTTCCCTTCCCCTTAGGTGCCAGTGGTGTTAGCAGGCCACACAGGGGAGTTTCTGTGCCTTGTGGTTGTGTCTGACCACAGGCTTTACCTGTTGAAGGTGACAGGGGCCATTTGGTGAGTTACCAGGTGTGTGGCTGGGGCGGCATCAACCCCTGCCAATCCCACCCTGCCCTCCTCTTAATCTTGGTCCTCCTGCTCTCTCCACAGCGGGCCTCCTGCTAGCTGGCTCCAGCCCACCCTGGCCATTCCTCTGCAGGAGCTGAGTGGCATGGAGCTTGGCCTCGCAGGCCAGAGCCTTCGGCTAGAGTGGGCAGCTGGGACAGGCAGCTGTGTATTGCTGCCCCGAGATGCCAGGCATTGCCGTGCCTTCCTTGAGGAGCTCACTGGTGAGGGAGAGGCTGGGAGGGATGGACTTGGAGGGCAAGCTTTCAGGGCCTGTTCCTTAGTTGGATGCTCACCGGTCGACTGAGGTCATGGAACTCGCTGCTCCCTCAGCCCCCACAGTAGACGTTTCCGAGGTCCCACATTACAGAGACTAGCCAGAGTCAGGAGGTTGAGATAGAGGACTGCAGAGCCTCTGAGGGTTTCTGTCTCTGGCTGGCCCCATCCAGGTGTCTTGCAGTCTTTGCCTCGCACCCAGAGGAACTGCGTCAGTGCCACAGAGGAGGAGGTGACCCCGCAGCACCGGCTCTGGTGAGTCAGCAGGAGGTTAGGGGTCGGTGGGATCCACGCCTTCTCTTGGCAGACTCCAGACACAGCCCCATGCTCATGCCCACGCCTACCCACCTACTCATGCCCACGTCTACCCACCTACTCCCATTCCCTGAAGCCTGTCCTACCCTGGCTGAGCCTCTTCCTGTGTCTGTTGTGGTCTCCACAGGCCATTGCTGGGACAAGATACTTCCGCAGAGGCTCCCCAGTTTTTCTACCTTCGGGCCTTCCTGGCTGAAGGTAAGGTCAACGCTGCAGATGCTTCCCTGGTTTCTGTACCCCAATTGTCCCTGTCTTGTCCCCTGTTGCCTTTATAGTGCCCGTGGAGTGATTCCAGTGTCTGGAATTTGGGCTCCTCGCCTTTGCAGGCATACCCCTTCTCCATGTGGGGTCAGGAGGTCCTAGAGCTTCGCTGTCCAGAGACCTTAGCTTGGCATCCAGCCTTCCTGAAGTGGTAGATTGGCTGGCTGTGTACCACTCCTCCTGTCAAGAGGCTGTGGGCCCTAGATTGGGTTGACTGGTGTGGTGGCTCCCTCAGCACAGGCCTTCAGGGCTTTGGATGGTCGGGGGTCCCTGGAGTTCGTGGAAGCATAGTGCTGATGTGTGGCCTCCTCTTTACTGTGCTCCTACCTCTTCTCCAGGGCAGCGCTGGGACACGAGTCCAGGGGATCCAGGCCTGTCATAGCCTTTCACTCTAGCCGTCATCTTGCCTCTCTCTCTCTGCAGGCTCCTCTACCTGCCCTGTGTCCCTGTTGCTGACACTGTCCACACTATACCTATTAGATGAAGACCTTGCATGGTCCCAGGCGGAATCCCCCCTTCCAGTGGTGTCTGGGGAAGCCTCTGAGCAGGCCCCTCCTCTGGAGCCAGGCCCTTCGATGCAGGTCAGGGAGCAGCAGCCGCTCAGCAGTCTGAGCTCTGTGCAGCTGTATCGCACAAGCCCTTTGGACTTGCGGCTGATCTTCTATGACGAGGTAGGTACGCGCGCGTGTGTGTATGTGTGTGTGTGTGTGTGTGTACAGTGTGGAAATACGTCTAGGAAGAATGGGTATCAGTTCTGGATGGTGCTGAGAGAGGGGCAGGCATACAATGGGTGCAGAGTCCAGATGTGAAGACCTGGGTTTGGGTAAGTCTCATGTGTAGGAAGCTGCAGTCAGCAGTGAGAATGTCCTGGCCTGGGAGCCCTGGACTGAAATACCTAGCTGGTGTGAGTTGGTGTGATCAGCCTGCCCACTGTATGCCAACTGTTTGACCTTCACAACTCCAGCATGAGGAGGAGGCGCCATTATTGTCCCTGCAGTAGATGATGTAACTAAGACTCGTAGACGTGACAAACGGGCACAGGTCACAAGGGTTAGAGGCAGGAACTGAACCTCCACAGTTCTTGGAATTGACTCGAGAGCGTGGAAGATTAGAGGTGGGCCTATGAACAGCAGCCCTCCAGAGGCTGTAGTCAGTGCTGACTAGACCGTCTTCAAGGCTTAGAGTCAGCCCTTTAGTGCAGAGTCACGAAGACTGAGGGAGGGGAAGAAAGGAAGAGCCGTTAAAAGCCAAGGAAGGTGGCGAGTCCTCTCCAGGACTTCCCCAGGCCTCTTGCCTTGTCTTCTCCTGTGTCTCCCCTTGCCAACTGCTTGATCTACCAGGTGTCTCGACTGGAGAGTTTCTGGGCACTCCGTGTTGTGTGTGGAGAGCAGCTGACAGCCCTCTTGGCCTGGATCCGGGAGCCCTGGGAAGAGTTGTTCTCCATTGGGCTCCGGACTGTGACCCAGGAGGCTCTGGACCTTGACCGATGAGACGTCTACAGTGAGCTGGGACTGACGTAGGAGGTGCACTGCAGAAGCCCCTTCTCCTGATCTCTGGGTCTGTCTTCTTGCCTGTCTGCAGACCTCTCCAGTGGTCGGCCACTGGGTCGTGAGGCCCCAGATGACCCACAGCTTAAGAATAAGGACAAGAGAAATGATCTGGCCCTCGGGTGGTCTGCCTAGTAGAGCAGGCTCAGTGGTCAGTGAAAACATTTCTCCAGCACTTTCTCTCAGGTATCAGTAAAGTTGTTTCCAGGCCAGGTGTCATGGGTGGTGCATAGAAATGTCTCCTGTAACCTGCCACCCCCTAGTCTCTTCCTGGAAGCGACCTTGTTTGCACTATGAAACCTGTCTCCAGTCCTGCTCTGGCAAAGTAGGACTGCAGACCCGGATGTGCCCAGTCCTCAAGCAGGTTGTGACCCGTCATATGGCCTTGCATGGGATCACTGCCAGTTACAGAGTGGGGCCTCTTAAGACTTTTGTTGTTCTTTTTGAGACAAAGTCTCGCTGTGTAACCTTGGCTGGCCTGGAACTTGCTTTGTAGCCCAGGCTGGCCTGGACTCAGAATCTGCCTGCCTCTGCCTTCCAAGTGCTGGGATTAATGGTGTGAGCCGCCAGTTGTGGGAAAATTGTGAACTTCCCTGCTCCCCAGAGTTTACATTTTAAATAAAGACCTGCCATAAGAAGACTGCTGACTCTCTAACTCACCTACTCACCTACAGAGCCACGCACTGCACCTGTACAGAAATGTCAGCGCGTGGACATGCCTGTGTACACATTCCCCTAGAGACAAGTCACCGACAGAGCCACGCACTGCACCTGTACAGAAATGTCAGCGCGTGGACATGCCTGTGTACACATTCCCCTAGATCTAAGTCACCAACAGAGCCACACACTGCACCTGTTCAGAAATGTCAATGCGTGGACATGCCTGTGTACACATTCCCCTAGATCCAAGTCACCGACAGAGCCACACACTGCACCTGTCAGAAATGTCAATGCGTGGACATGCCTGTGTACACATTCCCCTAAAAAGGAGTAGTTAGTTCAGCCACTCAACCAAGAGACTGATTCTTAGGGATAATTTCTCCCAGGCAGTGCCCTGTCTGATCTGGTGGGAGGGTGAGGGGGAATGCTGAGTCTTGGGACTGGCCAGTGAGAGGTGCTTCTGGAATAGCTGTCCTCTGGTAACACCTGCAGAGGACCAGACAGGCCTGCTCTGTCTGACCAGAGCCGCACAAAGTCATCTCACCTACTTCGGATTTGCTCAGAGCTGCCCTGAATTCTTAATTGAAGTAAATTAAAACTTCCCAAAAATATTAGTCTACTTTTTCAGTGGTGCGCATGGCACTTTTCCATCCATGACTTTGTGCTGTCTGGAAGCAGGAACCTGAGGAAGGCCTGCCCAGCCTCCGGCCCAAAGCTGTATTTTTGCATAGGTCTCTAAGCAAGTGTGTTTCCAGAAACAGGGGTCACAGTGCAGAGGGGACAGAAGAATCTCCAAGTATTTAGGCTGATGTGCAAAGAAGTGTGAGCCTGGGAGGTCAGAGAAACCTCTTCCGATTCTTTGTGCTTCTGGTTTCTGGGAACATCTTTAACAATGATGGCAGCCTTGGGAAAAAGGTGCTCTTGCTTTTGTGACTCAGAAGACAGATTATCAGACCTGAAGCCATTACTATTTAGCTTTGTGCCTCCCCAGGAAGCCGTGTCTCCTCCCCAGAGCCTCTATGCCCTGAGTAGGGGTGATTACTTCGCTGCAGACTGTAGGCACAGGTGCCCTGGGCTGTCCCCAGAGATCAATTGGTCCATTCAGTCTGCTCTCCCCACCCCCACCCCTGCCTGGCCAGCAGTGCTTATCGATTGGCTGGCCTCAGTCTGGCCTTAGGCTGCCATGAAGAACACTCAGCAGAGGCCTGGTGGCTCCTGAAAAGCAGTGGACAAGATTCTGAAACAACCACACCACTGTGCTGCATGCATCTTCTAGAAAACGAGTACAGAGGGGGAGAATGGCCTACTATCTCTTTCTTTTTTTTATTTATATTTTTTTTATTTTTGCGACAAGGTTTCTCTGTGTAGCCCTGGCTGTCTTGGAACTTGCATTGTAGACCAGGCTAGCCTCAAACTCAGAGATCCACCTGCATCTGCCTCCCTAGTGCTGAGATTAAAGGTGTGTGCTACCACGGCCCGGCAAGTGTTCAACTTTTTAAAAAAGAAAATTTAAGTCCTTCAAATTATTATAGACCCAAAAGTTATATTTAAATTTTATTTGAGGCCTTACGGGGTTAATGGACAAGCTGAGTGGTATAAATGTTTCGTAGGACTGGCCAAGGGAAGCTGGCCGGCTAAAGAACCATCTCTGTAGGAGGGGGTCTTAGCTTGGCAGGACTGCTCTCGTGGCTTAGCTGCAGCTGGAACTTGAGTCACAGTTCTGTGTGTGATGCTTTACCTACCTGAGCGCATGCGGTATTCACACCCATCTACAAGGGTCAGTGTGGTATGGTTGTGGTGTAGAAAAGACACAGGATTTAGGACTATACCTTAGTTGTATGATTCACTGCTTAGCTGTGGGCGCATAACTTCCCCTTGCCTGTTCATCTGCAGTGTAGAACTGAGACTAACCAATAGCCTACCGACTTCACAGAGACATAGAGTGGACTTGGAAGTACTGTACAAACTGTAGTGCATTAAATAAATGCTGGCTGTAAAACCTACCTGCTGCTTGTCACCCAAGTGTAGCAGACTTTTTCTTTTGGGCCCCCAACCAGCTCCCAAATCATGACACAGAGACTTCTTATTAGTTATGAATGCTCGGCCTAGCTTAGGCTCGTTTCTTGCTAGCTCTTATAACGTAACCTGTTTCTTTTCATCTGCGTTTTGCCCTGGGGCTTTTTCCCTTTCTTTCTGTATGTCCTACTCTGTGTCTGCTGGCTGGCAACTGCCTGGCTGGCCCCAGGCTTCTTCCTCTCTTTCTCCCTCATTCTCTCTTCTCTTCCTCTTCTCTCGTTCTTTGAGCCTAGATTTTTCCTTCTACTTAATCTTTCTGCCCGCCAGCCCCGCCTTTCCCTCTTCTGCCTAGCTATTGGCTGTTCAGTTTTTTATTAGACCAATCAGGGTGCCTTAGGCAGGCAAGGTAAAACAGCAACAAATCTTTAACATCATTAAACAAATGCAACAACATGTCTTTACATCGTTAACAAAGTCAGCAGACACAAATGTAACACAGTTAAAGTAATATTCTGCAGCATAAACAAATATAACACATCTTTGCCCAGTTAAAATAATACTCCACAAACCCCAGGAGCCTAGGAATGTTCTTTATGATTGGAAGAGTAGATGCTTGAATCTTACTGCCCGTGTGTTTACGAGTGGACATTTCCCCAGCGTGCCTTGGAGGAAACTCAGACACTTGTGGAGAGAGCATGAGTCAGGGCATGGTTTGTTTGTTTTTTTCTTGGCTTGTCCTTTTGTCATTTGATCGTTTTGGACTTGCTAACTTCTCTGGCCTCCACAAAAAACATTCTCTAGTTTATTAGTTACTATAATTACTGGTGCACTCGCTCTCAACTCCACAGATATTTACTGAACACTTCAGAGGTGCCTGGGTCTGTGCGGGGGAGGGATGCAGGAAGAAATCAGATATGCTTCTCTCTCAGCGCCTGGTTATGCAACTCTAGCTGGTCATGAACTTGAGAGGCGCCTCCTGTCTCAGCCTTCTGAGTACTGGGATGATAGGCCTGAGCCAACAGGAATCACACAATGACTGTGTTTAAGGACCTGCTTTGTGCTGGTCTGTGCACTCATTATTCTTTTGATATTATTCTGACTGCCCTGGGGAAGATCAACATTTTACAGGTCAGGAAAAAGAGATAGGTTACTAAAGTGGTCTCGCTTGGACCCTCTACCTACAGACAGGATCTGTGCTGTCTTCCTTAAACCGTATTTCCTCTTAGGCCTTATGAAATGCCCATCCTGCTCAGGCTCCAATCTTTTCATGTTCCCTGGTGGCATATCCTTCAGGTCATTGCTTAATTGTCACCTTACAGAGGGTGGCCCTAGTCCTGCGACTTGAATCTCCTGTGTTATTGGGCTTTTCCTTCATGGTACTTGCTGTGGATGCTTCATAATAAAAAGCAGTGTTTGATTGTTGACTGTAGCCAAATGTATACACAACACGTGGCATTGAGCATAGGGAGACTGTGTGGTCTGAACTTGGCTCCTGTCCTATGGGTTTGGCAGGGCTCCCTGACTTGACTCTTTTCCCTTCATGCCTTGGGGAGCCTCCTTTTGATTCGCTGGCTGGAGAGGGCAAAGGTCTCCTCTCAGCTTCCCCAGCTTCTGGCCAAGATCTCTTTCTCTTTTGCTAGCCCACCTCTTTCTCTTCCTTTATAAACACCCTGCCAGGCGGCGGTGGTGCACACCTTTAATCCCAGCACTCGGGAGGCAGAGGCAGATGGATCTCTGTGAGTTCGAGGCCAGCCTGGTCTACAGAGCAAGATCCAGAACAGGCACCAAAACTACACATAGAAACCCTGTCTCAAAAAACAAAAACAAACAAACAAAAACATAGCTGCACCCTTTGTAAACACCCTTGGCTGTGGCGCTGGGGGAACCCAAGGGTGGAAAGGCTGGTGGCTTGTCTCTGCCTTCTCTGCCATCTGTTTCCTCAAAACACAACCCAAGCAGGATGACCGAGGAGCAGGACAGCACAGGATTCATCTCTCAGAATGCCATCCTAACATAAACATGTCAGGAAGGCTGGTCTGGAAGGTGAGTTCTGCTGGGAAAGATGACCCTCAGGGACACAGTGGTAGTGTCCAGACATTGGATTCCTGTCAAAGCTGAGGCCAGGTACATGTGGATTATGAGATAAACCACTGCAGAGTAACAAAACTAGTAACTAAGGGTGACAGTTACTGAACACCCGTTCTGTGCCAAGTGTTAAATGTTGAAATGGTATTAAATTACAACATCTCTAACTTCAGAGCCTGAACTCTTACTCAATGCCAGCTTACCTGTAAGATCATGAACCCACTCCGTAGCCACTGGGCCTGAGTGCTACACTCTGGGGAGCAGGGAGATAATTCTGGTAAGAGTCTAAGTGACAATCTGGGCTCAATGAAACCATACTCACTGTATAGATTTAGAAGTAGCAATGCAAAGAATTGGTTTATTTAGGTTGGGATACAATTCAATGGTAGAGTGCTGTGGGAGTCCAGCGCCCACCTTTAGAAGGGTTCTTAGGTGGAGGAGAGAGGGATAAGAAAACATCAGATAGAAACATAGACCTAGATGACGAGGAGAAAGACAGAGGCACAGTATAGCTTCAGGAGGGCCTGGGTCAATACCCAACAGCCCCTTCGTTTATTCAAAAGGGCTTTTTATAACAATGTCAAGGGGAGAGGCAAAAGACCTCTCCCTTGCAAGATCAAAGCACACTGTACTGCCAAGCTTCAGAACAAAAGGTACACTGTACCTTCAAAACACCTGGTAACTACACCCATGGTCAAATCATCCCAGTATGCAGCCCTGCTGGGTAAAGCAAGCTCAGATTCTCCGACCCTGAGTAAGTTCTCACCAGGAGGCCTCTGTGTGTGTGTTTACAGAGTACTATTCTTGCATGTGTGAGGCTCTGGGTTCAAACCCCTAGGAAATTAAAAAAAAAAAAAAAAAAAAAAAAAAAAGAGGTTGCTTTATTGGCCAAAGAGTGTCAGGATCTACCTGATAGGAGGTCAAAGCCATCTGTGTCTCCCTGCCTTTATGGGGTTTATATGGTTTGAAAATTTATTGTGGCCCTAAATATACAGTTCTTGTATGTTAACACAAGCTAATGTGCATTTATTTCATGCATGTAAACACTATCCTTTCACATGCTTATCTGAGGCCTCTGAAGACTTGCATGTCTTAGGTTCACAGCAGCACTGGACTGGCTAATGTTTCCTGAGCTCCACTTCGTGCCAAGTCACTGACAAACTCACTTTTTTCCTCTCAACAACCTCATTGTCACGGCTAGAGAAATGCAGTGCCAGGAACAGTGATAAATAACTTGCTCAAGCAGTTTCCAGTGGCCAAGCTGGTTCATGATTTCAGGCCCTATAGCCTCCAGGGATCTCATTCTTAACTTCTCACCTCTGTAGCCTTTAATAGCAAAGATAGTCTCGAAAAATACACCTGGGGAGTGAGTGATGTATTTCAGTTTTGCACATGGCTTGGAAGTTTTAGCAGTTGCATAAAGGCATTGAGACAAGGTGTGGGGAGTGGTGGCATACTGTGATATTTAGGGGTAAATGTTAGATACAGAGCCAAAGCTCTGGGGCTCCTTTGGCTATGTTGCCTATGGGTCTTGAATCTTGAGCAAGCTGTTTATACTTCATGAGCCTTTTTATTTTATTTTACCTATCAAGTTGAGGGTTGCTGTGAGGGACTATAAGAATATCACAATGCCTTATAAGTTGGAAAGTACCACTTAAATTCCAGAGCAAAGAGTTATCTTGGCTGTTATCTTTAAGAGTAAAGGCTATGGCCGGGCGGTGGTGGCGCACGCCTTTAATCCCAGCACTCGGGAGGCAGAGCCAGGCAGATCTCTGTGAGTTCGAGGCCAGCCTGGGCTACCAAGTGAGTTCCAGGAAAGGCGCAAAGCTACACAGAGAAACCCTGTCTCGAAAAACCAAAAAAAAAAAAAAAGAAAAAGTAAAGGCTATGGTTGCTGACACTCTCTGAGCTTCACCATACTACCCAAGGTCAGGTGACAAGAAGAAAGATGCCGGAAAGTTGGCCAAGAAAGACAACGGTCCAGTAAGCAAGTCTGAAGGTCAAGCCAAAAAGAAGAGGTCCAAAGGTGAAGTTCACAACAAGCTCAGTATCCTAGCCCTGTTTGATAAAGCTATGTTTGAGAAACTATAAGGAAGTTCCCATCTATAAGCTTATCACTCCAGCAGTAGTCTCCAAGAGATGGAGATTTGTGGTTCTCTGGCCAGGGCAGCCCTCCTGGAGCTACTTAGTAAAGGATGTGTCAAGCTCAGAGTCCAAGTAATTTACACCAGATACACTAAGGGTGGAGATGCCCCAGCTGCTGAAGATGCATGAACAGGTTCAACCAACTGTACATTTAGAAAAATAAAACTTTATTAAAAAAAAAAGTGAAGGGTGTATGTGTGTAGAGGGGAGTTGGAGAGATGGCCCGGCAGTTAGCGGCACTTGTTGCTCTTGAAGATGACCTGAGTTCAGTTCCCAGCATCCACAGGCTCATAGCCATCCATAATTCCAGTTCCAGGTGATCCAATGCTCTCTTCTGACCTCCAAAGGCATGCACATGATATTCATACGTACATATAAGGAAAACACTCATATGCACACTTGAAAAAAATCTAAATCATTTTTTTTAAAGAGTAAAGGATAGGGGCTGGTAAGATGACTCAGCAGGTAAAGGTGCTTGTCACTGAGCCTGACAATCTGAGTTTAATTTCTGGGACCCACACAGTGGAGGAAGAGAACCAACTCCCACAGGTTGCCTTCTGACTACTACCCAAGCACTGTGTCCTGTTCCCCCATCCTAAATAAATATAGTATAATAAAAAAAATTCTAAAGATAAAGGATGGGGATGATGAAGCATAGCACTCTTCACAAGAAAAGAGGGAGCACTGAGGGCCACAACCTCACATTCTCTGCCTGTTCTCTAATGTCAGCACCACTGCTGCCTGATGCTCTGCCTTTGACCTGGATTCTGAGCCTTTTTCCATATTGTATCGGCCAGCTTGCCTAGTTGCAACCAACTGTGACTTTAAACTGGAGAGGGATTTATGAAAGAAAAGAGTGTATATTTTATGGTATTTTGGGGAGGAATAGAGAGCTAAGACTCATGACCAGCTACCATGACAGTTTCGGTAGCAGAAATAATGACATCATTGAGCACCAAAGCCTCCACACTGAGAAGAACCCCTTAACTCCATTCCGTCCCTTACTTAGAGGTGGTATCCTCTGAGCATATCACTCATTTCTGAATCCATAACTTGTACTAGTGAGTCTTATTGTTGGAACTCAGGTCAGTGTCTTAACCACCTAGCTGCAAGGGAGTCAAGACACATGAGTTTTCTAACTTCTACCTTGGCAAGACAGCACTTAAATGACCAAAACATGAGAAGAGGTTTCAAAGATTTAGGTTGCCATAGATGACAAATATGTTTTTTACTGGTTTAGAGTCTAACGTGTTGGCTCCCAAGACCAAGCCATTATAGGGAATGGCTATAAGAGAAATCCAGCCTATTGAGCTCCTGGCCCAATTGTGGGGAACTCTAAAAACAGTGTACTTGTATCTCCAAGTCTGGATGCCAAAATGGATCAGAGGACACGGTTTGTGGTTGTGTTGCATGTACCAGGAAATCATTCTGGGGCATCGGCATGCAGGTGAGAAGTTCAAATGAGACTGGATTGTGAGGGAGGGTGCGTGGGGGTAGCTGTTGTTTTGAACCTGTCTGTCACTGGCTTCTCCTGCCTTTGCTGTCCCCTTTCCAGTTAACAGTCAGTGAAGGATCTACAGGCTCTGAGCTGGTAGCTGACACACACCAAAGTGGCCATCCTTGGAGCATGCAGGGGCCACTGCTGTCACAGTACCAAAGACTCCCTCAGAACTCACAGTGGGGAACTGATGCAGACAAGAACGCTGGAGGCAGAATGCTAGATCTGCAGGCATAATGAAAGAATACATTATGTCAAGTAGAATGAGCTGGTAGGAAACAAGTGGTAGGTGTCAGCATCTCCTGCTCACGCTGACTCAGAATGAGAGATGAACATGGGCTCATAAAGACCCTTTTTTGGGGTGGGTTGGGGTTTACTTCATTATCCCAGAAATATAGATATAGATATAGATATAGATATAGATATGATAAAGGGAAATGCTTATAGAGTTGAGACTGAAGCTCTTGTCTCTGAGTGGGGTAAGGGTCTCCAAGGGACCAGTTGGGTGTTCCTTTCTAGTGAGAGGAGAACCTATGTTCAACATCCACTCAGGTGTGGGATCTCTAAGGGGCCTTGTGTGTTACAGAGCCCAGTACCCGAGGGCTCCTGGGTTGGCCAAACTCTTCTCTGGCTGTCTCGACATAAAAGTAGCTGATGATTTCCCAGTCTGTGAGGGAGGGTCCAGCACCACGATGCAGTGGATAGAAGGGAGATGAAAGGGACCGTCCTAGAATGTTCCCAACAAGGGATGGCTCCCTTAAGACTTAGTGCCAAGTTAGCTGGCTCAGAAGGAGGAAGGGTTCGGACAACGGGTTACTTCACTGGGGTTGCTGTAATGAAGTATGACAAACTGCTTCTCCACATACTGTGGAGGACAGAAGTCTGAAATCGAGCGTCCCCCAGAGCCAAGTTCTCGCCGAAGATGCTCAGGAAGGACCTGTTCCAGGCCTCTCTCTCTGTTTCTGGAATTGCCTTGGCTCGTGGCAGCACACTGCCAATCTTCACATGGTGTTCTTTCTATGTGTGTCTGTGTCCAAATCTTCCCTTTTTATAGACATGCCATGCTGGATAAGAAAGGAGCCCATGTCACTCAAGTATGGCCTTAACAACTGCGGTGGCTTTATTTCCAAATAAGTGCTCATTCTGAGGTCATGGAAGTTGAGATTTTTGCATATGAGTTTTGAGGGCGGTGGAGAGACACAATTCAACACCAACACGTGGGCCTCATATGCTGACTTTTGGAAGGCAATTCGAATGTTCTGTTTCTGCACAGCTGACGTCCAGCATTGACAACCTTGTTTCATGTTCTCATCCCCCTGTAAACCGGATGATAATGAGAAACCTGGAGTAAATGGCCATGTCTCAGTCACCTTAAATCTGCCAAGGATTTGGTTACCCCAAATTTGTGGATAACCTTCTTCCTAGGCGTACCCTCTGTGGGGGTAACACAGCTTCCTGCATCTCCATGTTCTTAGCTGAAATAATAATAATAGTTCCCTGTGGTGGTTAGTGTTGTTACCTTGATAGCATCTGAAAGCAGAAGGTGGGCCTCTGGGCATGCCTTTGGGGCATTCTCTTTATTGTGTTAATTGATAAAGAAAAACCGACTTTTTGGGGTTTGTTTGCTTTTTGACACAGGGTTTCATTATGTAGCTCTGGCTGGCCTGAAACTGGTGTGTAGACCAGTCTGGCCTTGAAGGCCTTGAACCCATACAGATCCACTTGCCTCAACCTCCTGAGTGCTGAGATGAAAGCCTCATACCAGCACACCACAGTGCCCTGCTCTTGGAAGACCCATCTTAATTGTGGCAGGTCCGTTCTCCGGCCAGGGGATTCTGAACTATGTAAACTGGAAAGGGGGAACCATTCATCTTTGTTTCCCGATTGGAGATGTGATGTGACCAGCTGCGTCAAGCTCCGGTGGCCTTGACTTCCCCAGCATGAAGGATTGTACCCTTAACAGGAAGCTAGAATAAACCCGTTCTCTTTTAAGTTGCTTTTGTTGGAGTATTTTATCACAATAGGAAAGAAACAGGGGCAAGCCTTGATTTGAGGGGGGCGGGGCGCTGCTGAGCACAGGGCTCTGAGCACAAAGTGGGAAGCCAGAAGACAACTTTTCCTCAGCACCCCACAAAGCTCTGTATGTATAATCTCTTTCCTTGGGTGGTGCTGAGATCCTGCAGGGCAGGGGGCAGAGGGGTAACGCAATGCCCCTCTCTCGTCCTTTCCTCTTCTCTTGCAGATCCAGGAGACATTTGTTTCTCCTCCTCCTGGAGCCTGCCTATTCCACCTTCTGCTGACCCTCTGGTCATCCCCTGTTGTCCACTTTCGTTTGTTCTAAGGTACAGGGGCATGGCTTAAGCCGACTGTTATCCAGGGCTTTTATGGGCATGGGTTGTGCTAGGTGCCCAGTTTCAGAGACACCCCGAGAAGAACACACAGGGGTCTAGGTGCTCCTTCCAAAGAGCTCTCTGACCTTGGAAAGTGAGACAGGTCCTCAGCAGCTGGGGAAGTGGAGGCGGGGGCGTGGAAGCTTAGCCACAGGATTTTGGAGTGGTTGGCACAATTGGAATGCCCCTGTTTCAGCTGCCTCTGGCTACAGATGGGTAGATAATGTGCCAAGGTCAAATGTTGGGTGGTGCCCAGCTCCAGAAGCCAGGCCTTTGAAGGGCATCGGCTGAACTGAGACTTGAGGTGTTGATGGCAATTGCTTCCAGGGGTCTGTGATCTCCTGTCCAGGCTGGAGAGGCTTGTATGTGCGGAGGGGGTCTCCTCCAGTGCTCCTGAGGGGAAGGGAGGGGTGGCTAAAAGCAAGGTGGAGGAGTGTGTTTGAGGGATTGTGGGAATTTAGGGCCGTGCACCCGCCCCTCCTCCCCCCGCAATGCGTGGGGCGCTTGGAGAGGGGTCTTGCGGGCAGGTGGGATCCTGCGGGGACCCGAGCGCGGAGTCCGCGCTGGCCCGGGCGGGGTAAGTCAGGGCTCGTCCGCTCCCATTGTGCGGCCGGGCGGCGGCTGGCCGATCGAGCCAAGCGCTAGGAGGTGGAGCCGTGGGCTGCGGGCTCCGGCGCCTGCGTCCAACCCGGCCGGGCTCTGCGCGGCGAGAGGCCGGACGGGAACCCGGCAGCCGCGCCCCGGAGCGAGCGGGGAGGGACATGGGGCGCGGCGGCTCTCCCAGGCCCCGCAGGTTCCGGAGCCCCGAGGTACTTAAGGGCGAGGCGTGGGCCCCGGGCCGGGTGGGGACATCGGGCTGACCCGAACCGGGCTGGGCCTCGGAAGGGAGAGCGGGCTGGACACTGGGATGTAGTTCCCTGGAGGGGGCCCACTAGCCTGAATCTTGACCCCGCCTTCCTCCCCCAGGGCTCCCAAAGAGGTCTCCGCAGCGCCCCCTTCTTCTCACCCAGGGTTTGGGTCCTATAGTGATTGAGAGACTCCTAAGTCTTCAGCCCTACTATGGCTAATGGGGTGATCCCACCGCCCGGGGGCGCCTCCCCCCTACCCCAGGTGACTGATGCGTGGAGGGTGGGGTGGGGGAGGAGGGGCAGGATGGGTGGTGTGCCCTCTGGCTGACCCTGGGACCACCAGATCCGGGCATGGAGTTGTACTGGTGGTGTGGAGGAAGAGGGGGTCTGGTACTACTTCACGCATCCGTAGCTGGTGCTCCCAAGGCCTGGGGAAGCCCTCAGAGGGTGTTTTGGGGATGTTGATGCAGGCAAGGGTGAGGTTGTTGGGAAGGTTGAAGTATGGAGTTGGGAGTGGTGGTGGGTGTTCACGAACTAGGGGTCCTTAGGAGAGGCTGTCTGGCCTGCAGGTCCGGGTGCCCTTGGAGGAGCCCCCCCTGGGTCCAGACGTAGAAGAGGAGGATGATGACTTGGGCAAGACCTTGGCTGTGAGCAGGTTTGGGGACCTCATCAGCAAGACCCCGGCCTGGGACCCTGAGAAGCCTAGCCGCAGCTACAGCGAGCGGGACTTTGAGTGTGGGTAGCCTGGGGACCCCTAGTGCGGCAGCCTTCACCACCATCACCTTCATTGCCACCATTACTGCGCTCACCTCCGGCTTGATCACTCAGCGCCATCCTGTGCTGGACGCTGTGCTGGGCCACCATGCCGTGTTAAGTCATCATCCTGCCTTCCACACCATCACCTGTGTCACCCGTCAGGGGAGCTGGAGGGGAGATGGGCTTGAGGCTCCCTCTGTGACCTTCATCATCCACTCTGGCCCCACTCACTCTCTGCTCTACCATATCCCCTGGTGTGTCTTCCCTCAGCTTCTGGTTCTCTTCTGTGTCACATCCCCTACTCCCTTCTGCGACTTCTCCCTCTCTGTCACCCTTGACCCCACTCTACCAGGCCTCACCAATGACAGGAGCATGGACGCAGTAGTTGGGAGGGGCTCTAGAGGAAGGATTAGGGTGCCCTTGTTTGAGACCTTGAGCTAGAATAAGGTGTGTGCTCCTTAGTGGGGAAGGGGGGGAGCCCTACTCTGCTTCAGGGGTCTCAACCAACTCTCCTGCACCCCCAGTTCACCGGCACACATCCCACCACACCCATCACCCGCTCTCAGCCCGCCTGCCTCCACCCCACAAGCTGCGTCGACTGCCCCCCACCTCTGCTCGGCACACCAGGAGGAAGAGGAAGAAGGAGAAAACCTCTGCTCCCCCTTCAGAAGGGACACCCCCTATCCAGGAGGAGGGGGGAGCTGGAGCAGATGAGGAGGAGGAGGAAGAAGAGGAAGAGGAAGGAGAGTCCGAGGCAGAGCCTGTGGAACCTCCACCCTTGGGGCCCCCACAGAAAGCAAAGGTAGGGTCTACTCATTGAAGGAGGGTTGGCTGGCCAAGGGGTTGGTACAGAGCCGGTGCAGGACGCGATAAGGTGGCCGCTGGGAGGTAAGTCTGTCCATGTGTGTCCACAGTTCTCCATTGGAAGTGATGAGGATGAGAGCCCGGGCCTTTCTAACAAGGTTGCCTGTACCAAGGCCCTGCCTTCTGTGGGCCTGCACTCTGACCAGAGCCCCCAGCGCTCCGGCAGGTACTGGTCCCAGCTCCCTGGACCCAGCTAGCGCTCATGGAGCAGAACCCACTGCAGTCCAGAGCAGCTGGCCCAAGTCCCTGGCACCTGATTCTTAACCCTGAATAGTGTCCCTAGGTGTGACCTGGAAAGTGAAGAATGGGATGGGAGCTTCATCTGTCTCCGGGTTTCCAGGTGGGAGGGAGCAAGAGAGGAGAAAAGAAAGAGTTGAGCCAGAGGTCAAGGGTCCTCTAGACCTGAAGTGTTGGTGAAGAGGAAGGGGTACAGGTAGACGAGATGAGCCAGCAGCGGGAAGGATGGGCATGTTGGGGAAAGGGGGCCTGTGTATTCACTCTGGCTCCTGAGACCAAGGAAGTAACAGGAACCCACTAGCTTAGCCAGCTCCTTCCTTGCCTCTCTCCATCAAACCTAAGGCTCATGTTGCTTCCTTAGCTCTCCCAGCCCCCGAGCCCGGACTTCCAGAATCTCTACAGAGAAGACCCGGCCCTGGAGTCCATCAGCCAGCTATGATCTGCGGGAGCGGTTGTGCCCGGGCAGTGCCCTGGGCAACCCTGGGCCAGAGCAGCGGGTGCCCACTGATGAGGCTGAGGCCCAAATGCTGGGTTCTGCAGATCTGGATGACATGAAGAGTGAGTGGACCTTGAAGAGTCCCCCCACCCCCCAACCTGGGGCTTAGTCCTTTGCACGGTGCCTCAGTGGCAGAGGGAGCTTCGTCTCACAAAGCTAACTCTCTTCCAGAGCTGTTTCCCTCTGTGTCACTCACGAGTGCTCTCTGAGTCACACTATTGCATAAAAGAGCCCTCTTCCTCATGTACTCTTGGAGGGAAGCTCTCTTGAGACCTCACTGCTCTGTAAACTCTACTTTCACCCACCTGCCTGGAGGCTGAGGACTGAGCCGCACCACCAGGCTCTGCTTCTCCCCAGGCCAGGCCTGCCACTGCCCTTATTCCTTCCTACCACCCTTGGCCTGGCCTGGCTGTGATCTCGGCACATTCCTTCCATCTTATCAGTGCCTGGCTTTGGTGCCACCTGTCATCACCCATGGGGCTCTGTGCCCAGGCTAGGGGCATCACTGGTCTCCCTCCCCCTCCTCCTCCTCCTCCTAAGATTCACAGGGTGTGGGCGGGGGCAGAGGTGGGGGGAGTTAGGGCTTTGAGCTAATACGTCATGGAAAGTTGCCAGGGCCTGAGGACAGGGACAGGAACAATCCGATGGCAGCGGGATTGGGGGGGGGGTCATAGGGAGGGTGTATTTACAGATCCAGGGTGGGAGCTGGTAGCAGCAGAAATAGACTTGGGGGACCAGGAAAATTGGGAGCAGGAAACCTTACCACCTCCAGCTCCGTGTGGGCAAAGGCTGTTCCTGCAGGAGGCTCCCACCTCTTGGGACATCCAGGGTTCTGGGAAGGATCAGGGGCTGAGGCCTTGGCCACCAGGGGAATGACGAGCGTGCTGGACAAGGTCATGGAGCCCAATGGGGCTCTGAGTCCTGGGCCCAGGGACACTGAGGACCAGGGCCCTGGGAAGAATCCAGTTCCCGGCTCTGGTGACTTGCCGGCCTCAGAGGATTTGGAAATGTTTGTATTGGACTTTGAAGACTATGGCCTGTGGGAGCCCATGAGGGGCCACCCGAGCCCCCTGGCAGGGGTAGCTGCTTGTGAGTAACTGGGCAGCCAGCCTGTCCCCAGCTGTTCGCCTGGGCAGGGCAAGTGGGAGGATGACCAGGCAGCCGTGCAGAAGCCTGTTGGATGGGTACTAGTGGGGCTGGGATTCGGGTGTTGTAGATTTGGGGGAGCCAGGTGTCTAGGGCAGTGGGTGTGGTAGGGGCTTCAGGGTCTGGATGGGGCTGAAGACATAAGCTGGGATCTGCTTTTAGTTGTGGCTCGGTCCGTGGTACAAGGTGGCTCTGTACTGTGTCTTTCCACTTCCTGAGAGTCAGTCTCCAGCTCTGGGAAGTGGCCACCTGGATTATGTGGTCTGTCATAACAACCGGGTGGACTTGGTGGGTACAACAGGGACCCGGTGCGTGTGGGCCGTGTAAGTCAGACCCAGAGATGGATCCTTGGGGCCTTGTCCACAGGCCATCGGCTGGAGGACAACCCTGGTGTGAGGAGACACTTAGTGAAGAAACCATCCCGGATACAGGGTGGGAGAGGCAGCCCCAGTGGCCTGGCTCCCATCCTGCGCAGGAAGAAGAAGAAAAAGAAGTTGGATCGGAGGCCTCATGAAGTATAGTAGCCTGCGGGTGTTGGCCTTGGGGATCCAGTTTTCCTCTCCTGACAGCCCTAACCCTGGCAGCCTCCGGGCCCTCACCTTGATACCCACTGCAGGTGTTTGTGGAGCTGAATGAGCTGATGTTGGACCGTAGCCAGGAGCCACACTGGCGGGAGACGGCGCGATGGATCAAGTTCGAGGAAGATGTGGAGGAGGAGACGGAGCGCTGGGGGAAACCCCATGTTGCTTCCCTCTCCTTCCGGAGCCTGCTGGAGCTCAGGAGGACCATTGCCCAGGGTAGGGCTCCTCAGTCTGGCCTGAGCCACTGGGACCCTCTCCCCACCATAGCTCAGCCTGTGTTGGGCTGCCCGGTTCCCTGGGACCACTCTGGGAGTTCTGAGGGAGCAGGGCTGTGGATTCCACCTGGGGGCACAATGGACCTTCTAGCTACCTGCACTCTAAGCCAAGACTCGCCCCCATTGGCCCCTCTTTTGCTCTGCTTTCATGTCCTCCCCCAGCTGCCTGTGAAGTGTGTTATCTGCTGTAGGACACTGGCACTCAGCTGATGTTTGCATATTTGCCTGCCCTTGGGGAGCGAGGCTGTGGGGTGGGTCTCCTGTCTGGCAGGACGGCTCCTCCTCTTATTGTGTCCTAGGAGCGGCTCTCCTGGACTTGGAGCAGACCACCCTGCCGGGCATCGCTCACCTTGTGGTGGAGACCATGATTGTATCTGACCAGATCCGGCCTGAGGACCGGGCCAGTGTCCTACGGACTCTGCTCCTGAAACACAGGTGTGAGGCGCTGGGAAGAGGGCTCTGTCTGCTTCGGCTGTCCTTCTGGGAGCGTTGCCTCTTCTGAAAGGGTCTCAGTCTGAGCATGCGTCCTTAACGCGCTTCTGTCTTTCTATAGCCTCAACCAATAGAAAGCTCTTACGTTAAGGAAAAGGGCTGGAGGCTGTGGTCCCCTCATGTCTCACCTCCTTGTGACCTCGGTCTAACATAAGCCTCTCCAACTGACCTTGTCTCCTTCTTTAGCCATCCCAATGATGACAAGGACAGTAGCTTTTTCCCTCGGAATCCATCCAGCTCCAGTGTGAACTCAGTCCTGGGCAATCACCACCCAACCCCTAGTCATGGCCCTGATGGTGCGGTACCCACCATGGCTGATGACCCAGGGGAGCCAGCCCCGCTGTGGCCACATGACCCGGATGCCAAGGAGGTCAGTGACCTTGTCTAACTTGGGCCTGGGAACTTAGAAGATGCCCCGTTTAGTTGAGATTGGGAAGGTCGGATACCTGGCACGGTGCCGAGCATGCCGTGGGTCTGTGGGTGGCACACACAAGGACTCCCTGTGCTGGCAATACAGGGTTTTGGTGTGGTGATGTGCCTGACCCATGGCAGCCATGCAGCTGATAAAGCTGAGGTGGGCTAGGGCATCGAGGAGGGTGCAGGACCCTTCTAAGAGGCTGGGGAGAGAGGAAACAGGGCCCAGACTTAGGGCTGGGGCAAGGGGTGGGAGGGCCTGCCGTGGCCTCCAGGCTGGGTCCCAGCACTATTCCAGTTCTGCGTCCTCAGAAGCCCCTCCACATGCCCGGAGGAGATGGTCACCGGGGGAAAAGCCTGAAACTGCTGGAGAAGATCCCCGAAGACGCTGAGGCTACTGTTGTGCTTGTGGGTAAGGAGGGCTGGGTGCCGGGGATGGGGTTTGCTGAGTGCCCTCTCCTGTGGTCTGTTCCCCTGGACCTCTGGAGGAAGTTACTGTTGAGTCCTTTCTTCCCCGTTCCTGCCTGCTTCCATCCCATCCCATTCCGCCGTGAACTACTGCTAGTTTAATATAGCACCGCTGTAGGAAGTAGGAAGAAAGCAGTCTTTTTTTTTTTTTTTTTTTTTTTTTTTTTTTGGTTTCTCTGTGTAGCTTTGCGCCTTTTCCTGGAACTCACTTGGTAGCCCAGGCTGGCCTCGAACTCACAGAGATCCGCCTGGCTCTGCCTCCCGAGTGCTGGGATTAAAGGCGTGCGCCACCACCGCCCGGCAGAAAGCAGTCTTTATGTGCAAGCCTTAATTCCCCCCTATGGGTAACTGTTAGGTGACTATAAACATGGAGGTGGACAGGGGGCTTTTAGAGCTGAGTTGCAATGCCCAGCTGCCCCACTGTACAGAAGAACCCGGGTCTCCCTTCCAGGGCCTGCCTCGACTCTTCCCCCCTTGTCCATCACTGCCTCTTCTTCCTCTAGGCTGCGTGCCTTTCTTGGAGCAGCCCGCAGCAGCCTTTGTGCGGCTCAGCGAGGCTGTTCTCTTGGAGTCTGTGCTCGAGGTCCCCGTACCTGTCCGCTTCCTCTTTGTGATGCTGGGGCCCCGCCACACCAGCACCGACTATCACGAGTTAGGACGCTCCATTGCCACCCTCATGTCTGACAAGGTTAGTCCGATCACCTGGGATGTGAGGCCTGTCCTCCTGGGACCTGCTTGTCCCTTAGCCGTTTCTAACTGCGTCGGGAGTGGAGTTGGCGAGCCGTCAGCCCAGGGTCGAAAACAGAACCCTGGGCTGTGCCTGGAAAAGAATGGTAACAGAACAGCCCACACTCAGTGCCTTGGATGTAGTAGGAGATGTGGACTGAAGGGTTGGGGGTGCTGACCATGACTGGCCTCGGATAGGAGGGTCTCCTAGCCGAGTTGATGTCTGAGGTGCTCATTAGCCTGTAGGAGATGGGCACTGCCCAGTCAGATATGTTCTAGAGTTTCCCTCCTAGACTGTCCTGGTGCATATGGCTGCCTGTCTTCCCCACACTACCTCTGTGACCCAATGCCACCTCTCTGAAATCTTCTTCCTGGGCTCTCTTGGCCCATCCCTGAGAGCCAAACTCTCTTCCCAGCTGTTTCACGAGGCTGCCTACCAGGCAGATGACCGGCAGGACCTTTTGGGTGCCATCAGCGAGTTCTTGGATGGCAGCATCGTGATACCCCCATCGGAGGTGGAGGGCCGTGACCTACTACGCTCCGTGGCTGCCTTCCAGCGCGAGCTCCTGAGGAAGCGGCGGGAGCGGGAACAGACCAAAGTGGAGATGACCACCCGGGGGGGCTATGTGGCCCCTGGCAAAGGTTAGACCCCGGCCCAGTCCTGACTCTCTGAGTCCTTTGTGTCCTTCCCACCCCTGCCCGCAATGCTGTGGGGGATGCAGCCAGGGCTTCCAGACAGGAAGGAGTGGCCTGTGTTCCATCCGCGTCTTGCTCCCTTCCCCAGAACTGTCCCTGGAGATGGGGGGCTCCGAGGCAACCTCTGAAGATGATCCCCTGCAGCGGACAGGCTCAGTGTTTGGGGGGCTAGTGCGGGATGTGAAGCGCCGGTACCCACACTACCCCAGTGACCTGCGGGACGCACTACACTCCCAGTGTGTGGCGGCTGTGCTCTTCATCTACTTTGCAGCCCTCAGCCCTGCCATCACCTTTGGGGGGCTGCTAGGTGAGGCTCCTGGGGTCACTGTGGGGGCCAGATGTCACCTGCAAGGCTATGTGGTTCGTATCACTTAGCGGGGTGATGGGCAGAGGGGATAGGGAAGCTGCAACCCCTTGCTGGATCAGAAAACCCCAGCGATCTCTTTGTTTTGGGGGCTAAAAAACGAGGGGTACAAGGACAGGATTGCTGTGGTCTCCTGGGGAGTGTGGCCTTGTCTGTCATTCTGGGAGCTGTTCTGCTCTTGCTGGGGAGCTAGATGAGGGAGGGACTGGACAGGAAGAGCCAGGCTACGGCCACCTCCTGACCCCTTTCCACCGCAGGAGAGAAGACGGAGGGGCTAATGGGCGTGTCGGAGCTGATCGTGTCTACAGCTGTGCTTGGGGTCCTCTTCTCTCTGCTGGGGGCCCAGCCACTGCTCGTGGTGGGCTTCTCCGGACCTCTGTTGGTCTTTGAAGAAGCCTTCTTCAAGGTGAAGCCTGCTCCCTACCCCAGGCACTGCCCCTCCTGCCCACCCTTGTCAGCCCCTCATCCGGGTGTCCAGGAGCTGGGTCTCTGCACTCTGTCCCTTCTTGGAGTCCACCCCTGTTCAACCCACAGGCACCAGCTCCGGGGCAGATGGGCCCCCTGTCGGTAACCACCCTCCTTACTATCTCCAGTTCTGCCGAGCTCAGGACCTGGAATACCTCACTGGTCGAGTGTGGGTGGGCCTCTGGCTGGTGGTCTTCGTCCTGGCCCTGGTGGCTGCAGAGGGCAGCTTCCTGGTCCGCTACATCTCGCCCTTTACCCAGGAGATCTTCGCTTTCCTCATTTCGCTCATTTTCATCTATGAGACTTTTCACAAGCTCTACAAGGTGTGGCAGTTCTCGGAGGGTGGGTAGGGATAGGGAGGTGGCGCCCTAGGGAGGCCTGGAGCTTGCCGAGAGCAAGGTATAGGGAGAGGGGTTTCATTTGAGAGCATGTGTGTGTGTGTGTGTGTGTGTGTGTGTGTGTGTAGGTTAGGGACACCAGGGCTGGGTTTTCCATCTGCCTGTGGAGAGTGAGGCATCCTCTTCTCCACACACAGGTGTTCACAGAGCATCCTCTGCTGCCATTCTACCCACCGGAGGGGGCCCTGGAGGGGACCCTGGAGACTGGCTTGGAACTGAATAGTAGTGCCCTGCCCCCCACAGAGGGACCGCCGGGCCCAAGGAATCAGCCCAATACGGCTCTGTTGTCCCTCATCCTCATGCTGGGGACTTTCCTCATCGCCTTCTTCCTGCGCAAGTTCAGGAACAGCCGCTTCCTGGGAGGCAAGGTACCCCTGTCTCCCTTGATTCCTGTGTCCCAGCTAGGCTCAGCTCCTGAGAGTCTTCCTCCTGCCCCCTCCCGGCCAACAAGACAGTAGTGTCACCCAGCTGTGGCTGGGACACGGGAGAGCCACCTAGAGGGACATCTTGGGGTACTTCTCAGATTGGCCCCAGAAATGGTTGGGCGTGTCTCCCGACCCTCATCCTCTGGCCGCCCTTGGCAGGCTCGACGCATCATTGGGGACTTCGGCATTCCCATTTCCATCTTGGTGATGGTCCTGGTGGACTACTCCATCACAGACACCTACACGCAGGTGAGTGTGTCCCACCTGAGTGGGCACTGCAGATCCCCACCAGCCCCAGCTTCTAGAGCAGGGCTACAGCCCAACTCTCCTGGTGACAAGCAGTTAGGCCGCATCAGGGGGCTGCTGTGATGTTCAGCCCAGCGGGGGTTATCCAGGGTGTCTGAACTGTGTATGATCCCAAGTGGGAGGAACTTGGAAGTGGGCTGGTGCCGAGTACCAGGTCTCCCCACAGCTGTGGAGTTAGGGGGAAAGTCCCATTGCTATGTCCTCTGCCAGCCCCGGGAGGAGCAGTGACGAAAATGAGTTTCACCAGCTCCCTAGAGTTCTGGGGACTCTGTGGTAGGAACAGCTTCAGCGTGCACCTCTTGTATGGGAAGCCTCAGTCTCTGGCCTTCCCACGTCTTCTTTCCCGCCATGCAGAAGCTGACGGTGCCTACAGGGCTCTCAGTGACTTCGCCGCATAAGCGCACGTGGTTCATCCCACCCTTGGGCAGCGCCCGCCCCTTCCCGCCGTGGATGATGGTGGCCGCTGCTGTCCCTGCACTCTTGGTCCTCATCCTGATATTCATGGAGACACAGATCACTGCGTGAGAGGGCCTGGAGAGGGAAGGGGAGATGGAGGGATGGCTCAGTTTCAGGGTGAAGGCAGGGCTATCTTATCCGTGGAGGGGTGCCCCGTGGCAGGCTGCGAGGTGTTTGTTGGGATCCGGCAGGAGTGAGGAGGAGGAGGAGGAGGGGGTGGAGGAGCTAGAGCAACAGGCAGGAAGAGGCGTGGGCATGTGGGCCCAGGCACGGTTCTCCCGGGATGGTTTGACCTGGTACCGCTCTCACTACCACCCCTGGCAGGGTGGCACTTGGCGGTTCTCAGAATTCTGGCAGGGCGGTTCTCTCACCCAGCAACGCTCACACATTTCTCGTTTTGGTTAAACCCCAAATCACGTGGTCTGATCTGGCATCTGGCTTTTGTGGTGCTTTTAAATGTTCGCAGCATGAGAATTTGGCTCCGATTTCCCGCAGTGTGAGAACTTTAATTTGGGAACGTGAAAGAGGAAGCTGACAGGTCTGGGGAGAGCTGTTGTCTACAGTGCGCCCCCACTCTCCCCCCCCCCCCCCCCACGCCTCAAGCCTTGGGTGACTGTCATGTGCGTTACAGGTCTGCCTGCTGCTAGCTGGCTCCTTCTCTCTTCCCGTTAGGCTCATTGTCAGCCAGAAGGCACGGAGGCTACTCAAGGGTTCGGGCTTCCATCTTGACCTGCTTTTGATCGGCTCCCTGGGCGGCCTCTGCGGGTTGTTCGGATTGCCCTGGCTGACGGCTGCCACGGTCCGCTCGGTCACCCACGTCAACGCGCTGACGGTCATGCGCACGGCCATCGCGCCTGGCGACAAGCCCCAGATCCAGGAGGTTCGGGAGCAGCGGGTCACCGGCGTGCTCATTGCCAGCCTTGTGGGTGAGCATGGAGTCTTCCCACGGACTTGTTCTCTTGGGCCCGGTGGCTTGAAATCCTCACGACCCTGGGCTGGACCCTCCTGAATCTGCAGGAGCCTCACGCTTAGCTCCCCCTCGGGTCTCCAACCTGTCAGCCAGCGGACACTCTGGGAGCTCTTCCCTGCTTTCCGTTTGTCCTGCTCCGTCTCTCTTTGTGAGGCCCAGATTGGTCAGATGCATCTTGTTCCCTTACCAGGCAGGCCCTTTGTCCGGGCAGGACAGGGCACAGGGTGAGGCAGATCTGTGTCACCTCCTCCAGGCCTGTCTATCGTCATGGGGGCTGTGCTGCGCCGGATCCCATTGGCTGTGCTCTTCGGGATTTTCCTGTACATGGGGGTCACGTCACTGTCTGGTATCCAATTGTCCCAACGTCTGCTGCTCATTTTCATGCCAGCAAAGCACCATCCTGAGCAGCCGTACGTGACCAAGGTCAGGCCCGGATGCATGGAGCTGGGGATATGCAGGATGATGGGAGGGGGTCTGGAGGGGCTGCCCAGCTAGAGATGAAAGGGACGAATGAGAGGATGACCGGGCCCTGGAGAGCCACGTTCCCATAGGTGTGGGTGGGGGCAGAGTGGCCACCGTGTAATGAGACCGAGCCTGTACCCCAGGTGAAGACGTGGCGGATGCACATGTTCACCTGCATCCAGCTGGGCTGCATCGCTCTTCTCTGGGTGGTCAAGTCAACGGCGGCCTCACTGGCCTTTCCTTTCCTGCTCTTGCTCACGGTGCCTCTGAGGCGTTGCCTTTTGCCCCGGCTCTTCCAGGACAGGGAGCTGCAGGCGGTAAGGGATGATGGCTTGGGGTGGCAGGATTAAGGCAGATGGATGCTGGACTTAGATACCCAGGTTCCAGTTTATAAAGTCCAGACTACCTGTTGGGGTGTGCGAACTTGGGAAAGTTATTGGCTGTTCTGAAATGCTGTTTTCGCCAGTATAATGGGCTCGGAGATGCTGTCATAGAACTTTCGGGAGATTTAAATATGAATCTAGGTAAGGCTGTTGATGTAAGGCTTCGGAAAGAACAAGACAGGGCTGCTGTGGACAGCTGTGTAGAACGAAAACACCTGGCCGTGGGCTGTGTATGGGTTGGCATAGCCCAGACATCAGTCCTGAGCCCTGTTTCTGTCAGCGATAGGAAAGGATAGCTTGTTGCTATTCTTTAAATTTTTTCTTTCATTTTCTTTCGTTTTTTAAAATGTATTTTATGTGTATGTGCTGAGGTCAGAGGGCAGCCTTCAGGAGTTGGTTCTCTCTTTCCACCATGTGGGTCCTGGGGATTGAATTTAGGTCGTCAGACTTAGTGGCAAGTGCCTTTATCTGCTGAGTCATCTCACTGTTCCGTTTTTTGCAATTCTTGAATGCTCAGATATGGGGTACAGAAGTGCCGTGATCCTAGGAATGAGCATCCTATGTCATAGTTGCCAATGTATTGGTGTGATTTGGATGTTCTGGGTGACCCGGTAATGAAGGCTTTGGCCGGGGAAGTACTTCAAGCTGGGGTCCCTGAGCAGGGGGATGAGATGTTTAGAAGAGGCTGTGAGGAACAGAAGGAGACATCTATGCCCCCCTGCCTTTCCCAACCCTGTGCTCCCTTCTGCAGCTGGACTCCGAAGACGCCGAGCCAAACTTTGATGAAGATGGCCAGGATGAGTACAATGAGCTGCACATGCCGGTGTGACCCTCAAGATGTTGCCCCTCAGAGACCCCACCTTGGTGACTCACAGACCCTAAGAGCCCAGCACCAGGGCCAGGCACTCCTCGGGACCCAGGGATGTGCCCTGAGTCACTGCCCATGCCAGGGCAGTGGCCCCTCGACTTTCACAGACTAGACGGCACAGGCTTTGAAGTCATTATACCACACTCCTTGTCTCGTGTCTGCTTCATTTTCTTGGTGCCACCTGTGGCTTCCCAGGCCACATTTACCTATCTGAAATATTATCAGGGTCATCCAAACTGGAAGAGGTTTGAAGCAAGGGACAGAGGCCTCGAGGGGGAGGGGTAGATTCAAGACTGCAGAAAGTTCAAGGTGGGCCTCACCGTTCCCTCCTCAGCTCCCTTGAGTAGAGCCAGAAGAGCAGGAGGTTCAAGGTCGATCGGGGATCACATGCCCATTAATCTAGCCCCAGATTAGAAAGGCGGAGAGGACAGGAAGGCATCGCTTCCCCTTAGCCACTAGGGAAATCAGGGTGACTTTGGTCCTGTGGGGCTACAAAGCTGAGTGGAAACTGTGCATCTAGGGAGCAGGAATAGCAGCCCAACCCCCTAGACGCCGGGACGGCGCGCAGGGTTTGGGGCCTCCCGGACGGACCATTTTAGAGTCTCCTGGTTGAAGAGTGAAGCGGTTCTAGGATTCCTGAAGCCGCTCCGTGTGCAACAGTCTGTTTTGCCAGAAATAACCTGGGAGGCCTTGCGGAGGGTGGAAACGGGACCCGTTGCGTCACGGTTGCTAGGTAACCAGAAGCCTGATGCAGCCTGCCCACCTTGTGTAGCCCTCTGGTGGTGGTTTTTACACACTGCATGGTCTGTGGACTGAGCAGGAGTAAGGCTGCCACCTGGCGGATCCGATTTGATCCCAGGCTTAGTTTCCAGAGGGTTCTGGGAGGTTCTTGGAGGTCTGTAGCTCCAAGCATCCAGGTAATGACCCCTTAGCTTCACACGGCCCTTTCCCTCTGGAGCTTGCTCTGTACCCCTATAGTTTGACCTCTCCGTTTCTGCCATGTGTTCAGGCCTACAGCCAGCGCCTGAGGCAGGGGACACAGAACAGTTGGGATGTTCGTTGTGTTCCTAAGTCAGTGCAGAGTAGAGCTAGCAGTGCTGGGCTGCCATCACGTTTTAAGCATTTCATCCCGGTTGTCCACACACCCTTGGTCTCTGACGCTGTCAGGACCTTTGACTGGCTCCTTTAGCCCCTGTGACGACGACAAAACCTCGTTAGATGGACCGTGACAAGGTAGAATGTCAAAATTCTCTGCCGCGGAGCAAAACAAGGGTTTCACACACAGAGAGGGCGTGGCCTTCTTCCAGGCAGGCTTGGCTGACAGGCTTCATGTGAAAACCCACTTTTTTTTTTCCCAGCCTGGAGCCCTTTCTGGGTATTGGCTGCTGGCTGGCTCTACTGTTGTGGGGATTCCATACACCTCGGGAAGGAGCCTGTTTTTCCCAGGACCCCTCTGCTGCAAGTGAGAAGAAGTGGGGTTCACATGGAAATGAGTCCTAGTCAAGGTCAGCAGCAGGTGAGAAACGATGATGTCCGCTAAAGTGAGGAGACCCAGACGCCTCACAACAAAAGGTGACAGCAACCTAAATGTAGAAGTCAGACAGCCAGGACACCTGATATCACCTAATATGGAAAGGAGACTGGAGCTGTAGGGTATGAGCTGCAGTTTAGGAGGTCAAGCCTGAGGTGGGCCTGACAGAAGATGGAATTCCGTGGTGGGTGCCTGGGCAGGGCGTGAGCAGACCCATGGCGTTTTCCTAACAACCCGAAAACGTCACCAGGAAGGGTGCCGTGGGTGACAGGAATGGTGACCAGGCTGATTCTGTAAGAGACAGGGCATGATGAGACTCATTACATCCAGGCTTGGGGCGGGGTGCCTAGAGTGAATGCCATTTGAGGACGTTTGGAATTTGTCCCAAAGCCTTGGTAGTCCCCATGTGTCCGCTGACCTTTCTTTGACTGGGCCTTTGGCCATACCCTCTCAAGGGCTTGGGACCTTTGAGGATATTTTTAAGGCATAGAGGGGAGTCAGTAGAGAGGCGCCCCATCCCAATGGCACAGTTTAAGAGCAGGGAAGAGGTGGATATTACAAGACAGGTGTTGTGAAGTATGGTCCTCCAAACAAAACAGCCACCATGATAAGCTGTGCCTGTTAGCAGGAGACATCAGGAGAGGCCTTCGGACTGTTGACATTTCCTCAGAAGGGGGCTGGGGAAGGATCATTAGACTCTCACTCGAGATTCTAGCCTCTCCTTAAGCCATTTTTATGCATTTCTGCGTTGATTGCACATGGTGTGTCCTGGACACGGGCCCTCAGGGTCTTGGGAGCTGCTAGACTGACTAGCTGCTAAAGTATGTGTTCTGGGAAAGGTCACCAGAGGGTGCTTCATTTATTTGACTATGGGGAAGCCATCACCCATGTTGGGTGAAGATTTTCCAGTGTGGCTGCTTTGGGACAGTCACCCACATTCCTCTAGTCCCCTGCCCACGCTCTGTGACAATAATAAACTCACGAGTTCCCCAGCATGAACTTTGATGGGATTGTACTTCAGTTTGTGGTTGGGACCTTTTAAGGAGGGGGGTAGGCTTTATGTCTCTTCACAGAAGGAATTCTCCCACCAGGTAACGAGAAATGGAGTAAAGGCCATGGTATATTTAAACAACCAGCCCTGCTGTTGACTGATTTGGTTTGGAAAGGGAGTAGGCATGTGCAAAGTGTTGGGGTGTGCGGGGCGCTTCCAGTCGGGACATATTCCTGTCACACATTCTGCTCTTTTCCTTTGTAGCTTTCAGAGGGCAGATTTTGGCCACACCTTGGGCAAGTGCCCAGACTTTTCATTATCTCTGGACGGACAAGTTCAAGCCCATTGCCCGTCCAGAGTTCCAGCTCCTTCTTTTGCTTTGTACGAAGAAGGTGGCTGGCGCTGCCCTGTTCCCTACTGAGGATCCCAGCTCACTTCAGACAGCCGAGGCCTTTCTGACAGCTTCTGGCTGTCAGAGCTTGTGGACCATCTGCTCACACTGCCCCACACCCCCTCCTTTAGGGTCCAGAAGCTGGCAATATTATGTACCATTTGGCAGGCCAGGTGACATCTCTTCTTGTAACGTATCAGGTGACTCAAACAGTCATCATAGCTGTTGACACTTGGCACTCTCGAGGGGAATTCTAAGCAGCAGAAGCAAGACTCAAGGGCACCTGTACCAAGCACTACCTACTCGGCTCTCAATGAAGCCATTGCTGAGAACCGGCAAAAACAGGTTCTGGCAGTGCCTACCAGTGGCCTGAATCCAAGGTGGCAAATTAGGAAATGCAGAGTGAGGAATTTGGTTCCCAGATAAATTATTCAATCGTTTGAATTTGATCCATCATATGTCTCATCCATTGTGGAAAAAAAAATATGCAGCCTCCAATATTCATAGGATTTATGTTCTGTGAGAAAGATTTACCGTTTGAGCGGCCTGCTGGGATTATTTTCAATTTCCTAGGAACTGTTCGTTAATATTGAACGATGCTTTATCAAATGCTAACTAAGCAGACAGCCACTGGGATGCTCTCCGGGTGGTAGATGAATCACAATGGTTGTTGGCAATGGGAAAGAGTTGCCTGGAGCTCCTCCACATCCTGTGTCCTTCACATCCTGGGGGGAGGGGGGGCGGGGTTAGGGGAGGTGGGGGGGGAGGCGTAGCTGGTGGCTAGGTACAGTCGAGCACGGGGCTGGCGCAAAGACAGAGGGGAAGGAGACTCTGAAGCTGGTGCAAGCCAGGCTTGCTTTTAGAGCTTGCTTAGTGTCCCCCCAGCATGCCATTGATGGTGCTTTCTGTCTCTTTCTGGTCTGTGAGATAGGCAGAGACCTAGCCTAAACCTTTTTTTGTAACCTTGATGCCTCTCCGGTGCCTGGCCACAGAATACAGAAGGCATGGGGGCGGACAAATGTCAGGGCAGGAAGGGACCAAGTGATTCGGAATTCCATCTCCTTTAGGACTCAGTGAATGCCTCGTGACACCAATAGACCTGTCAAGAATTCCAAAACGGCGGCATTAGTTCTTGTGTTTGTTTCTGTTAAGACTGTCATTTCTCTGTGGCCGATAGTAATCATGCTCTAGAGCCCTGAGAGGGATCATGGGTTGCCTTCTGAGACAGTCGAGGGGAGCGATGTTGATGACGTTGTCCTGCATGCCAGGCTGACGGGTTGATATTGGTAGGACTAAAGAGTCAGTGCTACCATATTTTCCAGGAGCCACAGGAGATGAGAAAGGGAGAGAGGGGAGTCAGCCTGTTCTGAGAGTGGGCCCTGAGTCCATCTGTGCTTCCTAATCCACCAGTAGCACCTCAAAATACTAGAACCAGGTCACATGCTCCGTTATAGCTTTTGGCAGGCCAATCACAGATAGGGAGAGCCTGGAGGCAGTTCTAGACTCAGCCTTCTCCTCTCCAGCTTTCTCAGGTAGTTTCTTAGTATGTCATAGGGCCCCTTTGCATCCCAGTCACCCAAGGAACT
Organism: Peromyscus eremicus; assembly: GCF_949786415.1. NCBI lineage: Eukaryota > Metazoa > Chordata > Mammalia > Rodentia > Cricetidae > Peromyscus > Peromyscus eremicus. Next base: position 36,097,642 of record NC_081429.1, on the reverse strand, counting down.
AAATAAAGTGGTTAACTCTTCCTGGGTGTAGAGGTATATAGCAGGAATCTTAAAGGATCTTATTAATGAAATCAAACCCGGAGCCAGTTATTGGGGTGAATGCTGGAAGATCAGAGAAGCAGAGCAAGCCACGGCCACCTCACCTCACCAATTCCTCAGCTGATCCTGTTTCCTCAGACTGGAAGCCTCTGAGTCCTCATCCAGAATGAATCTCAGTTGAACTGCAGCTCAAAAGCCTAAAAGCTGAACCAGCCAAATGCTTCTAGTTTCTGATCTTCACACCTTATATATCTTTCTGCTTTCTGCCACCACTCCTGGGAATTAAAGGCTCATACTTCTTGGGACTAAAGGCGTGTGTCACCATGCCTGGCTGTTTCCAATGTGGCCTTGAACTCACAGAGATCTAGAGGGATTTCTGCCTCTGAAATGCTAGGATTAAAGGTGTGAGTGCCACCATTTTCTAGCCTTTGTATCTAGTGGCTGTTCTGTTCTTTGACCCCAGATAAGTTTATTAGGGTGTACAATATTTTGGGGAACACAATACCACCACAGGGAGGCTGTGGCAGCATTTGAGACTCGCCTGAGTCATTCAATAAGGACCCGTCTCAAAAACCATGCAAGGGAATACTGAAGTCTAGCAACCTATTTCTTGATGATCTTTGAAACTCAGACCCAAAGATTCCCATCCTGTGGGTCTTTGGAGTACACTTTAAGGGCCAGACAGGTGTTTTCTGCCTTCCAACACAGTGGTTCCAAGTTCACATTATTTAGAAGGAATTGAAGCCAATGCTCGAGTCTCCTCCTAGCTGTGGAGTCTTTCTGTTGGGGTCAGGAGAACCTGCACAGGAGGGAGTTGTTAGGGCGTAGGTATCAGATGCCTAGCTTTCCTGAGCCTTCCAGGTTCCATCTGTGTCGTTGGCTGCCCCACTCTGCAGTGGAGCAGGGGGAGGGAGGGTGGAAGGTGAGTTGGCAAGCTGTGCCCTCCTTGTGTGTTGTGACTGTGCACCCGTAAAGACTCTGCAGCATCCTCGCAGTCTACAGAGGTTGTGCAGCTTTCCAAGTGATGGGTAAAAGGAGGCAACTGAGTGAAAGTTTAGGAAGGAGCAACTTCTGGGAAAATTGTTTCCTGCAGGGAACTCTAGCATGGACTAAAGTCTGGAGTGGCTAACTAAGAGCAGTGGTGTATTTTATTTTATTTTATTTTATTTTATTGTGTGTGGTGGTGGTGTGTGTGTGTGTGTGTGTGTGTGTATGTGTGTGTGTGTGTGTGTGTGTGAGAGAGAGAGAGAGAGAGAGAGAGAGAGAGAGAGAGAGAGAGAGTTTTGCTACATAGCTCTGGCTAGCTCGGCCCTCTATGTAGCCCAGGCTGACCTTGTACTCAACGCATTCTCCTGCCCTAGGCTCCTGAGTGCTAAGATTACAGGCATGAACCACCACAACTGGGGCAGACATTACATTTTTCTTGTTGCTGTTGTTTTGAGAAAAGGTCTCTCTATATAGCCCTGGCTGTCCTGGAACTCATTCTGTAGTCTAGGCTGGTCTTGAACTTATGGATATCTGCCTACTTCTGCTTCCCAAGTTCTGGGATGAAGGCATGCGCCACCGTAACCTGCAATGAAAAAAAAATTAATTTTCTTTTAATTAAAATTTTTTCATCATGTGTATGTGTTTGTTTTGTTTGTGTGTGTGTGTGTGTGTGTGTGTGTGTGTGTGTGTGTGTGTGTATCACAGTGTATGTATGGAAGGTAGAGGACAACTTGAGGGAGACTTTTCTACCAACCATGTGGGTCCCAGGAATGGAATTCAGGTCATGAGACTTGGCAGCAAGTACATGTTTCTGCTGACCCATCTTGCTGGCCTGTGAACATTTTCAGATGACTAACTTCTGTTGATAAATGCAAAGCCAATACCCATAGTCCTCGGCTCTTTCCACTTCTCTGAGATCAGGCAGTGTTTCTCGCGGTGAAGAAGAGCGTTAGCGGTCAAGATGCTTTTATACTGTCTGGATGGTCTGACAGCTCAGGTGGGTGTCTTCACATGTGGGAGAGAAAAATGGAATGAACAGCTCTGTGATTCTGCAGGTAGCACTGTAGAGGGAAAAGCTGGAGTTGATGTAGAGAGAGACCGGACATTCAGCAGGGGCACATGGCACAAATCAACACAGTACTATGACAGAGGCGTCAGAAATCCTTGTTCAGGCCAGAGCTTTACTTGGTATGTGTATTGGAATAGCTTAGAAAGTTTTAACCAACATTAATATCTGGATTGTTCTCTATAGGCTTGTGTGTGTGTGTGTGTGTGTGTGTGTAGTAGGGATGGAAGTCAAGGCTCATGTATGTACATGAATGGTCTACCTTAACTCTTGCACTAGCCTTTTAAAAACTGTGCCCCCCTCAATCTCAGAGATTCTAACTTGAAGTCAGCTCGACAGCCCTAATCTGTTGTGCCCTGGGCGCGAGACGCCCGCCCCCCCCCCCCCCTCCAAGAGACCACCAGAGACATGAACTCACCAAAATGCAAAAAGCAAGGTTTATTGAAGCTGTGCGGCAGGGACCTCGTCAAGCCATCCCACACAGTAGAGGCTGGAGGAGGTGCCCGCCTCTCTGCAAGCTCAGATTACATCGTTTAGGGGCGCTAGTACGGGCACAATTCTGATTGGCTCAAGTTTCAGGGGCTTTTCAGAATTTCTGTGTTATCTTACTTTGTAGTTTTAAGACTACCTCTGGCATTGGGGCATTCTACGGTTAATCGGTTGTTAGCAGATGGCCCCTCAAACATCCTGACTTTGTCCTGGGACCTATGTCAGCAGCTCTGAGAATTTTGAAACTCAGGCCTGTTTCAAGCTGGGGTGAGGGGCTTGCTTGAAATGGGGGTGCTTTGGTTCTTCACAATCCTCAACTAATATTTTTTTTCCCATGGATCATTTCTGGCCTCATTTCCACAACAGTTGAAAGTTATTTCCTATTACTGCTTCTTCCTGCTATGGAAATGCAAATGTTCAGTTTGCATATTTATTTTAGAATGCTCCGGGGCAGGAACCAAGCCTATTTTTATTCTTCCATTTACCAGGCAGCAGCGAACACACGTGATACTTTGCAGTGTTGGGGTTGTGCTCCAGGAGCATCCTTTGCTGGCTTTGCTGTCACTGAGGGCATTGTGATTGAGTGGCCAGAACATCGGGACTAGAAGCTGGCCGTCCTGAGTCGAAGCCTCAGTTCAGCTACCCGCTGGTGCCTTTGGCTATGCTGTCAATTCCTTCCCGGAGATCTAGAATTTGGCTGCGCTGTGTTCTCTCTTGCATAGACCTTGTTCGACCCAACGACCTTGACCACTGCAGTGTTTGCTAGGGAGAGGTTGCCCTAGGGATCACTAGGTTTAGGAATTACTTCCTAAAGTCCCTCAGATAGAGTAGAACACAGACCCCGGGGAAGCCCTTTTTGCCATTTCCAAGGAAATCAGGAATTCTAGGGCCACAGAAGATAAGGTAACGTTAAATCCACTGGTCGAGAATAAGTCCACTACTACAATTTAAAGCCAAATCTGAAGCAAGCTTTAATTAAATACTGGCCAAGTGGATAGGCTCTCCACGTCCATCTCTGGTTCCCCAGGGGGGGGAAAAAAAAAAGGCCCCGAGTCATAGTTTGCAACAATTTAAGTATTTGCTGTCAGGTCCAATCAGGGCCAAGCATACATAGTACCTCCAGCCTAAATCCAATCAGGGGCAAGCATACATCCTGACCTATTTCCTGCCTGTGAACCTCCCGCCCACATGAGGTCATCCACGTCAGGTGCAGATGGCTCAAACAAGCTTATTTAGGAGAGTGAAGACTTGTTATCTCCCATAAACAATAGCCTCCAGCATTTCAGGAACTAAATGGGCAAGGGACTTGCAGTTTGGAGGCGTTTTTTTTTTTTTTTTTTTATTTATTTTTTTAATGGACCTCTAAGGCATAATAATTAAAACTTAAAATGTAACTTTCACTCTCACAGTAGGAGTAGGAGGTGGGATCAGCCATGACCTTGGAGAATGATCTTGGATCTCAGACACAGCTAGCTGGAAGAGACGATCAGGATTCAATTACGTATTTTGGCATAAAAATTAGGTATTTTGGTATAAAACTATACATCCAGAGTTGTGTGATCTTATAAGCAGAATATAGAAATGACAAAAAGACAAAAACAAAATCAAAACCCTCAAAAGGGAGAAGTATATGAAAAGAACCAGAGATTCTTTTATATGTGCGTAGGGTATGTATGTGTATGTATGTGCTCATGTGTGTGTATGGGTATTTGTGCATGTGGAAGCCAGAGGTCAAAGTTGAGTGTCTTCCTTAATCACTCTCCAATGTATCTTTTTGAGATAAGAGATCTGGCTGAATTGGGTGTAGAGCTCACTGATGTGGCTACATTAGTTAGGGAGCTCCTATCTCTGTCTTCCAGGCACGGGCGTGTTAGACTCGAACTGCTAGCTTTTTACAAAGGTATTGCCAATCTGAACTCAGGTTCTCATGTTTGTGAGGCAAGTACTCTCACCACTGAACAATCTCCCCAGCCCAAGGACAAAGGATTCTCTAGAGATAAATGAACAATACATAGTTCTATGCCTTCAGGGTTAGATAAACACCAGATCAGATGCAATACCTGGGTGGGTATTATGGCCAAGCTTGGAAACTGGTATTCATTAACCTAAGGGGACAGCTGGCTCAGCAACCTGGGTCTCTAAATTAGAAAGTGACTCAAAATAGGGCTTGGTGGGTCAGTCCACAGACTCACCTAGACAAACCCTGACTCAGAAAAAAAAAAAAAAAAGGACAATAAAAGTCCTTTGCTTTTATAAGCTCAAGGATGCCTAAGTCTATAAATTAAATATTAATTTTCAAGACCTAAGTAAGTTGGGTTTCAAACAATCACTAACTGGAGTGTTTTCTTTCCTTTAATGATTTCTTTTATTTTTGAGATTATAATAATTACATCATTTCCCCCTTCCCTTTCCTCTCTCCAAACTCTCCCATATACCTCTCCCTGCTCTCTTTCAAATTCATGGCCTCTTTTTTCATTAATTGTTGTCACATGCACATATATCTGTGTATAGACATACATATTCCTAAATATAATCTGCGCATTCTGTATGATGTTACTTGTATGTGTGACCATTTGACATTAGATAACCAATTGGTTTGCTCTCCCCGAGGAAGACTGTTTCTCCTGCTTTCAGCATTCCTTAGCTGCCTGGAGTTCTTTGTGTAGGGTGGAGGAGGCCTTGTCTTCATCCACCCCATCCCATGTTCCTACATTGTCTGTGCGTCCATGTCCCATGCAAGCCCCTCCCCCAGTCCACTTTGGGACATGTCTATTGGTGTCTTCCTTGTTCAGCTCATGTTTAGACAGTCATGTTGGTGAGACTCTATGGGTATTAGAGTGTTTTTTTCCTATGCCCCAAAACCACCCTTAAGGATCATAAAAACTTTCCCTCTAATTGACAAATATTCATTAGCCTAGGAGGGCCCGAGGAAGCAGAGAAAGGAAACATGGACTATAGGGTTATGAGATTGCTTTGTTTCTAAGGTTGAGCTAGTTAGGGGACTCCATCCAGTACCAATGACTCACCTCACAGGAAGAGACTTTGGTTCCATTCCCTCTTTTATTGGTGGTGAAGGTAGACTCAGATTTACTGAGGAGAATTTTTGGTAATGGAGAAAGCAGGTTGAGGCTTTGGGCTGGGTCTTCTTAGTCTTTCCCTGCTACTATAATAAACAGGCTGAGAAATTCATAAAGTATAGAAATTTATTTCTTACGGTCCTGGAGGCCAGGGAGTTCTATTTAGCAGAGTCAGTGTCTGGTGCTGGGTTGTTGGCTCTTTCCAAGATGGTACCTTTTGCTGCGTCCTCACATGGTAAAACGGGGAGGGGGTGGGGCCACGAGGCTTTCTCAGGTCCAAGAGCTAATCCCATTTATGAAGTCAGCACTGTTATAGCACATCATTCACCTCCTGAACAGCTCGCTTGCTTTTAATACCATTGCAAGGGACCTCTCTCCAACGTGAATGTTGCAGGAACACCTACGCTCAGACCACTGCAGATTCTGAGGAGCGTCTCTCAGCAAGCCCTTAGAGGTTGTGTTCCGCTGTGCTCTTTGCTCTGCCTCTTCAGTCAGTCATTTCCCCTGGGCGAGAGCGAGGTCATTCTGTGGGAGATGCTGAGATTCCCTCCTCCACCCCAGTGGTTTCCTTGTCTGACAGCCAGAGGACATGTGCACCAGTTTGAATTCTTCTTTGCACTCCAGCTGACTTAATCTCAAACAACACCGTGGAGAGGGATTCACAGAACTCCTGTGGAGGAAGGGGATCCAACTCAGACGCAGCTGGTCAGAACCACTGTTAAATCCCCAACACAAAATATCAGGCGAGATGACTGCCACTGAGCTCAGGGTGCCACAGTCCTGTCCCTGGGAAGGATGTGACCTTTGTTATTCTGTCCCTGGAATGGCTACCAGGATTCTCCACCATCCTACTTCTCCACATTGCTAGCTCCTGGGGCTTGCATGGTCTTCGGTGGACGTGGCTGACTGGGCTCATTCAGGTTGGGTGTCTGCCAGGAAGGCTGGAAAGAGAGTGGCTTAGTTTCCACGGTGAGAGGTGGGGTTGACGCTGAGATTCATAGTAGTGTTACATTGGAGCCAGCTTACAAGGGCTCCTGTCAAAATTCCAGGGATCTGTGAATGGATAGTTCAATTCAGCTATCAAAAAGTAAATTACAGCTCTATACAGAGGGATTTCTCTTGCAAAGTACAGCTAAACTCTCTTTTCTGTTGTGTGTAAAAGAAACAGATCCCTAAGGAGAGAGGCAAGAAGACAGACTAGCTCACCCAAGGGACAGGCTCTAAGACTCGAGGGCCAGCACTTGGGCCCATTTTCTTCTTGATTCATATTTTCTAGAATCGGAGCTGAAGAAGCTGGTTAGGCAGTCGCATCGACAGACCCAGGCAGAATCCTCAAAAAGAAAACCAACTAACCAACCTCGAACCCTGGACTAGACCCAAGGAAACAAAATGTTACAGACGTGTCTGTTTTCTCCAGCTGAAGGAAAAGACAACTGCAGCAAGGCAGAAAATGTGAAGGCGACTATTTCAAATGTCACAAAAAAAAAGAAACAAACAGGGTCCATCCCTGCACAGTCCAACCAAGGGCAAGGTGTACGCTTAGACTTCCAACTCCGAAGGACTGTGACAGGACACCTCAACACTCCTGTTGAAGTGATGTCATAGAGGCCAAGTGGGGAGCCCCGGTTTCCAGCTCCCTAAAACTCCCAGCAATAAGAAAACATTCCTATAGGTTTTCTACCGCCTCCCCCCCCCCCCCGCCCCCATAATAAGTTTCTCTGCCAATGCAGTAAGTCAGATCAAGCCTAATTGAAAAAGTATAGCAACAAGTTTATTTGAGCAAAGCAACTCCTGGGTGGGTTCTCTAGTCCCAGAGATGGAGGCCAGAGAAGCTGTACCTCTAAATGAAAGCAGAGAGACTTTATAGATTGTAGGCACCGGATGATGATGTGTCCACCACAAACTGGGACTGTGCCCAAGTGTGGTCAAAAGCTGAGTGCTTTAGGCAAGGACTTGGGCAGCTGGCAACTTCAGGGGAGGAAAATGCAGTAGTCGCCAAGGATACGGAACTGGGCTTCTTGGCACCTCTCCTTTGTTTGGAGACTCTCTGTATGGGCAGGGTTTGGAGAGAGAGACGAATGGGGTTTCCTGATCATGCAGGGGCAAGCGGGAGGCTCCAGCCGAACACTTCCTCCTTCCCCTCTGGATGGTGTTGAGAGGCCTGGTGGATTTTCTACCACCACTCAGGAGTAAGAGGTAGAGTGTGTTACTGTGTAATAACAGAAGAGTCAATCCATGGGGGGGGGGGGATAGTTATTGAGAGTGTCTATGTACCGAAAGGACTGGAGTCACCACAGGACACCCCATGATCAAGTTCTCAGCACAAAAGAGACTTATTTGCCCCAGAGGGACAAAGGGCAGGGAATAAAAGACAAAGACAGGAGACAGAGAATGAGGGAGAAGGGAAAGGGATATTTGCCCTGGAGGGACAAAGGACTGCCTCTGGATAGATAGGATCGTGGCCCAAAGGCAAATAGCAGTGTTAGGATGAGTTGTTTTTTTTTTTTTTTTTTTTTAAGATTTATTTATTTATTATGTATACAATGTTCTGCCTGCATGTATGCCTGCAGGCCAGAAGAGGGCACTAGATTTCATTACAGATGGTTGGGAGCTACCATGTGATTGCTGGGAATTGAACTCAGGACCTCTGGAAGAGCAGACAGTGCTCTTAACCTCTGAGCCATCTCTCCAGCCCAAGTTGGTTTGTTTTGGTTGGGTGTATTAATTAGAGTGACCAAAAGGCGGCTTTTGATTGCTGGACTTCAATACTTTGACAGCTGAACCTGAGTAGTCAGCTTCAGGAAGAGGAAGCGGCTATGAAAGGGAATAGACCTTGGCTGGCTTTAGGAATGTAGTCTATCAGTTCAGGAAGGCAGAGGGAATGGAGGAAGGCAAGACCCAACAGAGCCATGTTTGCCGTGCTTAGGCCTGCTGGAACCCTTCAGGTTCCACACAACAAAACTGCAAAATATTTGAAGAAAAACCGGCTGACCTGAAAAGAAAAGTGGGCGAAGAATCACAATTACGGCTGAGGGCTACACTTCCCCTTCCTCAACAACTGGTAGAGCAATTGATAGAACAAGGTACAAAGGACTCTCGAAGCTGAGCTAGGTGTGATGGCACATGCTGGTAATCCTAGGATTTGAAAGGAAGAGGCAGGAGGACCACTGTGAGTTCAAGGCCAGCCTGGGGGAGAAAGCCAGATCCTGTCTATAAACACAAACAAATGAAGAAGAGGAAGAAGTCGTTGACATTATCACTCTACTACCACCAACCATCAGGACTGAAATTGACATTCAGGGAACACTAACCTGGAAACATCATAATACATATTCCTTTCATGGCCTGGGTCTGTTTTGCCCCTCCTGACATTTTTGTCCCATTCTTCATGGAGTATGTACTAAGAGACAATATTCTGGGCTATAAAACAAATTGCAACCAGTTTAAGAGAATAAACACAGAACTTGTTCTCATACTCTATGGACTCCAACTGGAAATCAGTAACAGAAAAATAACAGGAAAGTCTCCAAACATATGGGAACCAGACAGGTTTTGAAAAATAACCAATGAGTCAAAAAGAAGTCTTGAGGGAAATAAAACATTGAATTAAATGACACTAAATCTGCTATATATCAAAATCTGTGAAACGCAGCTATTGAAGTTCTGAGAGAGAGATTCATAGCTCTAAACGCGCACACAAGAGAAGTGGCACATGCCGGGCGTGTTGGTGTATTTCTGTAATCTAAGAACGCTGGAGGCCGAAGCAGGGGGATTGAGAGTTTGAGGCCCACCTCTGCTAAGTGGTGGGTTCAAAGCCTGAGCTACATAGATCATATCTCATAAAACCCAAGGACCGGGAGGATCCCAGTGGTGGGACTCTTGCCTAGTGTTGTGGTTTGAATGAGACTGGGCCCCATATGCTCATATATTGAATGCTTTGTCTCCAGGCAATGGAACTATTTGGGAAGGATGAGGAGGTGTGGCCTTGTTGGAGGAGGTGTGTCACTAGGGGTGGGTTTTGAGGTTTCAAAAGCCCAAGCCATTCCCAGTTAGCTCTATTCTCTCTCTCTGCCCAGTGCTTGTGGATCAGTGTAAGCTCTCAGCTGGAGTGCCATGCCTGCCTACTGCCATGATCACAGACTCACCTCTAAAACCCGAGACCCAGTAAATGTTTTTTTGTTTTGTTTTGTTTTATTTTATAAGTTGCCTTGGTCATGATATCTTTTCACAGCAGTTGAACTAAGTAACTAAGTAACTAAGACACCTACCATTCTTTTTTTTTTTTTTTTTTGGTTTTTCGAAGACGGAGTTTCTCTGTGTAGCTTTGCGCCTTTCCTGGAACTCACTTTGTAGACCAGGCTGGCCTTGAACTCACATTGATCCGCCTGCTCTGCCTCCCAGAGTGCTGGGATTAAAGGTATGCACCACCACTGCCCGGTGACACCTACCATTCTTAATTCTCTGAGTTTGGTCCCTTGAACTGGAAAAACAAAACAAAACAAAACAACAACAATAAAACCAAAAAACAGCAACAGCAACAACAACCCCAAACAGAAGAAAGGAACACGAAAAGTAGGCATGGTAGCACATGGTTGCAAGCCTAGAATTTGGGAGGCTGAGCAGAAAAGATAATGGGTCAGAGACTCACTTGAAACAGAGCTCGATCCTGATTAAGAAATATATATATATATATATATATATATATATATATATATATATATAGAGAGAGAGAGAGAGAGAGAGAGAGAGAGGATCTCACATCGATTATAAGTCCTAACTCAAGAACCTACAAAATGTCCAGCAAAACACAGACTAGGAAATGGAAGCAGGGGACTAGAAAGGAGGAGCAGAGAAACAATGTGAGCAGGGTACGGTGACTCACCCCTGTAATCCCAGCTTTTGGGAGGTGGAGGCAGGAGGGCCAGGGGTTCAAGGCCAGGCTCAGCTACAAAGTGGCCTCAAGAGACAAAACTCCCTCCCTACTCCACCAAACCAAACCAAAGAAAAACAGAAAGAAAGGAGGAAAGTCAAATAAAAATGTACTATCATTTGCAGCCACTCAAATACATGAAATATTTAGGTGTAAATCTATCATATATGATTTATATGGTGAAAGGAATCAAAGCGGATGTGAATGAATGAAGAGACATACCATGTTGATGAGTAGAAAGTTTGTATCATAAAACCATCAAATATAAATATATATAATACAATTTTTATCAAATGCCAACACGATTTTTGTAGATACAGATAAAACTATTTTAAATATAGTAAAGCACAAGAATCATACTATCCAGAACAACATGACAAGAGAGAATAATGTGGAGTGAATTCATCTACCCAATTTTAAGATTTACTGTACAGCATCAGGAATCAAGAGAGACAGGCACACGGATTAATGGGGCATAAATAGACGACCTAGAAATCGATCCACAGACACATGCTAACTGACATTTGGCAAAAGGTACAAAAATAACTTAAGGAAGAAAAGACAGCTCTGTCGATAAATGACACCGTGATAGAACATTCATAGGCAAACAAATTAAATAAATAAAACCCTGGTGTAAATCTCACATCCTGGGTGGGGGGGAATTAACTCAAAATGGGTCACAGACTTAAATGTAAAACTTAAAAAAAAATTTCTTAGAGATTTATTTATGTGTGTGCATGTATCTGTGTGAGCATACGTACATACATATAGGGTACACAAGAAAGGGTACATGTACCTGTGTACACATATAGGCCAGAAGAAAGTATCAGATCCCTTGGAGCTGAGGCCTTTGGGGGACACGGGGCTTGTGGATGCCGGTGATTGGTCCTTATGATTGGTCAGTCAGTACTTTTAACCACTGAGCTATCTCTCTAGTTGTATAAAGAATTGTGTCTAGACTAGGCAGCGAGCTCTTAGATTTGACAATGAAGACTGCTAACCTGTAGCTTATAAAAATGTAAACATTTTATTCTGCAAAAGAATTTGTTAAGGGAACCAGGCATGGTGGCTCACGCCTTTAGTACCAGCACTTGGGAAGTAGGGGCAGGTGTGTCTCTGTGAGTTCCAGGCCAGTCAGGGCTACACAATGAGACCCTGTCTCAAATACAAATTATGTCTCCCCTCCCCCACCACTGCTATATACACACACAAAAGAAAGAGAGCATGACAAGGTGAATTATAGGCCAGGAATGATGATAAATGCCTGTAAACCCAGAGCTTGAGGGGCTGAGGTAGGAAGGGCAAGAGAGGCAGGCCTTGGCTATACCAGGAGACCCTGTTACAGAAAAGAAAAAGGCAAATTACAGAAAGGGGAAAACATTTTAAGCTATACGTCAAAGGAAGGATTAGTACCTAGACCAATGGTTCTCAACCTGTGGGTCAAGACCCCGTTGGGGGTCGCATTCAGGTATCCTGCATATCAGATATTTACATTACAATTCATAACAGTTGCAGAATTACAGTTATGAAGTAGCAACCAAATAATTTTATGGTTGGGGTTACTACAGCATGAGGAACCGTATTATCAAAGTGTTGCAGCATTAGGAAGGTTGAACCACTGGTCTAGACTAAATAAAGAATTCCCAAAGTCAACATCAAAATCGCAAGAATCCATTTGAGAACCGGAGGAAAAGACACTACCGTTGAAGATGACTGATTAGCAATTAGGGACGTGCAAGGAGACACCTGCACTCCTATCTAATGGCAAAACTCCAACCAAACCAAACCCAAGCAACAAGAAACAACAAAAGCCAAGAGGCGACCTTAAATGCTAGTGAGGCTGTGGAGAAACTGCGTTGCTCAGACACGGCTGGTGGGAAGGTAAAGCGTAAACAGCCACTCTGGGAGGGAGTGTGCCACTCTCTGAGACACCTGAGTGTGCGGCTACCGTGAGCTGGACGTCATACTCTAGACCTCATATCCCAAAGAAATGAAGATGTGTCTTCACACGTGACTTCATGAACAATGACCTACAGACACTATTTGTAACAACGACCTACAGACACTCAATTTGTAACAATGACTTATAGACACTCTATTTGTAACAACGACCAACAGACACTCTATTTGTAACAAGGAGCTACAGACACTCTATTTGTAACAAGAATCTACAGACACTCTATTTGTAACAATGACCTACAGACACTCTATTTGTAACAACGACCAACAGACACTCTATTTGGAGTATGTGATGCACACCACACAGCAACCTGTGACATCTGAAGAGGACCGTGTTGATAGGAAAAGTCAATGCCTCAAAGTTACACAGTGTACGATTTTATCTATAGAGTATTTATTTATTCATTTGTGTATGTGTGTGTGTGTGTGTGTGTGTGTGTGTGTGTGTTCAAGTGTACATGTTTGCCATGGTGTGCGTATGGAAATTAGAGGAAAACCTCCTGGAGCTGGCTCTCTCCGTCTGTCATCTGGGGACAGGTTGTCAGGCTTGGTGGTCAGTGTCTCTACCCACTGAGCCATCTTGCCATCCCTACAGAATAGTCTCAGTGTGACAAAATCAGAAGTAGGGACTAGGTTAGCAGTTTCTGGGGGGTTAGGGGGTGTTGGTGAAAGTGGAGGTCTGTAAAAGGCAACATGGGAGATCATTACTAAGATAAAAATGCTCTACAGCTTGACTGTGTTGACGCCGGTATCCTGATTGTGATATTAATTACAAAGTAAAAAATTCAATTAAGAAAAGTAAATGTAAGTATATAAGCTCAAAGGTAAAAACATTACATTAAAATAGAGCTATTAAATTTAAAATAATTTTTTTAACATTTATTTATTTAGTGTGTGTGTGCATGGCTGTGCCACAGCACTGGAATCTGGTCCCTCTTCCCACCATGTGGGTTCTGGAGATGGAATTCAGGTCAGCAGGCACATTTACCTGCTGAGCCATCTCAGCAGCCCTAAAAAACAAGCTATTAAATACACAAAACCCATCACTCCTGGATTATCTTATGACTCTAGCTCTTGTTTCTGGTCTGGAAGTTCCTTCCGCCTGTTGGCTTGTGATGGGCGGAGTCTGTGGTGATGATGATGCATTCTGTACTCTGCAGTCGGTGGTATCACAGTGGCCGCCGAACATCCCCGTGATGGAAAGGAGCAGACCGTGGAAGCAGTCACGTCCCTTCTCCCTTCGTACCAGGCTGCCCGGCGTCTGCCAGCCTACCACTGTCCACAAGCTAAGAGGGTTCCCCACCGTAAGAAGTGGGCTTAGGGACAGACTGACCCTGGCTCCTGCCCAAAGAGCGAGTGTTTACTAAAAAGTAGGGGGCAGGGGGAAATGTCCCAGGTCACTTTTAAGAGGAGCTAGAATCTGGGCTCTGTCTGGGGCTCTTTTCTCTCTCTGTATTTTATTATACTCAAGGCGACTGCCAACTGTGGTTGAGGTGGATCTGGGGAACTGAAGCCGGGGTGTTCGCAATCTCGTCTGAGCTTTCGGCAGTGACACGGGAAGATGGCGAGGCTACAAAAATACGGAGGCTTATAAATGAATGCTCAGCTCTGTTTGGCCTTTCCCCTAGCCAAGGCCCTTTGTATTCTCCCCGTCCATCAAATTCTGGCCATTTCCTCAGCACTTTGATCTGGAGACCAAAGGCTGGGGATGCGTAGATAATGGGTGTGTGAACGTGAGACCTACGGAGTCTTTATCCACAGAGCTGCCATGTCCTGGCGGCATTCCGAGTCCCCGCCACAGAGGGAGCTCCTCTGCGGCCACAGTGGAGCGGATACAGAGGTGAGATATGGACAGAGGAATAGATATTATTGGGCTGAGTCACTGAGAAGCCCTGAGTTCCTGGTCCCTCGTAGCTAAATTCTAGCTCATTCTTTCTTGTCTCTCTTGCTTGTTCTTCCCAGCCATATTCTATTTTGGGCTATAGTTGAGTTGAGGTTTTTTTTTTTTTTTTTTTTTTTTGCGTATGCAGCTGAAAAAAAATTCCAGATAAACACTCTGTTAAAGAGCGTTCCCTGGTCTGGACAGCTTCCTTTCCCTCCTATGGCTTCCCTCTACCAGAAAATTATATATGTGGTCTAAGACTGCCAGTCACATCCAAACACCACGGGGCAGCATCTGTCCCCCAGAGGGCCAGCTAACTTCAAGATAAGCTCCAGGGGTCTCTGAGAGGCTGCATTTCTCCTGAGCGTATTTGGATGCTCCATTCAGCCACTGACTTGAATCAGAGGCACGGTAATAGCATGAGCCTGCAGTTTTATAGCCTAAGAGACACATTTGGACAGAAATTCCCCCACTTCTCTTCTCCCCTCAGTATAGAAGAACATTCCAGAAACCAAGCCAAATGTTTCTGAGAAACATTTTGTGGGGATAAACTGATTGGGTGCTAAGACACCTCCGTCTCAGCCTCCCATATTCCCTGATTTATTTTGGCACTGAACCGATTGTGGTGCCGCCATTCAGCCACATGTTAATTTTTTTTGTGTGTGTGTGTCTATGCAAGGGTGTAAACTGCATATGGTTTATTTCAATTAGCTTAATTGTTTTTGGTATTTAATAGTTAATTGTCTTAATTAGCTTCCGAAGCACAACAATGCCAACGACGGTAATGACTACATCTTATCCATATGGTTACAGGAGACAGATGAGTCTGTTTCCCATCCTCAGGCTGTGTTTGTCCCAGGAGGACAGGGCAGATGTGAGAGCGGAGGAAGATGGAAGGTCCTCAAGAGAGCTGACCTGGCCTTGAAAGCAAAAAACCTGAATATTAAGAATAAAGAGGAGGTGATGGACGGGAAAATAAAACCGGAGAATGAAGGATTTATGGAGAACTTGAGTCATCAATTTTCTTAATGTAGATACCACAGAGTGATGCTGGGTGAATAATAATAGCAACCAATTTCACCGGTCCGGCAGGCTATAATGGCGCCGCTCTGAAGAGGTGGTGTTTGAAGAACAGACTAGAATATGGAGGGTGAGAAATGTCCCATGGTACAATCTGTCTTAGGAATAGCTGGTACCAGTCAAAGCCTGGGTGACTTTTCTCTAGCCAGTCTGGCTCAGAAATAGTTCATAGCTAGTGCCTGGCACACATTAGGAGCTTAATATATGTTTTAATCAGCAGCTGTCTGGAACTCCTATTGGCTTAACCTTCTAGACGGACACTCAGTAACTCCTTAATTGCTCTTATCATGGTCTGACTCACCCATCATCTTTGACTTGGCTACCTCTGCCAGACTTAAAGCTGGCCCTCTGCCAGCCAGCCTCAGACTCCAGAGTTTATTTCTTATATATAAATATATATATTTGGTTTTTCAAGACAGGGTTTCCTTGTGTATTTTTGGTGCCTGTCCTGGATCTCGCTCTGTAGACCAGGCTGTCCTCGAACTCACAGAGATCCTCCTGGTTCTACCTCCAGAGCCGCCTGGCATATATATGGCCATCTCTCTCCTCCCACCATGTGGGTCCTGGGGATCAAACTGAGGCCATCAGGCTTGGTGGCAAACACTTCTACCCGTGGAGTTGTTGGCCCCAGAATTCCACTTTTAACGTAGCAAGTGTCTTAATCTGTTTCCTGTTGCTTTAACCGTCTACCTGCGACGGGATAACAGAAAGAAAAGCGTTTCTTCGGCTCATGGTGATGGAGTTTGAGAATCTAAGAGCAAGGCATGGACTTGTGCTTGGCTTCTGGTGAGGGACTCCATGATGCCTTATAGAACGTGGACGATATCATGCTTTGAGCCACAGCACATGTGCTGGTGTGGTTCTCTCTTTCTGTTCTTATAAAGCCACTAATGTTGTTGAGGGACCCCGCCCCACCCTCATGATCTTATCCAGCCCTAATTATTCCTCCAAAGCCCCACTGCCAAGTGTCATCAATGTATGGATTTGGGGAATAAGTTTCCAACATAGAAGCTCTTGATGGGGAGGGGGGAACACATTCAAACCATTGCAGCGGCTAAAGGAAGCCATTTAAAGCATTGACGCTAAGGTCATATCACTGTTCTTCTGAGAACCCTCCAGTGTCAGCCATCTCACTCAGCACAGAGCCAGACTCCTTACAATGACAACATTCATCGAAGGCCTCCTCATCCTGGGTCACCTCTCTGACCTCTTCTCCATGTGTCTTTCCTTTCCACTGTCCTGTGAAGTCCTTCACACGTCCACACATTAGGGCCACGCCGTTTGGGTTACGCCTGCCCGTGGCCATTCAGCTCAAGGCTGGTCACTGTGTATCAGCCACTTTTTCCATGCTATGACAAAATACTTGACATTCTGCAGGGAAAGCTAAGGTTCGAACCTTGGGCTGCATCAGGAGAGAAGGCAGCCACTAGCCTGGAAGGGTGGCTCTTGCCTGTGTCAGAACTCTAGTGTCCGCAAGGGGGACGGGTCTTAGAATGATTTTTAGGAAGGTGGTGTTGCTCCTGTGAGGTGTCTGGAGTAACCAAATGTGGTGTTCCTGACACCGTGTATAGGACATCTGAGGTATGCTGTAGATGAACAGTCTTATTAAATAAGAAACACAGAGCCAATTGCAGAGTTAAAAGCCCAAGAGGTCAGAGCAGTAGCTGAGAGCTGAGCTTACCCTTCACTGCCGCTGCTGTCCTTCCTCTCAGCAAGAGCGCTACTTCCTGTGTATCTGTCTTTTTATAGACTTTCTGTTCTGCCTTCTCATTGGTTGTAAACCCAACCACATGACCTCCTTGTCACTGCCCATCTATACAGACCTCCAGGTCTTCTATGGTTGGTATTGAGATTAAAGGCGTGTGTCTCCATGCTGGCTGTATCCTTGAACACACAGAGATCTGCCTAGCTCTGCCTCCCAAGTGCTGGGATTAAAGGCGTGCGCCACCACTGCCCGGCTTCTGCTGTGGCTTGCTATTAGCTCTGACCCCCAGGCAACTTTATTTATTAACATACGAATAAAATCACATTTCAGTACAAATAAAATATCACCATAGTATGCGGTTCGCGTTTGAAAGAGCAGGAATGTACTGTCACCATCTAGTACTTTCCACAGGCCACACCTGTTCCAAGTATTTTATACGCAGATGCTCATTCAATCCTCACAATCCAGTGAGGTAGCCGCCCTTATTGTCTGACCAGTGAGGGGACCAATGCGACGTCAAGCACTTTGCCTAGGATCCCCTGGCTGTAAGTGGCGGGGTAGTAAGTATTGAACTATGCAGTCTGGCTCCATGTGCCAACGCTGTTTGGTTACACTTTGCATCTAGGACTTTAGGAAACACGCCTCTCTCATCCTTGCTTCCCACAGCTTTTGGGGAGCTGTGGAGGGAGAGTCCCTCCATTCTGTCCCTGTCTTCCTTCCATCCCTCCTCTTTCCTTCCTCACCCTCTGGTTTTTGTAGTTAGTATCAGGCAGGGAGTGTGGCAGGGAGGCTTCATATCATGTGACTAGAAGGAGGAGGAGGCTAGGGTGTACTTCCAGGACTGTCTGGGGTTGATTTACATTTTGTGGGATCTAAGCCAGGCGGTGGTGGCGCACGCCTTTAATCCCAGCACTCGGGAGGCAGAGGCAGGCGGATCTCTGTGAGTTCGAGGCCAGCCTGGGCTACCAAGTGAGTTCCAGGAAAAGGCGCAAAGCTACACAGAGAAACCTTGTCTCGAAAACAAACAAACAAACAAACAAAAAACAAACAAACAAACAAACAAAAAAACAACAAAAAAACATTTTGTGGGATCTAAAGTTTATATTATCTATTGCAGAAGGACTCTTCAAGAATAGATAGGGAGCCAGGTGGTGGTGGCGGCGGCGGCGGCGGCGGCGGCGGCGGCACACGCCTTTAATCCCAGCAATCGGGAGGCAGAGGCAGGTGGATCTCTGTCTCTGTGAGTTCAAGGCCAGCCTGGTCTACAGAGTGAGTTCCAGGACAGCCAGGAGTGTTACACAGAGAAACCCTGTTTCAGGAAACAAAACAAAACAAACAAAACAAAAGAACCAAGCCAACCAACCAACCAAACAAAAAACCAAGCAAAAAAATAGGGAAAACATAAACAAGAAAATATAGGAAATTATACTCTTTTGCAAATTTCATGAAGCCATGCTCAAGGTGAGTCATATCTTTCCCATCATTAGGTCTTCAGAGAAGGCCTCTCTAGTTCCCTAGAGCCCTGCCTCTCACCCTGAATTTGGCTTTTCTGACCATCCCAGAGGGGAAGTTGGCCAGCTGAGAATCTGTCTTCTGGTAGCATTGAGTCCCTCTTAGAACGACAGCCAATTGGAGCAACAGGGTCCTGGAATCTCTTTCCCACCCCTCTGAGGCCTGAGGGTGGTCCAGCTATCATCCTAGCTTGTGAAGGGGAAGGGCAACCCATTCAACCTCTTCCGGGAAAAGAGGGATTTATTAATGGCAAGGTGGTTCAGTTCTGCTTGGCGCTCAGAAACCCACACTTGAGATGGAAGAGTGCATGTCAAGGAGAAAACGTTTACTATGAAAAAATCAGCTAATTAGAAAATGGCTGTTCTATTGTCCCAAGGACCATGTCGAGGAACGTGGACACAGGGAAGTGTTTTTGTTTGTTTTTTTTGGAAGGGGGATAGTCCAGGGGGTGAAAAGAGAGGAGGACTACTTGCTGATCATACGTCCACCAAGCTCCCTAAGTATCTCGGCTGCATGAGATATTTCCCTTTCTTTTTGACAGACTTTCTATGTGGTAACTATTGACCTAGTCCCTGGGGCCAGTCCGTGACATTCTTTAGAAAAATGTGCCAATTTCCCTGAAGTGGATCATTACACTTTTTTAATTAAAGAAAAAGATTAGGAAACCCATGGTTCACATTGTGGTGTTATCCGAAGACGATCAGTAATTTTGAAAAACTGATAACCGATTAGGGAGTCTTGGCAGCAGTGTGTTCTGTTTTTTTTTTTTTTTTTCCTGCAATGTCTGGCTCTGACAGTTAGTATATCTGTCCTTTCAAGGTGGTTTCTGTAGACCGTTTAATGCTGGGCAAACGGGAAAAACAAAGAGTGACTTTATTGGGGGAATTTACAAACTAGAGCTAATCTAGACTCGGGTGGATGGAGGAAGGGCACACAGCTTCAACAATGGGTGCTGTTACAATAGTATTGTAATCCCAGCCCTTGGGAAGTGGAAGCTGGAGGGTCAGAAATCCAAGGTTATGCTCAGCTACACTGGGACACTGAGGCCAGCCTGGGCTATAGAGAACTTTGTTTGAAACAAACAAGCAACTAACAAATGAATGAACTTGTTAGTATTTTCCTGGTGGGGCTTTGAGGGACAAGCTGTCATGGTTGTCACAGAAGGACTTAGCTCTGTCTCATTTGTTGGCATATATATGTGTGTGTGTGTGTGTGTGTGTGTGTGTGTGTGTGTGTGTGTGTGTTTAGTTTAGTCTATTTCTATACATATTTTGTTAACACAGCTCATCATGGAGTGGCTTGGCTTCAGCCTCAGTGCTGTCTGTCCCTGGGCTTTTTTAAGAGTATCTAGGAGCAGATATGTTCCTCACCCCCATTTGGGCCAGCAGGGCTATGTCAGAAATTGATTGTGTTTGTCTAAAGAGGAGACATGATCAACGAACGTTTCTGGAGAGGTCTGACAGAGTGGCTTCAGCCAAGATGGGGCAGAGATAAACTGGTCAGTGGTGGCAGGACTCCAGGGCAAGCCTGTGAGAAGTTGGAGTCCCAGGTGCGAAGGGTGAATCAGACATGGAGGCAGCGTCCTCACTCAGCAGACTCTGGAGAATGAATATGCCACGTGGAAGGGGGTGCCTTGTGATCTCAGCGTGTGCACCGGGCACTGTCAGCCTCGCTGCCTGGTCCCGCCGTGTCCCGAAACTTCGTCGTGGTTCTCCCAGAGCAGACAAAGGCCACCGAGAACACTCTTTTAATATTCAAGTATTCCCCCTGTTCATTTACTTCTCCCTCTTTCTCAGGGAAAATTGACAGTAAATGGCAACTCCACAGACAGTCCTGAACTGCAAATTAGAGCTAAAGCCAGCAGCCCTCAGATTTACAATCATAACCTCTTGGAATTGAACTATTAACTAAACCAAACATGAGTGTATTAAGTCACAAGCCCTGGCTTGAGCAATTACTGGCGGTCCCTCTTCAGTCGATAATTTTATAATGCTTGGAACTGCTATTGCCTCTTCAATCAGATCTCTAGGCTGGGGGTCACAGCTCTCTCTTCCCCCGCCCTTCGCCCTCCAAGTTTTCCTGAGGGCTTGCCGGAGCTGGGGAGGATGTCTTTCTTCTGTCTTTTAGGAATTGTGCAATAAGTAAGGTTTGAAGGTGGTGAAACTGAAAATTCAGTTCAAGCTCCTTGTAATGTGTCCCCGTCCTATAAGAAGGACTGTGGCTTTTGGTCAAGAAGCTGAGCAGCAAGCAGAATCCACCTAGAAACAGACTTGGCAGGTGAGCTGTAATGGAAATACTTCAAGGTGATGATTAGATTGACCTTGACAGCAGGGCCTGTTTTGTCAAGGTCGTGGTATAGTGAGTCTTAGTCCTGTCTCTATGTTTGTTTGTTTATTTAGATGTGGGTTCTTTTTTTTTTTTTTTTTTTTTTTTTTTTAGGTGTTTCGAGACAGGGGTTCTCTGTGTAGCTTTGCACCTTTCCTGGATCTCTCTCTGTAGACCAGGCTGGCCTCGAACTCACAGAGATCCGCCTTGCCTCTGCCTCCCGAGTGCTGGGATTAAAGGCATGCGCCACCACTGCCCGGCTAGATGTGGGTTCTTATTATGTTTCTCAGGGTGGCCTTGAACTCTTTGGTTCAAGCCATCCATCTCCCTCAGCCTCTTGAGTGCCGAGGCTATAGGTGAGGTGCCCACCCGCCTGACTTTAGACCTACCCTTAGCTGTGAACTTGGTCTAGGACATTTACCCTTTGTTAGGCTGCTCTTGACCAGAGATTGATGAGTTGGATGGGGTATAGGATGCTGGGAACAGAACTTGGGTCCTATGTCCTCTTAACTGATGAGCCATGTCTCCAGCCTCGGAATAAGTTTTGAGATAGCTAGAATGTTATCATGTTGTTTTTAATTTTTATATATTTATTTTAATATCTATCTATCTATCTATCTATCTATCTATCTATCTATCTATCTATCTATTATCTATTTTTGAGACAGGCTGTCTCTATTATGTAACTCTGGCTGTCCTGGAACTTACTATGTAGGCCTGGCTGGTCTTGAACTCTGATAGATCATCTCATCTGCCTCACGAATACTGGGATTAAAGGCATGCACCACCATGCCTGGAATTATATTTATCTTTATGGTGACTTTGAATCTCACATTCATAGGCCAGAGAAAGTGGATTTCACTTTATAACAGTGACAGGAAGTCTTTTTCTTTGAAAGCCACATTAAATAAAATGTCAGATGATCTAAGAGAGAATATTAAGAAAATGGTAGTGATGAATGGGAAGTGAAGAAGGCAATGGCTTTGAAAGCAGGGGCACAAATAAGGGGAGCCTGGGAAGCGGCAAATGGGCCATCCTGCCTGGAGAAGCTTCTGTCACAAACTCCTAGCTTGAGGATGCCATGGACAACTTTACATGCAAGCCACGATGTTTCTCCAGGAAGTAGTCTCTGCATTCCACTTAGTTCCATTTCTGTCTTTCCATTTGTGGCCACACAGCCAAACCACGAGGTGTCTGACAACTGTTCCCCTCTCCTGCTCACATTCTCTCTGCCCCCATGATCATATAACCACCCTGTCTGGGAATGGAGGATCTCAGAGAAACAGCCAGGTTGTGTTCATGAGTCCAGGGCTCTTGGGGAGTCACATGACATTCAGGACGTTGGACTATGGGCACCTGATCATTGCTAGAAACGGTGAGCAAGTGACCCAGCTCCACGACCCCTCTTTCCAGGCACCAGCTTTCTCGTCCTGAACAAGGAGAGCAGAACTGCCCAGAGTCAGGAGGCCTCAGAGGCAGACTGTTTCCATAACTTTATACCTTGGACCTCTAGAATATTCCCTCTGGGGCTCCTGGTGGGACCCTCCTGCCCAGCTTGTGTCCGCTCTGGCCTGGGCCTGTCTGAGAAGCGGGAAGTATGGCCTAATCATCCCGACTTCTTCTAGATCCTTGATCTGTATTTGTGTCGTTCCAGCTAGGCAGGCTCTTTGCAATTCTGTGACTCTTTCTCTGATAGAGGATCAATTTCTGTCTGGAGAAACACTTTGGTGGCGTGAATGGGGTGCTTTATTGGCAATAGATGCATTTGTTCCTTCCTCAATGAATAAATAATCAGACAATAATGTTGTCGGCGCATATTTGAATCGAGAAAGTCTCTTACCTTCCCATGACTGTTTTTAATCGATTCCCCGCATGCTAAATATTTTCCCCTCCCTGAGATAACATGCTATAGTGTTTACAGGAAGATTTCTTATTCAACAGTAAAATGGCTGTGCCGTTTTGATTACATTCCAAGTCCTTGGTAATTGTCTCATTTTCCTTTTGTAAAGAGAATTCAGACATCTAACACAATTGTACCTCGACACCAATTCAGAGCATAATGAAGAATTCTGCCAATAGAACCCAGCAAGTTGTGAATAGCTTCTCTGTCCACATTTGGTTTCCTCAAATCATCTGGGATTCAGAGGCAGCACAGATGTTCCCAGCTGCTGGAAAATGAAGCTTGAAGTTAAAGCCGATAAGGAGCAAAACACCTAATTCAAATTCCAGGAATGATTTGACCTAAGTCAATTTCTACTCGAGAAAATGGGGTCAACTTTCTGGACCCCACAAGAACCACCCTGGTGATTAAAAAGCAAATCTTGAAGAATTAAATTATGTTGCTGTTCAGCCTTCATATGTACGCTGGGGGGAGGGGGGGCACAGTGCATCAAAGGCTGTCGGAATAACTCAATTTAGTGATGGTGGCAAAGCATCACTGTAGAAAAAGGGTTTTCCAGGCAACGAGAATTGCTCGGGGGAACTGTCGCACACTTCACTTGCTATCCGAGAGAAAGAAAGAGGGCTTTCTGATGAATAATTTCATGACTTTCAACCACACACATACTGCCGCTTGAATATCAAATTATTTTAAATGAGAACTTCAAAAAGATCTACCTGGTAAATGAATGAAAAGCTCTCAACAGCTGCCTGAGAGAACAAGGAGGTTCAGATGAAAATGCCCAACAGAGATGGGGAAGGTGCAGAATTCTGTTGGGCCAGGCATCCCAAGACACACACACACACACACACACACACACACACACACACACACACACGGTCAGCTTGCTCTGTGATGAAAGTATGCGCACGTGTGTGTGCGTGTGCGTGTGCGTGTGCGTGTGCGTGTGTGTGTGTGTGTGTGTGTGTGTTAGCCCATTCAGGCTGCTATAACAAAATGCCTTAGACTGGGTTAATTAATAAACAACAGATGTTTATTTCTTATAGTTTTGAAGGTTGAGAATCGGGGCAAGAGAGAATAAATAGTAACCTCTCACTTCTCCCTCTCTCTCTTTTTAAAATTATGCCAACTTATGGGTTAGAGTGTGTTTCTTAGTTAGGTTTCCATTGCTATGATAAAACACTGACCAAAGTCAATTTGTGGAGGAAAGGGTTTATTTCCCCTCACAGATTACAGTCCAACACTGAGGGAAGTCAGGGCAGGAATTAGAGGCAGGGACTGAAGCAGAGGAGTGCTGCTGACTGGCTTGCTCCCCACAGCTTCCTCAGCTGGGACTGGGACTGCCTGCCCAGGGATGGTACCACCCACAGTGGGCTGAGCCCTTCCGTGCCAATCATTCATCAAGAAAACACCCCACAGGCTGGCCTGCAAGTCAGTCTGATAGGGACATTTTCTCAGTTGAGATTT
The DNA here is from genome assembly GCF_949786415.1 of Peromyscus eremicus. Taxonomy (NCBI): domain Eukaryota; kingdom Metazoa; phylum Chordata; class Mammalia; order Rodentia; family Cricetidae; genus Peromyscus; species Peromyscus eremicus. Next base: position 36,073,224 of record NC_081429.1, on the reverse strand, counting down.
CCCTTTAGATGACTCTAGCTTGTGTCAAGTTGACAAAACAAAACAAAACAAAAACAAACAAACAAATCTGACCAGGATCATGAGTGTTGTGTCTGTATACATTTATGTATTTATATGTGTGTGTAAAGATCAAATCAGGGTCATCAGTATTTCCACGACCTTAAAGATTTCACATTTATTTGTGCTGAGAACATTGAAAATCTAATCTTCTGGCTATTTTAAAATATGCAGCAAATTACAAACGATATTCAGTTGTAAACTAGATTTGCTCCCTGCTGTGGAACATTAGGACTTATCCTTCTTTCTCACTTGTTTTGGGATCTGCTGTCTAGCCTCTTCCCACCCACCCACCCCCACTTCATCCTTCTCTAGCTCTGGTACTCATTATTCTATTCTCCACTTCTAAGAGAGCAGCTTTAAAGACTATTAAAGTTACAGGTATGTACACGTTATGTAACTATGTTTGTATGTATGTGTGAGTGTGCCGTGATGTCTGTGTGGAGGTCAGAGGAACACTTGTGGGGACTGGCCCTGGGCTTGTGGGTCCTGTCGATCAAGTTGAGGTCATCAGATTCGGTGGCAAGTGCTTTACCCAGTGAGCCACCTTGCTGGCCCAAGTTCAACTTTTAATGCTTTTCCCTGATTTGTCTTTCTATTCCTAATGTATTCTTTTAATTTAATGTCCTCTGGGTTCATTCATGTACCCTTTTTAAATGGTCACTGCTTTCTCATGACTTAACTACCTCTGAACAGCCCCCAACTCTTACGTACACAATGGTTACGTTTTAGCATATGAGCGTGTGTGTGTGTGTGTGTGTGTGTGTGTGTGTGTGTGTGTGTGTGTGTGTACATTCAGACCATAGCAGAGGTCAATGGATCTCAGGATTTTGGGATAATCAAATCCCTCTTGTCATATTTTCTAGGTGAAAACACAGAGGCCAGAATAGGTGTCCCCTAGTCCCCTCCCCGCTCCGATTCTGTCTAGTCTAGACACGTCCCAAGTCAGGGCAGAAGGGAGAAAAATTAATGACTGATGAACTGCTTTCGCCTATGAGATTAGCGAAAGGCGATGATTTATGCCTCTACCTTCCCAGCTGATACCTGAGATTTAAAAGAGCATATCAGTTATCTTCAGCTCAAAGAGGTGAACGGAGGCAGGGGTTTCCAGGCAACTGGATCAGAATGAGAAATTACTCTTTAATATCCAACAAGCAGATATGAATTTATTAAGTTGTCCACTGAGTGTTGTGGAGGGAAAAGGGCCTTAAATTCTTGCCTCGATCTCATTTAAAATAACATGACATTCATGCAGTATCTCTTAATTCATTTGTTAATAATATTATCACCATCATTATTTGACTTGGTACTTGGTTTGTCCAAATTGAGCTTCAGGAACCTGGACACGTGGGTCTTTGCCTTGGATTTCTTCTCCTGCACGGGGAAGTTGGGAGCAAGATGTAAGTTCACCGGAGTGAATTCAGTTTGTGACCTGGGAGCTGAGTTGGGTTTGATTTTCGTTCAGTGGGAGGTGAAGGTGCTTTTCTCACAGCGGTGCTCTGCTGTGCCTTTTTGCTTTGTTCCCAGGGATGCCCTTATATTTTGGGGACCCGTATGGTGGCACCATCCCTACAGAGGAGAGGATCAGAGGTGGTGGATGGTAGTGTTACCGGGCCAAGCTCTCAGCAGATTTTGCAGATCCCCGAAGAGCTGAGTTTTGTAAAAGAGAGTTTATTTCTGCACGGAGATAGGAGAGCGAGCGTAAATCTGCCCTCCCTCCGCCCCCAAAATGCAGAGTTTAAGGGTATTTGTGGAATTAAGAAGCAGGGTGTTCTAAGGCATGAGGAAAGGTAATGGACTGAAGGAGAAATGGGGTAGCCTGTTCTCTGGGCACGTGTGCTCAAATGTCACAGCTCGCAGGTCGTGTGTTCAGAAAATGGCAGCATTACCGAGATCTGAGGGTGAAGATCTGGCCCTCTGATGACAGAAATTCACTTCTCAGGCCCAAGTGAAGGATTGATGGTTTTCCCTGGCTGGTGTTTCCTCCAGACTCCTGAAAAAGAACTTCAGCCACTGTAACCCACACACCAGCAGTGTGACCTGTGGCCTGAGCTCTCTGTGACCTGTAAAGTTGGAGGAGGAAGCAGGGAACCAAGGCACCCGGGGTGGGGAGGCTTGTTTTGTCTCGGATTCAGAGGGTGGGCTCGTCCCTGCCGGTGTCCGACCCCAGGTCCAGGGAAGTCACCTGCAGCCATACTTAGTGAGTCCAGAGGATAGGCAGGTTGTGCCTTTTCATATTCTCTTTTTTCTGTCTTCTCTCATCTCTATTCTTGGGCACCATAAGGCATTTCTCCCACTCCGCCTTGTCATCTGTTGGTTTTGAAAGTTTTATGAAGAATCTCATTAGAATTTAAACATTTTAAAACATCATATAGATAGATCCTGCATATTTTTATTAGGTTTAGTCTTACATTTTTTTTTGGGGGGGGGAATATATTTGGCTATTTAAATGGAATTTTTTTCTTTCATTGTATTTTCAAATCAGTGTGTGTGTGTGTGTAGAAGAAGGTATTGATTTTCATATATCCATTTTTATAGCTAGCCCCCTATTGAATTCTACTTTTTTATTTTTTCAAGACAGCCCCTCTCTGTATAGACTGGCTGTCCTGGAGCTCGCTATGTAGACCAGGCTGGCCTTGAGATCCGCCTGCCTCTGCCTCTGCTGGGATTAGCACACCATGCAGTTCTATTCATTTGAACTTGACTCTTCTTTTACTTGCTGAGTATAGAGTCAAAGCTTGCTGCAGTTTTGCTAAAGCTTTTTCTTCTTTGTGTTTATAGCTTCATTCTCCGCAGCCATGCTGGGTGGCATGGATGTTAATGACGTCATTCTCCGCAGCTGGATGACATGGGTGTTAATGACGTCATTCTCCGCAGCCATGCTGGATGACATGGATGTTAATGATGTCATTCTCCGCAGCCATGCTGGATGACATGGATGTTAATGACGTCATTCTCCGCAGCCATGCTGGATGACATGGACGTTAATGACGTCATTCTCCACAGCCATGCTGGGTGACATGGATGTTAATGACGTCATTCTCCACAGCCATGTTGGATGACATGGATGTTAATGACGTCATTCTCCACAGCCATGCTGGGTGGCGTGGGGAGAGCAGGTCTTCTCTTTCTCTTGACTTTTCAGTTGGGTTTCTTCTGCCTCTGACTTTGCTTATGACTTGAGATCTAGAGCCCAGGTTCTGACTTGACCTCTCATTGTCCCTGAGGAGCAGGGTTGCAAGTTCCAGGAGGTTCTTAGAATTGGGGGCCCCAAGACATTGCCGGACTATGTCACTTTCTCCATACGTGACTCATCATGTCCAGTCAGACTTCCCCATTCCCTCTTTTTGGAATCTCTTCCAGCTTTTCTTGAATTCTTGGAGCTCAGCAGGTAATTTTAGGAAAAAGGAACAACAAAGGAATACACAGAAGAGTTTGTCATTGTTTCAATAAACAGATTGTGTAATTAGGGGTATACAACACGGGTGTGTTTATGGATAAAATTTTGCTTTTTAAAAACAGTGCTAGTCAAATACTTTTAAGATATCACTTGCAGAAACTGAACTTGAACCTGCTTACACTTACAAAAGGGGAATTTAAAGAATAAAAATAGGGGCTGGAGAGATGGCTCAGTGGTTAAGAGTTAAGGGCTGCTCTTCCAGAGGTCCTGAGTTCGATTCCCAGCAACCACAGGGTGGCTGACAACTATCTATAATGAGATCTGATGCTCTCTTCTGGCCCGCAGGCATATATGCAGACATAAAACTGTATGCATAAAAAGCAAATAAATACATCTTTAAAAACAAACAAAAAACCCCCACAAAACTTAAAAAGAATAAAAACTTATTAATAATAAGACAGAGAGAGAGAGAGAGAGAGAGAGAGAGAGAGAGAGAGAGAGAGAGGGAGAGAGAGAGAGAGAATTTATTGACTCCTGTGATCAAGTTGCAGAAAAGCTGGGTATATACTCAGTTTACCCTCAGGACCATTTTCTATGAAGACTTCGTTTGAGGATTGACATCCTTGAGGAGTCCATTTGAGGACAGACTCCCTCTGGTTCAAGGACACGGTCTCTCTGGTTGGCTGGTTTCTAACATAGCGTTTACGGTGTCAGCAGCTCTGGGATGCCATCTTGAAAGTAAGAGCCATCTACTGAGCCCTTAGGAAGGGCCAATACTATTCTAAGCATATAACAGACAGACTCATGGGATGAAGGTATAAGGTATTCGAATAGGTAGCTATTGGAGTCTAGCGGCCCCTGCTGGCATTTCCTGGAACAAAGGATTTTATACATGGACAGTGGTAGAAACACAGTTTATTCAGGATGAGAGCACATGCCGGCAAGGGTGTGGATCAGAGAGCGGGGGAAGAAGACTAGGAACTCAATGGCACCGCCCCTTTAGAGCACTGAGCTTTTATGAGCATTTCCACAGTGCCTACCTTTCCCTTCTGGAAACCTCAGGCTTTCTTCTGGCATCCTCTGTTCCTTACCTGTCACCCTTGGGGGTGTAGTGGTGTGGGGACGGTTGTCATTGACACCCCCCCCCCTCCTTTTCCACCCCACTCTTCTGCCTCCGCATGGTTATGCTCATCTTACTCATGAGGAGGTGGAGCCTGGCCAAGGAGCTCGTGGAGACTCACAAAGCCCATAACGAGGTTGGAGTTGAGAGTTACTTAGCCTAGAGAATGGGGACTCTTCGGCCCTGCAGAGTCACCACGGGAGAGAGGAGTTCTTCCTGCCAACTCCAGCTGGAACTAGTCCTGAAACCAAATGGGCTGTGATTGGTCTTGTTTGCCCACGCCTGGCCCAATCACTGACAGCAAAGGGGTCAGTTGCTAGGTATAGTCTACCCTGGGTCCTATGCCTTTGTGTGTGTGTGTGTGTGTGTGTGTGTGTGTGTGTGTGTGTGTGTGTGTGGTCTTGTTCTGGACAAATAGAATACTTAACTGGTCCCCACAGTTCTCAAATACAAATCCACAAATCCTCCCCTCTGAGTAGACCAGCCGTCTCCAGAAGCTCTGGGGACACCAGGAACATTCCTGGCTCCTCACTTTGTGTGTACTCTCTCCTCTCCCCCCAAAACCTTTCCCTTCCACGTACCAAGTATCACATCCTTTCTTTGTGTGTTTACATTCTAGCTAGCTTTTGCTATCAACTTGACAAAGCCTACTTCAGTTGAGAGATTGTCCAGATCAGATGGGCCTGTGGCCACTTCTGTGAAGGATCGTCTTGAGTGTTGGTGGATGTGTGTAAGGTTGCCCACTGTGGGTGGTTTTGTCCCTAGGAAGGTGGACATAGGCCATATAAGAAAGCTAATTAGGGGCGGTGGTGGCACACGCCTTTAATCCCAGCACTCGGGAGGCAGAGCCAGGCGGATCTCTGTGAGTTCGAGGCCAGCCTGGGCTACCAAGTGAGTCCCAGGAAAGGCGCAAAGCTACACAGAGAAACCCTGTCTCGAAAAACCAAAAAAAAAAAAAAAAAAAAAAAGAAAGCTAATTAGAGCATGAGGCAGTGAGTGAGCCAGAGACAGCAAGCCAGCAAGCTGCATCCCTCCATGGTTTCTGCTTCCAGCTCCTCTCTTGAGTTCCTGCCTTTACTTCCCTCAGGGATGGACTGTGACCTGGAAGTGTAAGAGGAAAGAAACTCTTTCCTCTTGAAAGTTTGCTTTTGGTCAGGGTGTTTCATCACAGCAAGAGGAGGCAAACCTTTCCCCAGGCAGCATCTGCTTACCCTCCCCACTGACTTGGACAATTTGCTCTCCAGATTTCCCAACCACCATTCAATTAACAAGAAGGTGGTTTTATCTTCTGGAGGAAGAAAAGGAACAGCTTTGTGTCTCCACATTTCCTGATCTCGAACTTTGCAGCTGATGGAACTTTGCTGGGAAACAAAGTGGTTCAAGGTACCTGTACCAAGACATTAGCATACACTGCCCCAGGCAAAGACACCACTGGCTTGCTCCATCTGTTTTGCCAAGTTCTCTTATGTAAGTGACAGCTGAGGGTGTTTTGAAGGAGATGCCGGGTTTGTGAACGATACATCTTAATAGAGGAACCGGCATGTGAAGCTCGCTTTGTGCGAGCAGGTTTTTTGCTGGAGGGTGACTTGGAGGTGAAGAGCTGTTCAGGATGGCTGGCAGAGCTAAGACTGACAAGAGGGTTCTTTTCGTCTGTAAAGGGCTGTCAGCAGAGGCTACACCAGGGTGCTCCTCTTGGGGCAAGAGGGATACTTGTCAGCTGGGGCCACACGCTGCACCCAGGTCAGAGAACAGCCCTTGCTTATTATACCGGGGACTCTGGATATACGCTTCAACCTTGGGAGTAATTTATGTTTATTTGATGAGGGTGGGAGTTAGGGAAGGCCGCTCCAAAAATCCCTGGGGCGCTCTTGTTGAGAAAGGGTGGAATCAGGACCCTTTCTCTTGATTCTGGGCAGAGTGGGCAAGGACTGAGTTAGAAAAGCCGCTGTTTCCACGTGATATCCTTTTGTGGCTCACTCTCCAGACCACCACGCCATGGAGGCTTTCTCCCTGAGCTCAGCAGCCATCCTAGGAGAGGCCATGTATAGGGGTTCTGGCTGGTCCTGCAGGTGTAGTACCAGCCATGTGAGCTCAGAGGCATCTTGGGAGTTCCAGACATTCTGGAGGAGAGAAGGGCTGTCCTACCTGGGATTCCCCTGGAGCCTGGGACCCGGGTGTCTTTTACACAACAAAAGATAATAATGAGAACAGCCTCCCAGCTCCCTCCTGATCCTCCTACCTTAATCTCCTGAGTGCTGGGATTACAGGCTGGCAGCACAGTTACTCCTGGTTTATACAGTCTCGCACTGTTGGCCTCATGCTAAGCAAGCACTCTGCCCACTGAACTACATTCCCATTCCCAGTCAGAATCTCTTGATTTCGATGGCACCCGAGAACCTGGGAACCTCTCCAGCTCCCTAATTCTAGAGACTGAGGTTCCACGAGGGTGGAGCTCTTTACAAATACCTGCAATCCCAGGCTGCTTGGTATCATTTCATATGGCATCCAGAGTGTACAAAAACAATGCCAGCTTGTCCAAGATTATTTTCCCAGCTTGGAATCTGCTCAGTTCCCATGGCATTTGGGCACTGGGCCCTAACCTATGAGTCTTGATGGAAAATTCCAATGGACCTTTTTTCCCCCCCTCTAGCTATATTTAGTCAAAGAAGCAAGCTCCAGTACCTCATCCCGAGGATAGTCAACTACCCAGAGGGTCTGACTCCTCCTGCCTGTGGCTTTTCTCCTAGTTATTGGGGGTAACACCAGCTTTAGATCATTGGCACTTGAAGGATTTCTATCAGCTAGTCAATCAACAAACAGTGGTCGACTGACTATTTTTTTAAGCGTCTATGGAAGAAATGAACTATAAACCTCAGTGCACGCTCTTGAGAACTGTAGTTTATTTGGGAGAAAGAAGACACATGTAAAATAAAATAGCACAAAGATTTGACTACTCCCAGGATAGGTACCATATGCTCACTTAAGAGACTGAATGGCAGGCACTCTGTCTTTTTTGTGTCTCTGGGAGAATCTGGGCATCTCTTTTACAACCATAGGATTGTAAGCAAAACAGAATTCTCCAAACACGAAAACAAAACAAAAACAAAAACAAAAACAAACAAACAAAAAAAACAAAAGCAAGTCTGTGACCGGTAACAGCCGCAGCATCGTCCATAAACAAAGGTTAGCGATCACCCTGATTCCGTTCTGGTTGCTGTAGTCGGAGGCCCTGACCAAAGCATCCGAAGGGAGAAAGGGTTTGTTTGAGTCGGAGTTCAAGGTACAGTCTTGGCAGAGAAGGCAGGCAAGGGCAGCAGGAGCCTAAAGCAGCGGGTCACGTCACCACCGTAAGCAGGAAACAGAGGGTGACGAATGTAAGCCAGTGCTCAGCTCTTTTTCCATTTCACACAGGCCAGGATTCCCCTGCCCAGGGAGACTGGTGCTACCCTGAGTTAGGGTGGGTCTTCCCATGTCAATAAACCTATTAAGGTCATCCCTCACAGGCATGCTCCGAGGCCCTTTTCTAGGTGACTCTAGACCCCGTTAAGTTGACAACAAACAGGCACCCATCCCAGAAATAGTATAATCACCATGATTTGGAGCAAAATAGCTTGATAGGCCACAAACATCCACGATTCCTACAGGTATGATCACACAGGCGATACAAGCTATAAATGAGATATGAAATATCTATGATGTGGTATAAAACCTGTGACCTCTATGAGATACTATGAGTATTTCTCTGTGTGTTGGGTACTTACACTCATAACAGACAGAGATGCTGAATTTTATTTAGTGGCTAAAAGGGGGTTCATGGTCTGTAGCTGTTTACAAATGATAACAACATTGAAGTTGGTCTTGCTTTTATTACCGCCACACACCATCAACTTTTAAATAATTGAGCAATGAAATGACTATCTCCCCCGAGGGCCCAAGGATTCCCACTGCCTCCCTCACCCTGGTTATGCCAATAGATCCATGTGTAATTCTTTCCTTCAGTAGTTCTGACCTCCAACTGCTGCCCACGGAGCCCTCAGAGGTCTGCAGACTCTAGGTTACACACGCCTGCTGTATGGCTTTGGAATTAGGTGGGTCTGAGTTTCGCTTGATGTGATCTTGAGGCAGTGACAATCTTTCTGAGAAACAGTTTCCTTCGCTGGATAACGGTGTATAGTAACAGTGGGGAACACGGCCTGTGGAGGTAGCTCCATTTGTGGAGGCCTGGCCCTGCCAGCAGTGTTGGGAGAAAGATACCGTTTATGGGGTGAGAACCTGAGTCCTCACTCTGTCAAAGGTGGGAGATGCGTGCTGTCCTGCCACCCACACGGAGAACTATTGTTGTTCTGAGGCTCAGCCTCTAGCAGCTCAGGGATTGAAGAAGACCATGGAGTCGGCGGACTATGACTCAACTTGACTTTGCTATCTGAGGGAGTAGAACTTAATCCTCTGGGGCCGGTGAAAAAGGGAAACACACACACACACACACACACACACACACACACACACACACACACACCCCTCCAACATGTCAGGATCTCTCCTAGAGTGCTGATGAATAGCAAGCCTTCAGCAGGTCAGAGAAACTGAGGAAGAGATGCAGGCAAACGACTGGAAAAACAGACACCGAGGACTTTGCTGAGGGCCGAAGCTTCCTTCTTCATTTTGTTATTGCTGTTGTTAGCTCTACTCCGTTCCTTTTCTGGACTGTTTTTCCACCCTGATATTTCCCGTTGGTCTCTCTTGATGTTTTCCTTCTAACTTTCTTTCCACATCTTTCCTTCTCTCATGTCTGTTTGTTCCCTTACAGCTTATACACCCCAGCAAAATCTTCCAAGCAATACAAAAATTACAATGTGGTTACACTCTATTTTTTTTCAAGTGAATGATTACAGTGAATACAAGTAAAACCAGCATGTTTTCCATACCCCTTACATGATTAAACATTTTACGTATTACAGGTGAAAAACAAGTTGTCCCAAGAACCCACATACATCCATACCCAAGCAACTTCTTATAGATTAACGGAGCGTCAGCAGGCAGGGTATTTTTCTCAGCCAGTTCTTCTGCTGGCGGGCTGCATTTTGCGGTTACAAAGAAAGGACCAATTATTTTATTATTTATCTCAAAAGGTAATCTTATAAGGAATCTTAAAAGAATCACAAATCTAAACTTTATATATGAAAAAGAATCAGTCAGCTTTATTTTAAATCCTCAGGTGCATACCCACTCATCAACAGTTTTTTAAAAATTTTTCTTTCTTTCCTTATTATGTATGCAGTGTTCTGCCTGCACATATGTCTTCACTGCAGGCCAGAAGAGGGCACCAGAACACATTATAGATGGTTGTCAGCCTCCATGTGGTTGCTGGGAATTGAACTCAGGACCTCTGAAAGAGCAGCCAGTGCTCTTAACCCCTGAGCCATCTCTCCAGCCCCATCAACAGTTTTTTTTTTTTTTTTTTTTTTTTATGTCAGGAAGCCAAGGACTTAATCACTATCCCGTCTTAGCAAGAAAGATATATCAGTCAGCAATAGGCTGTCATTGTTCTTGATTCTTGACCCCAAAGAGTCCCTCACTCAGCTATTAAAAGTATACCTTTAAATTGTTTTTAAGACCTTTTACCTCAAAGCCATTAAGAAAACCATCTTAACCCAACCTTAACAGCCTTGGCTGTTCTGGAACTCACTTCGCAGGCCAGGCTTGTCTCGAACTCACAGAGATCTGGCTGCCTCTGCCTCCTGAGTGCTGGGATTAAAGACATGTGCCACCACCACCTGGCTACCTTAAGTTAATTTTAAAGCTTTGTTTTAGCTATGATGCACACTGAAACCTATGAGCACATCTCTCAACATTAAGATTAAAAGAACTTGAGCTAACCTAGCTTCTGAGACTCAATTGTTTTTCTTAATCATTAACCTAAGCCACAGTCTATGTGGCTCCTCAAGAGAGACTAGCTGTGTGACATTTCCTTATTCTTATTTCTATCCTCTGCAGCCCCTGCTTTATCAGGGGTGCGGGCAACACCATATCTTTCTTTTACCTATGTTAGTTTTCCCACTAAGCTAACCTCTCTCATAATCCCTTACTATATTTATTAAAGACCCTCATTCATCAAAATCCTATTTAAACTAACATTATTATTGTATAAAATCATTGCTTTAGTTAAACAGTTCAGCTTAGGAGGAAATAATCTTCATAATAATCCACAGCCAAAAGTGCCCAGTAGAATGGGATATTTCCATGAGATAATCACACTACATTACAGGCAGTGGGGATCTCCCCACACCCATTCACACCATGCCAGATACCAGAGAAAAATGGCAGCAGCAAACATATAAAGACACAGCAGTAGCAAGAGACATTCTGGGGCTGAGGCGCTCAGGGGCCTTGCCTATCTGAGATTCACCCATCAGAGCTTTGCTTCCTGGTGATTCGATCCCCTGAAGTCAACTGCCACCTGCTGCCCCTGTGATACGGCCACTGTCAGAGAACCTGACTGGTGTTTTCTGAACGTCTTCCTGCCATGGTAGACTCTGGCTCACAGACTCCAGAACTGGCTGCCAGCCCTGCTTGGTGGATGTGGGGGTGGAGTGGGGAGGGTTCTTCTGGACCAGCCGTAATATGCTGGATCCTCAGCCCCATTGAGGAGGATCCTGTCCCTCTCTAGTTGGGACTCTGGAAGTTCTCCTGGCCTGTCCCACTCATATGGTAAGAAGACTGAGGGCAGGCCTCTGCAAGAAAGCCCTCTGGGAAGGAGCTCTGTTTTCCTCTATGGATAACAAGTCCTGGGTTGACGAGATGACTCCACGGTTTAGCGCTTGCCATACGAGCCTGAGGACTGCAGTTTGGATCCTCGGAACTCATGTAAATGCCTGCTGAGTGTGGCTGCCCTCCTGTAATTTCAGTCTCAGAAGGCAGAGCTGGGGTAGCCAGAGCAAGGTGGTTAATGAGACTAGCCATATCAGTGAGCTCTGGGTTGATTGAGAGACCTGCCTCATTGAATATAGTGGAAGAGCAATGGAAGATGACTCCTGACATGAAAGTGCACTCATGTGCAGGCATATCATATCCACACTCACATGTGCAGGCATATCATATCCACACTCACATGTGCAGGCATATCATATCCACACTCACATGTGCAGGCATATCCACACCCACATGTGCAGGCATATCCACACCCACATGAGCAGGCATATCCACACCCACATGTGCAGGCATATCATATCCACACTCACATGTGCAGGCATATCCACACCCACATGTGCGGGCATATCCACACTCACATGTGCAGGCATATCCACACCCACATGTGTGGGCATATCCACACTCACATGTGCGGGCATATCCACACTCACATGTGCAGGCATATCCACACCCACATGTGCAGGCATATCCACACTCACATGTGCGGGCATATCCACACCCACATGTGCAGGCATATCCACACCCACATGTGTGGGCATATCCACACCCACATGTGCAGGCATATCCACACCCACATGTGCAGGCATATCCACACCCACATGTGCAGGCATATCCACACCCACATGTGGGGGCATATCCACACCCACATGTGCAGGCATATCCACACCCACATGTGTGGGCATATCCACACTCACATGTGCAGGCATATCCACACCCACATGTGTGGGCATATCCACACTCACATGTGCGGGCATATCCACACTCACATGTGCAGGCATATCCACACCCACATGTGCAGGCATATCCACACCCACATGTGTGGGCATATCCACACCCACACGTGCCTACACAATGAACACACATATGAAAATGGAAATAGGAAAGTCAAGGGTGATGTGAGTTATTTCCGGGTCTTGTTTCTTTCAGAGCCGCCTACCTCTCTTTGTCCTACATTGCTGAACCCTTAGTGCTCACACAGTGTGTTTGCACCTTCGGCTCCTATGCCCTGGGAGGTGGGCAGGGAAGATCAATTACTGTAGTGGGATATTTTGATTGCCCTCTGACACTCCCGAGATTGCCAATAAAGTTTATGTTGAATCCGAGGGTGGAGTTAGCCGCTAGCTGGCCAGAATTAGCAGTAGAGGTTTTGGAGGACCCAGGGCATAGAGAGACACAGGAAGTAGTAGGGAGGGGCTTATTAAGATTCGAGGGCCTTTTGGATCTGGGAAAGAGAGAGAGGGGAGGTCACTGGTCGCTTCTTTGCCGCTACTCTGATGGATCTGGTTTTTACCCTAATATCTGACTCCCAAGTTTTATTTAATAGTAGAACAATGTAAGTAAAAGCTTCAAATTACACCCTGAAGATGAGCATGGAGAGAGGCACAGTATCAGAGTGTCGTGCCCCCCCCCCCCCCCTTTGAGGCACACAGAGAAAACAGAAAGGTGCCTTTCTGTTTTCGCTGTGTGCCTCAATGTAACAAATGTGTGCTGTTGTAACAAAATACCACAGGCTGTGCCTTAGAAACCATAGAGATTTATTTCTCATGATTCTGCAGGCTAGAAAGTCCAAGGCCAAGTGGATTCTGTGTCTGGTGAGGGCCTGCTTTCTGGCTCTTGGGTGGTGGTTTTTTTGCTATGTCCTTGCAAGGCAGAAGCAGGCAGGCCAGGACTCTTGCCTGTGAAGGACATCATTTATTAACCTGCTGATTTCATTCTTCGTATCACTTCTGAAAGCCCATGTCCTAACCCCATCAGTTGGGGATTGGGTTTTGTATATGGGCTCAATGGTACTGTAATGGGGAGCTTAAAATCTCAGTGCAGTGGGCCCTGCCAGAAACTCAGACTTTTTTGGTTGGTTCAGACTTAAAACTCTTGGTTGTTTCTACCACCACTCAATAATGGAGGGCCTCCTTGGGGGCCTTTCATTGGTTTGGATCTGGACATGTCAACGCAAATGATTTCCATGGGGTGATGATGGTCCCTGACTCTAGGGAGGTTGAGAAGTCCGAGCGAGACAGTGTGTGCAGCACTCTTAATCCGTAATCAATGCAACTGCCCTGCTGCTTTGAATTCTTTTCCCATCACCCCCCAGTGAGCATGGGACCATGATGCTCTCTCCTCTCAGTCCTATGCTAAGTTCCATCATGAGCCTGTACCCTACAACCTACCACATCAACTCTGGGTGTCCAGAGTTGTGGGCGCTTGGTGGTCCCTGTTCCCTTTCCCACAGCAGGCCACTGAAGCTGGGAATTGCACCTTCAGTACCCAGGCAGGGGGAGAGACTTCTGCATCTAAATCACTTTTACTCTTTATTAAGAACTCTCTCATGTGAAAAACGCTCACAGAGTCCCTTTCCACAGTGGCTGCTTTGCCATCGTTTTCAACACGCTGAGGACAAGATGAGATTAGGCGTAGGGAAGGGGCCGTGCTAAGATGAGCAGTCAAGGACTGGATTTAAATCCAATTCGGCAGGTTGAGCCAGTTTATTATAGGACTTGAGGCAAGGACCTCTGTGGCTTAATCCAAGGTTTCTCCAACACCTGGGTCATTGACAATGTCACTCCTGCTTTTATTCTAGGGGTATCAAGGGAAGAGAGAGAGAGAGAGAGAGAGAGAGAGAGAACTAATTCTGAATTCCCACAATTGCTTACCTCAAAGGCATCAAATAGACCCTCCTGCCAGCGAGCAGTCCCTGATCCCCTGAGACCCGAAATAAAAGTGGTTTTTCCTTTTGTGATGCTTAGCCAGGCGTGTGCCGGGATCTTTCCACTCCACCTAGGTGAATTTCAAAGGGAGGATCTTGGGGATCATAGAACGGAACAGGTTTAATATTTCCCACTGCAGCCACACCCGCTCAGCCTTCCCAGAGGCCTCCAGCCTGGGTGTGAGGCAGTGGCACATTCACTGGGGACATAGTCAGTGCAGGGTTATGTGACTGGGTAGGTACGGTGAGGGTGATTGCCTGTGACTAAGGCCTTGATGGAGCAGAGAGGGCGTGATTCCTAAGCTGACCTGAGAGGTATTCTCAGCCTTTTCCGGGTCCATCGCAAGGTAGTAATGGCTAATGATGTGGTTGATCTTATTTATTTATTTCTGCAAGTATTGTTGGTTGTTTTTCACTCATTTGCTCTTTTGGGGGGTCTGCCACCCAGCTCCCAAATAAATCACACACGAAGGCTTAATTCTTACTTATAAGTGCCTGCCTTTAGCTTGGCTTGTTTTTAGCCAGCTTTCCTTAACTTAAATTATCCTCTCTACCTTTTGCCTCTGGGCTTTTTCTTTTTCTTATTTCTGTATATCTTACTTTCACTCTTACTCAGTGGCTGGCTATGTAACTGGCCCCTTCTTTTCTCACTCCCTGATCTCTCTTGATTCCTGAGCCCTCTTTTTCTATTTATTCTCTCTGCCTGCCAGCTCCCCCCCCCCCAATCCTTTCTCCTGCCTTGCTATTGGCTGTTCAGCTCTTTATTAGACCTATCAGGTGTTTTAGACAGGCACAGTAACACAGCTTCACAGAGTTAAACAAACGCAGCATAAAGGAATGCAACACATCTTTGCATCATTAAACAGCAATGCTGTTGAAAGTAAAGTGATGAATTCTAAAGTAGAACTCTTTACTGCTTTAGTAAAGAGGTGGTGGTAGTGGCGGTGGGGGGGAGGTGTGTGGGGGGTGGCGAGCAGGGGAGTGAGATGGCTTAGTAGGTAAAGGAGCTTGCTGCTAAGCCTCAAGACTGGAGTTTGATTTCTGGGTCCCAGATGGTGGAAGGAGAGAACTGACTTCTACAAGTTGTTATCTGACGACATGCGCACCGTGACATTCCCGTGCCCACCACACAATAAATAAATAAAGATAAATTTTAAATTATATTTATTTTATGAGTGTCTGTGTATGTGAGTACAGGGTTATGCATCACAGAGGGTTAAAGCCTCATAGAGGCCAGAGGGAATCAGACACTCTGGAGGTGTGTGGTGGTCCACAGAGGCTACCTAGTGAGACCTTACTCAGGGTCAGAGAATCTGAGCTTGCTTTACCCAGCAGGGCTGCATAATGGGATGACTTGACCTCGGGTGTGTTTACCAGGTGTTTAGAAGGGTCTACACTTGGCTGTACGGTGTGCTTTGATCTTGCAAGGGGGAGGTCTTTTGTGTCTCCCTTTGGCATCTTATAAAAAGCCCTTTTGAATAAAGCTCTGAGCAGCTGGGTATTGACCCAGGGCCCTCCTGAAGCTATCCCGTGTCTCTATCTTTCTTATCGTCTCTTTCTATCTTTCTACCTAATATTTCCTCATTCCTCTCTCCTCCACCCAAGAAGCCTTCAAAAGGTGGGGGCAGGTCGGAGCTGAACTCCCACAGACTCCGACAGAGGTGGAGTTACAGGCATCTGTGAGTTGTCTGATACGGATGCTGGGAACCAAACCCAGGTCCTCTGCAAGAGCAGTGTGCTCTCAATTGCAGAGTCATCTCTCTAACCCTATTTTTTTTTTTTTAAAGCTGAACTCTGCTATTGGGTTTTAGGAAAACTTCTGTTTCCCCGATAAAAGAGGAGAAGTGGCTGGTTCTGCTCCCCCTTCTTCCACCTGGGCAGGAAATGTGATGTCTGCACGTGTGGCGGCCATGCTGCAACCGAGGGGCCATGAAGCAGGCAGAATCGCCAAGAACCCGATCCCTAAGGAGGCTTCTGATGGGAGACTAAACATTTCTGCTCACAGCGCCTTGTACTGCAGTTTTACCAACTGTTCGCATTGGGTGAGCTGAAAGACGTATGCAACAAGAAACATGAAGTGGATATGGTTCTTGTAGATGGCTGACAAGGGACAAAAGAAGCCTAGGGCCCCTGGCCAGCCATTTCTGAAAGGCTTAAGAGAGCCCTGGATTCCTTACTTGTAGCACAGCTAGGAATCCCAGCAGGCAGCCTGCCCTGGGTTCACACTCTGGTTCTGTGGTACTCACTGGGCAAAACGTCCAGGATATCCTGCTTCTAGAAAGAGAGGAGAGGGCTGGAGAGATGGCTCAGGGGTTAAGAACACTGGCTACTCCTCCAGAGATCCTGAGTTCAATTCCCAGCAACCACATGGTGGCTCACAACCATCTGTAATGAGATCCAGTACCCTCTTCTAGCCTGCAGGCAGAACACTGTATACATAATAAATAAATAAATCGAGAGAGAGAGAGAGAGAGAGAGAGAGAGAGAGAGAGAGAGAGAGAGAGACAGAGACAGAGAAAGAGAGAGAGAGAGCAGACTCTCAGGGCTGTTCCTCCCTAACTCAAGATATCACATTCCTGCGGAGGGATGGGAACCAGGGTCCAGGTTGCTTCAGGCAGCTCCCTTACCTCTATTACATTCCCAACACATTCCACAGCTTTTTTGAGAACTACATGTACCAAGGGGAGGCAGGGAGAGACTGGGTCAGTCGAGGCTATCTGGGGACTGTCCAGCACAGACAACAGGCCTGAGACAAAGACTGTTGACAAGATACCATTGTCTGTATTGACAGGCCTCTGAACCTGGCAGCTGCTTGCCTTGAGATTTCTTATCATGGAGGAAAATAAACACCCATTTACCTAAGTGGCTGTAAGTCAGGTTTTCTTCTGTTCTCTGCATCCCAATGCCATCCTCATGGACACAGGGCAAGTTTCTGGGTCTGGAGAAAGGAGGTGGCCCAGGAGTGGGGTCCCGGGAAGTTTCTTGGGGAGCATATGGCACTTACGTTGGGGCACGGGGACTTCAGAGTTACATAGGCAGAGAAGGGAGCATCCGAGGTGAGGGGACTGTGTGAGAAAGGGCAAGGCAGGGAGTGAGACAGTTTCTGGATCAAGAACTTTAGCCAATCCCTGCCGCTCCTAGTCTTAATTTGGAAATGGGTTTAAAGTCACATTTTTGGGATTCCCCACCTGTGACCCACTGAGCTATTTGGAGCATGTTTTGCTGCTGTTTGTGACACTTACCCTGGCTTCATCCATGGCTCCTGCTACCCCTCTGGCGCCCGGGTTGAGTCTCTCTGTCCTCACCCCCCCCCCCCCCCCCCAACGCCGCCGCCGCCTCTTGGCTTCTGATTTGAACTGGGCATCGTTGAGATTTCTTGGCTAGTGACCTTGCCACACACACACTGTGACTCCTCTTTTTAACTCCTTCCTCAGGCTGCCAGTAGCAACTCAAACTAAGTTTTTCCAGCATTTGCTGGCCACGAGGCTTTTACATTCCCATTGGCCTCTTAAGTTTAAGCCTCTCTGATTTCATTCTTTTAATAGAAATGAGTGAACTTTTGAAAAAAAAAATTTTTTTTTTTGCTTCAGTGAAATTTGCTTTACACCTGTGTATAGGATACATTTTCCCACTCTCTCAAATTGTGTTATAGGTGCAACATAGACTTTAATTACATTTTATATACATTTGTGTTCTACTATGTAATGCTATATAGCACAGTATACATATGCACAGCATGTTTCACTATACAATATACAATTGCGTACTACATTCGGTTTTCCTGTAAAATCTAACATTGGTATTGATGGTTGAGAAAGGTAAAAGAGTGGGTTATGCTACCCCCTAGTGGCAGAGTGTGGCAACACATGTGTCAGCAAATCAAAATTTTATCAACTTCATAAACACACAGACACACAGACACACACACACACGCACATGCACACACACACACACACACACGTACGTGCACGCGCACTGTTCACATTGATAAACCTAGATTTGGATAATTCTACTCATGTGAATATGTACATATTAAAAATGTATTTACAACACTCTCCACATTTATAGAGGCCGAGACATTTCTTAAGAGCTCTGTAGTTTTATTCTTTCTCAGGATGATGGGCCGTGGGTGTATTAAAAATGAACTATTTTAATGAACTTGGATAGCAAACACTTTTAATTAAAACTATTTTAGTAATAAACAATAGGATATACCACATCTGCAGTTCTTTCCATACAGCTTATGTTTCCTCCCCAGAAAACTTTCTATAGAACTGAGATGCATCCTCTACCCAGGGTGTTTATGTGTGCTGCTGCAGGATCAGGGGACACAGCTTGACGCTGTGGACTGCAGCAGCCTGAGGTATGATTTCTAGAGAATTCCTTTCCCCCCCTCTTTTAGTTTTTTTGAGACAGGATTCTACTGTGTGGCCCTGGCTGTCCTGAAACTCACTCTGTAGACCAGGCTGGCCTCGAACTCAGAGAGCTCATCCTGCCTCTGCCTCTTGAGTGCTGGAATTAAAGGCATGCGCCACCCCACTGTAGAGAATTCTACTCAAAAGAATCTACTAGGATTCTTGACTCTAGTGAAGGAAGGAATTGGAATTTTTTTTTGTTTAAAAAATTTGAATTACATTCATTTATTTAGTGGTGTGTATGTGTGTGTGTGTGTGTGTGTGTGTGTGTGTGTGTGTGTGTGTGTGTGTGTAGGTCAGAGGACAAGTCTTTTTGAGTTGGTTCTCTTTCCACTACATGGGTTCTGGGGGTTGAACTCAGATTGTCAGGCTTGGCTGACAAGGGCCTTCACCCACTAAACCATCTTGCCAACCCAAGCTGGAGTTTATTATAGAGAGATTTAAAAGTAGGTTTTCAATGTGGACATGGTAGGGGACACTTAGGTAAAAAACAGTGTGCACCTGAGTGTGGGCAGGGCTACTCCAGAGAGAACTGAGCCTTTGTCTTAAAAGCCACCCATGGGATTGTGTAGGCTGAAGTACGCTGTCCAAAAGGTCTCTGAGCACTGTTTCCTTTTCCTGTAGTAAATGAGGTTACAGTGTAGTTTGTAAGAATCTCAGAAGGACAAGAAAGGCCAGAAGAGTTAAAGGGGCCCTCAACACACTGGGTCACAGGAGTCAAGGTGCATATTTTGACCGTGGACAAGGTTCATAATCTTAACGGGCAAGGAGTAAAGTTCGGCAAGGAGTAAAGTTCGGAGGTCACGTAAGCTTAACCTTAGGCATGGTTCATTGTTGTGTTAACACCGAGATAAAATATCTCCAAATAAAAAGAGTATCGTCTCTCTAGAGACCACCTCCACGGGAAGCTGCGTTAGCTGTGCAGAAATCTTTGTCTCCCGGCTGCTGCCGGTAGACTTCAGCTAGATTAAGGGTGAGGGGCCACCTTTTCCTTCCTTTGCCCTCTTAATTATCCCTCCCAAACCCGCCTCATTTCACATGCTGGCTAATACAGATTCCCAGGTAATCTGGGACACCAAAAGCCTTCATGTGCTCACCATGCCTCTGTGGGGCGGAGAGTTCTGGGCAGGCAGACCCCAGGTTGCCTGAAGGAGCTGTCCAGTTGTCTACCGGGGTGGGGTAGGGTAGGGGGTAGGAAGTCCTGGTTGGTCTGATGTGGCATGTGATCCTTTTTGTTAGTACCAGGGCTTCTGTTGGCTCTTTACCTCCACAGCCTGGAGCAACACCACCTCCCACCCACAGGGACCCAGGCTGGGGCCCTGCAAGAGGCTTGAATCTCTCACCAGCAGCAGCCCAGATGCATGGTTTTATCATATATTGCACGGGGGACATTTCTGGGGCTAGTCCTCAGGCTGCCAGAGCTGGGAGGGGCTTGGTTCTGAGTGGAACAGAGGCAACGGGATAGGAGGGGGTAGGCGCATTTTCCACAGTGAAGTATAAGGCCCAGCGGACTGACCTCCAGCATTCCCGAGGGTCAGTGAGGCACAAGATAGCCAATGGCACAAGATAGCCAATGGGCCGTCGTAACAAAGGCTGTGGAATTGAGTGTGCATAGGCCGTCTCCATAGGCCATCTCCGTATGCCGCCTCAAAGGGATAGAGACCGGCCGAAGGGTTTTGAGCCCAAAAGACACGTAGTGCAGAGAGACGAGCAAACCCTCAGTTGTGGGAAAATGGCCAAAAGGGAGGCTTACTGAAGGGTGGGCAGGGGGCGGTGCTTACCAATTATGCTGGTGTTAGGTGACGTGAGTGTTGAAGGTTCCAGGGCTCCTAGTGTGTCTCAGACTGCCGGCAGGCAGGAGAAATGTGCCAGGAGGACCTCGGCCGAGTCACTAGCACCAATGTTATGATGTGTTGCCCAGGGGACCCTGAGGGTATCCCGCATATGCAGGGAAATATGCTGGCATGCTGAGCAGATGCAGCGGCGGGCTGGCGGGTGACCCACGCCATGCGGGCATGGCGACAGGGCCGGGGGGTAGGGTGGGGTGGACATTTATAACCCAGACGCTGCATCCACGCAGAAATGGTTTATTATATTAGAGGAAGAGAAGATAGGAAGGAGGGAGAGAAGACAGAGAAAGAGAGAGGAAGAGAGAGAGAGAGAGGGGTCGAAGGTACACATCTGGTAGGAGGAAAAGTGGAAGAGAGAGAGGAGGGGGAGGGGCCTTTCCCCCAAATGAGGCTTTTTTTTTTGGAAAAAAGATTTATTTATTATGTGTACAGTGTTTTGCCTGCATGTATCCCTTCAGGCCAGAAGAGGGCACCAGATCTCATTACAGATGGTTGTGAGCCACCATGTGGTTGCTGGGAATTGAACTCAGGACCTCTGGAAGAACAGCCAGTGCTCTTAACCTCTGAGCCATCTCTCCAGCGCCCCCCCCCCCCCCCCCCCCCGAGGACAAGGTTTGTGTAGTTTTTGGTGCCTGTCCTGGATCTCTCTGTAGACCAGGCTGGCCTTGAACTCACCAAGGGGCGGGTCAGAATACTAACATTGGTTTCCAAGGGGTGGGTTAGAGTATTAACACGTGGGATCAGCATATTCTCATTGTGAGGCTCATCAAAGGCTTTATTTTATTCTATCTTTTTGGATTTTTGAGACAGGGTTTCTCTGTGTAGCTCGGGCTGTCCCGGAACTCACTCTGTAGACCAGGTTGGCTTGGACCTCATAGAGATCTGCCTACCTCTGCCTTCTGAGTGCTGGGATTAAAGACATGCACCACCACTGCCTGACTATCTTATTTTATTTTAGTTAATTTATTTTTATTCCTGCAAAAGACCAGGGAGTAAATGTTTTAGACTTGTGGGTCTCAGTGTATGATACTCAGTTCTGTCACTGTGGTCAAAGGCAGCAATACACTACAGAAATGAATGTGGTCCTTTTTCGGTTGGAACCTCCAGTTCGCCTCTGCCTGATCCAGAAAGCCCCATTCCTGTCTCTCTAAACCCTACCCACTAGCAAAGGGAAGGCACCGAAAAACCCAGTTCTGGGTTCTTGGCACATTCAGGCTTCCTCCCCTGAAGTTGCCAGCTGCCCAAGTCCCCGCCTAAAACAGTTAGCTTTTGACTATACTTGGGCACAAACCCAGCTTGTGGAGGACACGTCATCACCCCTTGCCTACAACCTATATAACCTCCCTGCTTTAGTTTGGGGATGCAACTTCTCTGGCCTTGATCTCTAGGCCTGGAGAACCCACCTGGGAGTTGCTTTGCTCAAATAAACCTGTTGTTATACTTTTTCAGCCCTTCCAATCAAACTTCACAAGCACTCAATGTTTATGATTTTTTACATGTATTGAAATATTCTTCTTTTGATATTTCTCAGTCCTTCTGAAACAGAAGCATCATTCTTGGCTTGCTGTTGGGCTCCCGGCTATCAACATCATGACCCTTTCCCTGAAACCTGCCATCCATGCATCTCTCAGATACAGGCCATTCCCAGGCCGCAGTAGCAATGAACAAGTTCAGGAACTGTTCTGTTACAGTAATCTTGACTAAGGCTTTGAGGAGGCCCATTAGAGACAGAGATTTCTCTGGCTTGGGTCGAGGTCTTTATTCCAAGTTTTCCAAATATAAAAGACTTAGTCCAGTTGAACAGGTCAATTACCTGAGAAGCTAAGGGACCGCCTCTCAGGAGGCCGGGGCTACCTGTAGGAAGACAGACATATCTCAAGCCATGATAAAGAGCTAGGAGGAAGAATGATCCCTTTAATGAGATAAAGTACATTTTCTTCCAGAATTCCTGCTCATAAGAGCAGTTTCTTTCAGAATCACGGTCATACAGCTGCTTAAGTTGGCCTACTTTTCTGAACTACTCAGAAGAGCATAACTTTTCCTTTTCTTTATTTCTTTTCTAAACATGTTTTCCTGACACCTTGGGCTTCCCTCTTTCTTTGAAGCTCTGATCCCTTCCATGTAGCTCTTATCTCCCATGTAGTTGACTTCCAGGCTGGCTTAACTCAGAATGACATTTCCCCTTCTCTTCTCCATTTTCCCCCTCCAGGAAGCTACCTAGATTTACGTCTTCCCAACCTGGTGTTTCTTTAAAATTATCCTTGAGCTTCTGTTTGAGTCTGATTTTAAATTCTTTTACTGATGAAAAAACCCCAAGAGGGAACTCCCAATTTCCCTGCTAGCATGCAATTCAACATCTTATCTTCTAGATAGGTCTACTGGAGGAGTGCCCCAACTGCCACACCTACCAACCCACCCAATATAAGACTCTAGTCACTTCCCTAGTTCCCTAAGTAGCAGTAAAAGTCACCTCCTCAGCGAAGGGAGGGACAAGGGCAGCAGGTAGGAGAAGGACGTTGGTTTAAGGATAGAGTCTTGACTCATGGTCTTGCTCATAAACCAAAAATGTCTTTGTTGCAATCCTGGCTGGCAGCCAGAAATACAGAAAAGTGTTTGAGGCTTCTGATCCCTGTTCTGTCTCCTGAACGATTTGGGGGTTCCTTCTTCAGCAGGTGGGGGATGAGAACGGAGACAGAAACTGTTCAGGGCAGGCAGGGATACTAAGGCAGTAGCTCCGAGAAAGACCTTGCTGGCTGCTGGAAATGCCAGCAGACTCTGGTTCCTGTTATCTCCTAAATGAGAACCTCTGCCCAAGAGCTCCAAGTGATGACAGACACCGAGAGGAGGCACCTGGCCATGGGATTGGGCCAGCTGGATCAATCAGCTCCTGCCCCTCCCTTACCTCACCCCAGTTCTTCTATCTTTAGAAATGCCCCAGACTAGCAGCTCAACCAGGCTCTGTTTCCTGACATCCCTCCTTCTACACAGGAGCTCTGCCTCCACCTTAAATACCCACCCATGCTTCTACAAAAAAAATAAATAAATAAATAAAAAAAATCAATCTCTTTCATCCCTTGCCCTTTCTAGCTGATAGTAAATTTAAAAAATTTCTTTCTTAAAAAATTCTTTATTAAAAACATTTACTTATTTATTTGCTTATTTTGTGCACATGCATGCATGAGTACAGGTACACGTGTGTCGCTGTGTGCATGTGGAGTTCTGAGAACAACACTGGGCAGTCAGTTCTCCCCTTCCACCTTGTTGAGGCAGCTGTGCATTCCAGGCTAGTTGACCCAACAACTTCTGGGTGCTTCTTTTGTCTCTGCCACCCGCTTTTTTTTTTTTTTTTTCTTTCGAGACAGGGTTTCTCTGTGTAGTTTGGTGCCTGTCCTGGAACTCGCTCTATAGACCAGGCTGGCCTCGAACTCACAGAGATCCTCCTGGCTCTGCCCTCCCGAGTGCTGGGATTAAAGGCGTGCGCCGCCACCACCCTCCGGCCTCTGCCACTCTTTTTTTTTTTTTTTTTTTTTTTTTGGTTTTTCGAGACAGGGTTTCTCTGTGTAGCTTTGCGCCTTTCCTGGAACTCACTTGGTAGCCCAGGCTGGCCTCGAACTCACAGCGATCCACCTGGCTCTGCCTCCCAAGTGCTGGGATTAAAGGCGTGCGCCCACCACCGCCCGGCTTCTGCCACTCATTTTGAAGTAGGGGTGCAGGCACTGCAGATACCTGCTACCATATTGAGCTTTTAAGATACCTCCACAATAGACTGCTGGCAATGGTTGAGAGAAAGCCCGAACTGACCTACTCTGGTGATAGGATGGCCGAACACCCTAACTGTCATGATAGAACTCTCATCCAATTACTGATGGAAGCAGATGCAGAGATCCATGGCCAGGCCCCAGGTAGAGCTCCGGGAGTCCAATGGGCGAGAAAGAAGAGGGATTGTATGAGCGAGAATTGTTGAGACCAAGATTGGAAAAAGCACAGGGATGAATAGCCAAACTAGTGGAAACACATGAACTATGAACCAATAGCTGAGGAGCCCCCAACTGGATCAGGCCCTCTGGATAAGTGAGACAGTTGATTAGCTTGGACTGTTTGGGAGGCCCCCAGGCAGTGGGACTGGGACCTGTCCTTAGTGCATGAGCTGGCTGTTTGGAACCTGGGGCCTATGCAGGGACACTTTGCCTCAGCCTGGGAGGAGGGGCTGGGACCTGCCTGGACTGAATCTACCAGGTTGAGCTGAATCCCCAGGGGAGTCCTTGCCCTGGAGGAGATGGGAATGGGGGGTGGGCTGGGGGGACTGTGGGGAAGGGCAGGAGGAGGGAGGACAGGGGGATCCATGGCTGATATGTAATATTAAATCAAATTATAAAAAAAATAAAAATTAAAAGAAAATGGTGGGTCCCAGCCATTGAACTCCAGCCTTCAGACTTCCCCATACAGGGCCTTTACCTCTTAAGCCATCTCCCCGGCCCCTGATAGTAATTTTTCCAACAACTGTGAACAACTGGATTAAGAACAACCCTTCTGTTCAGTTTTCTGGCTAAAACACAGTTCACGAAGGGTTAAAGTTTGTTATTAATTGCAAACTGGCATACTCTTGTTTAGGTGTTTGGAACTGTTTGCCTCTGCTAGGTCTTTATTTCATAAAAAGACATTGATCCATTGAAAATCCTCTTTCCAAAAAACTTCATGGCCATTTTCTCAAAATCTAATTTAGAGCCTTTGGGGCCCTTGCCCAGTCCCCTCCAGATCCCCCGCCCCCCAAGTCCACATCTCTTTGCACACGCCCCTTTCATTTCCCTAACTAGCTGTCTGAATAATTAAATCTCTACTCCTTTGAAGGTTCTGAGCCCTCATCAACATGCGGATCACCCCGCAGCCCTTCTGTGGCTTCTCCTATTTCCTTCCAAGATGAAGTGCCCGATCGGAATGGCAGTCAAGGTCAGGCGTGTGCATTTGTATTACACACCATCTCGACATCGTCGTGGCGTTGGCCCCTTAATTCAGACTAATAATACATCATTCTCCTCCCTGACCTCCAGCAGTCCTAGCTGCCCTCCCAGTGTTCATCCCTGATGGTTTCAAGATCTTGTCTTTAAGAAGTTATGACTAATTCAGGGTCCATCAGCCATCATAAAATACTTTAAATTGCTCTTCCGAGTGTGAACTGTCTCCCATGGGGATGCTCCATTTACCAAGTGTCCCTGGTTGTGTGCGCCCCGGACCAGTCCTTGTCTCTGCCCTTAGTAACTGTTTTTCCTGGCTCACATTGGTTCGGTCTGAAGAAATGGAACTTTTATTTGGGGATGAGACAATGCATGAGGGGGTCAATTGCATTATGGTCAGATTTCTGTTTGTTTTTGTTTTTGTTTTTCCCATTTAAACTTTTTTGGGAGGGCTGCTGAGTGCCCACATGGAGCCTGGCATCTTACTGAGTGGTGTAGCTTCTGGTAAGAGAAAGCCTACAGATTGTCCTTTACCTGAGGACTCTCCCCATCTTAGCTTTTTATTGAATTTTAAAATTCACCCGTGGAGAACTTCCGAGACAAAAGTCTGCCCCGTTGACAAGACTGCACACCCCTCCAGCTTCCTCTACTGGGTTATTTATTTATATGTTTATGTATATATTTATGTTTGTATGTGTGTGTGTGTGGTGTACATGTGTGTACGTGCCTGTGGGTATTCCTGTGGGGGACACTTTGTGTTCTGTTCTACTAATGCCCTTGAGACAGGGTCTCGAGATGAACTAGAAACTAGTCAGATAACCAACAAGCCCTAGTAATCCCTTTGTCTCTGGCCCTCATCTCTTGGATTACAGGTGTATGTGCAGCCATGCCCAGCTTTTCATGTGGGTTATGGGATTTGAACTCAGGTCCTTCCTCGTGATTGTGCAGCAAACACTATCAACCACTGAGCCATCTCCATAGACCTTAACTTTAATTTTTAAATTAGCCATATAAAGTAATGGGTTTTCTTATGGCATTTTTATACATACTTAGTTTCATTGATTTCTGCCCCCTTTGCCTTCATGTTCATTGGTAATTTTGAAAGATATTTAAATATATGTATTAAGTTGGTATAGTCTATGTCCTGGCTAGTTTTATGTCAACCTGCTACAAACTAGAGTCATTGGAGAGGAGGGAATCTAGATGGAGGAAAATGCCTCCATGAGCTGGGGCTGTAGCTGTGCCGTCTTCTTCTTTTTTTTTTTTTAAGATTTTATTTATTTATTATGTATACAGTGCACATATCCATGCAGGTCAGAAGAGGGCACCAGATCTCGTTACAGATGGTTGTGAGCCACCATGTGGTTGCTGGGAATTGAACTCATGACCTCTGGAAGAGCAGTCAGTGCTCTTAACCTCTGAGCCATCTCTCCAGCCCCTGTGCCGTCTTCTTAATTGGTGTTCAATAGAAGGGGGTCCAGCCCACTGTGGGTAAGACCACCCTGGGCTGGGTTTAAAAACAAAGCAGGCGGAGCAAGCTGAGGGGAGAAAGCCTATAAGTATCACTCCTCCATGGCCTCTGCATCAGCTCCTGCCTCCAGATTCCTGCCCTGCTTGAGTTCCTGTCCTGCCTTTCATCAGTGATGGACTGTGATTTGGAACTGTGAGTGATATAAACCCTTTCCTCCCCAACTTGCTTTTGGTCATGGTGTTTCATCACGGCAATAGTAACCCAAACTAGGACAGTCTAAATATGGATTATAGTACTGCATCAATGACAAATTTCCTGACAGGTCAGGGACAAGTCATGATGAGGAATCTGTGATGGCTAGTTTTCACCGTTTACTTGTCTGAATATGGACTTACCTAGGGGATTGGCAGGGTACAGCAGTGTGCTGTCTGTGAGGGTGTTTCCAGAGAGGGTTAGTCATGCAGGGAAGACCTACCTGCATGTGGGTGGCACCATCCCTGGGTTGGGGGCCTGGGCAGGTAAAGGTGGAGAAAGGAGAAAGGAAGGATTTCCTGCTTCCTAGCTGCCGTGATCTGAATGACTCTCTGCTCCAACCTGCTCCTTGCCACGATGAACTGAGCCCTCTGAACTGTGAGCCCAGATCCATCTCTTCTCGCTTCTGTTAGGATTATGGTCACAGAGAATTGATACAGCACCTTATTTCAGATGGCTCAGAAAAGAATAATGGAGAGGAGGAAGGGGGTTACAGAATGTGCATATTCAATTAGTCTTTATGTAAATACATACATAAAGACAAAGCAGATGTGGCAAAATGCTAATGATGAATTAGGTGGATTAAGGGTGAAGAAAGGGGAATCTAGGTGAAGTGTACATGGCAGTTCATTGATAGTATGTTTCCAACTTTCCTGGTGGGCTGAGGTTCTTTGAAAATGAAGTTTCATTAATTAGGAACAAGGAAAACAGTCTTGAGGCCCCTGAGACTTTTTTGGAATATTTGTTTACCTAGGCAAAGATGTGTTACAAAGTATTATGTTGCAAAGTATTACTGTAACGATGTGAAGGTGCGTTACTTTTGTTTCTGCTGCCTTTGTTCAATTATGTAAAGATGTGTTACTGTTTCACTTGCCTGCCCAAGGCAACTGATTGATCTAATTAAAAAGCTGAACAGCCAATAGCTAGGAAGAAGAGGGATAAATGGGGGCTGATGGGCAGAGAGAATAATTAGGAGAGAATGAGAGGTGAGAATGAGAGAAGAGAACTAGGGAGAAAAAGAGGGAGGTGCCCAGGGCCAGCCAGCTAGGCAGCCACCAGCCAGCCAGACATGGAGTAAGACTTACAGAAGGAAAGAAAGGTAAAAGAAAGGCCCAAGGCAAAACGCAGATGAAGAGAAACAGGTTAAGTTATGAGAGCCATCAAGAAACAAGCTTAAGCTAAGTTCGATCATTCATAACTAATAAGATTTGGGAGCTGGTTGGTGGCCCAAAAGAAAATCTGTCACATGCCACAGTTGATCATCAGCTGCCTGGCTCTGTCTTCCCTATGATACACCTTTGTGTGTTCTTTTTTTTTAAAATTTATTTATTTATTATGTATACAGTGTTCTGTTTGTATGTATGTCTTCACACCAGAAGAGGGCACCAGATCTCATTATAGATGGTTGTGAACCACCATGTGGGTGCTGTGAATTGAACTCGGGACCTCTGGAAGAGCAGTCAGTGCTCTTAACCTCTGAGCCATCTCTCCAGCCTCCTTTGTGTGTTCTTGGGTTTAATCACCCACTTGTGTCAGTGAATGCCTCTGTTGGTCTGATTCCCTGCCCCCACTGTGATGCTCTACCTCAGTCCGGAAGTCATCAGACGAGAGGGCCAGTCACGACAACAGGAGCAGGAGGCAGAAGAGGCAGAGGCTGTTGTCCCCTTGCTCTAGGAGCAGCAGTCTGATGGAGGTCAAACAGAATTACAGAAGCCATGAAGATGTACGGCCGCAGAAGGTCTAACTCATTGGGAGCCTTTTCCTAGGAGAAGTGGGGTTTTGATAAAAAATTTCTGGTTTGGTGGGGCAAAGGTGCACCATGGTGAGGGGCCATTGTTTTCGAGGGATGCTGGAGGCATTGAGAGAACCAGCTGGCTGGAGGGGGGTGGAGATAGGGTGTGGGAGAGGCAGGCAGTGTCTTGTGACTCATTTTTAGTAACATTTTTCTTCCTTCTGGGAACCATCGGATGGAGTAGGCAGTAATGTCACGATGAAATTTTCACTTAAAAAAAAAAAAGTCCTCTAGCTGTAATATAAAAAATAAATAAACAGATAGATAAATAATTGCAAAAGGCAACATGGTGATGGGAAAGAAGCCAGGAGGCTGTTGCAGTACCCGGCAAGCAGTGACCTCCATGGGCCAGATGGTGGCTGTACTGAGAGAGAGCTGGGTAGATTGCAGAGATATGCAGGCTGCAAGCATGGCAGGACTGGGTGATTAATTGGACTGTCCTGTTCTGACATTCTTTTATAGAAAAAAAAATTTCCATTTTTCCTTTGGGTTTGCAGCTTCATTAGAAAAATATAGTTTTCTCCTTTTGCCCCCAAAGCACTTCAGATATTTCCATTTACACGACATTGACTAATTGTCTCGCCTGTGTATGCCTGAGATGAACATTCCTCTCAAGAAGAGCGTGAGTTATCTCCTTCTATAAGAGCATGCTCGTTAGGAACTGGGACCTGCCTATCACGGTCTGAAAGCTTGAGCGGTGGAAGGTGGGTTTTAATGCGGCTTTTAAACAATCTATCGCACTTTTTGGAGTCACTTTAGACAATAGGATTTTTCCTGGAAGATATGAATTTTGACAGGGAAGAGGCCCGACAATGGAGCAGTCTCGATACTGACAAATAAATGCCGTTGTACTTTTCCATGCCAAGGATGATTTACAATTATAGCGGTACACGGTTCTCTTTGATTTATGGCATCCTGTTAGCCATGGAATTACTTAGCCAAATCAGTTTGCTTGATGTAAGTCTTTTTTTTTTTTTTTCCTTGCATAGAAAAAAAATTTGGGCCTGAAGAAAAGATGACATTAATTTAGGAATAGTGGAGTTATCATTGAGCTATCAAAATAAATCTGAAGACATAAATCAATTCTACTGCATGGAGAATGGTAAATCAATAAGTCCAGAAAGACTCCATTGATTCTGTGACTGTCACTCAACCCTTCTGCATGAGGTCCCTCAGTCATATGTTTAATTGAAATATGTAGAGAAGTTCGGGTAGGTGCGGGCATTCTGACTTTGATATGGGATAGCTCAAGGTAAGTGGGATGATATGGCTCTGTTGTTCTTCTTCTGTGAGTTCAGGAGCGAGGATTTTAGGTCAGTTTTCTGTCTCCTGGAACTCTGGACAGAGGCAGGCCAACTGTTGTAAGCTACAACTTTGATTTAAAATTTGTATTTTATTTTATTATTAATTTTTTTAACTTTATGTGCATTGGTCTTTTGCCATGGGTGTTGGGTCCCCTGGAACTGGAATTACAGACAGTCGTGAGCTGCCATGTGGATGCTGGGAACTGAACCTGGGTCCTCTGGAAGAACAATTAATGCTCTTTTTTTTTTTTTTTTTTTTTTTTTTTGGTTTTTCAAGACAGGGTTTCTCTGTGTAGCTTTGCATCTTTCCTGGAACTCGCTCTGTAGACCAGGCTGGCCTCAAACTCACAGAGATCCGCCTGCCTCTGCCTCCCGAGTGCTGGGATTAAAGGCGTGTGCCACCACCGCCTGGTTGGGATTTAGTGGTAGAGCGCTTGCCTAGCAATCAGTGTTCTTAACCACTGAGCCATCTCTCCAGCCCCTAAAAATTGTATTTTAAAGTTGTTAATAGAATCTGCCTTTCTCTCCCTCTCTTCCTGCACAGGTGTGCCATGAAGTGATGGTGCGTGCGCACGTGTGTGTGTGTGTGTGTGTGTGTGTGTGTTTGTGTGTGTGTGTGTTTGTGTGTATGTGTGCTGTGGGATGGTCTGTATGGCAAATGTGTTGCTGATTGGTCAATAAAACACTGATTGGCCATTGGCTAGAACTTGGGTTGGTGGAAAGTGCTTCTATCTGCTGAGCCATCTTGCCAGCCCATCAGTTATTACTTTCAAATGCAACTTACAAAATATTGTCTGGGTAAAGGAGCATTAAGGAGACACTGAAAAAATCACTTACAGTGAACACCACCCACTCATTGGATAGGTATTGTACTGAGTGGTAGTAGATGTTTTTGTGACATCTCTTTCACTTCAAGAATTGTGAAGGGTGTGTGTGTGTGTGCAAATCTGTTATCTCAATATCCCCTTCGTCATGTTTCACTATGTACTTAACTTTACAAAGTTGCAACCAAAACTGTATCTGTTAGCTTTCACTGTGTAACAAATAGCCCCAAATGTAGTGCCTAAAACAAGAGCTATTTGTTTTTTTAAACAGAATTACATTTATTTATTTTAGTGTGTGTGTGTGTGTGTGTGTGTGTGTGTGTGTGTGTGTGTGTCCTGTGTGTATGTGTGCTGTGGGATGGTCTGTATGGCAAATGTGTTGCTGATTGGTCAATAAAACACTGATTGGCCATTGGCTAGGCAGGAAGTATAGGCGGGACAAGGAGGAGAATAAAGCTGGGAAGTGGAAGGCTGAGTTAGAGAGACACTGCCAGCCGCCACGATGAGAAACAGCATGTGAAGATACTGGTAAGCCACGAGCCACGTGGCAAGGTATAGATTAATGGAAATGGATTAATTTAAGCTGTAAGAACAGTTAGCAAGAAGTCTGCCACGGCCATACAGTTTGTAACCAATATAAGTCTCTGTGTTTACTTGGTTTGGTCTGAGTGGCTGTGGGACTGGCAGGTGAGAGAGATTTGCCCTGACTGTGGGCCAGGCAAGAAAACTCTAGCTACATGTGTGGCTATATTTATGATGTTGCTGTTGTTGAGACAAGTCTTACTATGTAATTCAGGCTGACCTCATACTTGCTATCCTCTTGCTTCAGCTCCATTGTGCCTGGCTTATACATTGCCTTAGTTAGGGTTTCTATTGCTGCAATGAAACACCATGACCAAAAAGCAGGTTAGGGAACAAAGGGTTTATTTGGCTTACACTTCAGCATTGCTGTTTATCACTGTAGGAAGTGAGGACAGGAACTCAAACAGAGCAGGATCCCAGAGGCAGGAGCTGATGCAGGCCATGGAGGAGTGCTGCTTACTGGCTGGCTCCACATGGCTTTCTCAATCTGCTTTCCTATAGAATCCAGGACCAACAGCCAAGAGATGACACCACCCACTATGGGCTGGGCCCTCACCTATTGATCACTAAATGAGAAAAAGTCTTACATCTGGTTCTCAAGGAGGCATTTCCTCAACTGAGGCTCCTTCCTCTGATTACTCTAGCTTGTGTCAAGTTGAAACACAAAACCACCCAGGACATACATGCTATTTTTATTTTATGTTTTATTTTTTGGTTTTTCAAGACAGGGTTTCTCTGTGTAGTTTTGGTACCTGTCCTGGATCTTGCTCTGTAGCCCAGGCTGGCCTTGAACTCTCAGAGATCCACTTGGCTCTGCCTCCCGAGTGCTGGGATTAAAGGCGTACACCACCGCCGCTCAGCCATACCTTCTATTTTTAAAGCTGATATATTGAGTATTTATCATGTATTAATTTTAATCCATTGACAATGTCCACATAGCTACACTCAGTTGTTAACTGCAACCATATACAAGCGCAAGGTAAAAATCAACAAAGCATTGTCTGGGAAGCTACTAACTGTAAAATGATATTTACAACATAATATTGTCTAATTTGCTATTACCCACAGTCCCCAAAATTTATAGTAAACTTACATGTGCGGCATATTTCCATGCACACACTCTTCTTTCCAGATAGCATGCTGGCACATTTCCTGTATTCCCCTATTCATCTTGTGGGTGAAGCAGGGGCTTTCCCTCCACAATCTGCATGCTCTGCAATACTGTTGTTCCTTTTGTCCTTGGCTGTTGTTAGTTACAGAGAGCCCTGGGATCACATTTGGTCAGCAGGAGATGTTCGAAGGAAAAGGTGCCACTCTCCTACAGTCTGAGGCCGTTCACAGGAGGAAGTCACAACAGCCGCTGGGGACAGGGTTAGGACTTCCTGGATCTTGTCACTGTACCTGACAGAAACCAGGGAGGCAAGACATATTTGGCTCAGGGTTGGGGGATACTGTGCATCCTGGTAGGGAAAGGATGGTGTGACATCCGGTAGGCAGTAGGGAAGCAGGGAGCTCTGGCGAAACCAGGATAGAGTATCAGTAATAAGGCCCACCCTCTGGTGGCCCTGCTGCAAAGACCCACCTCCAGAAAGGTCCACAACCTTTCAAAACAAGCACCACCACCTGGGACCAAGCGTCCAAACCCATGATCCTGTGGGGGTATTTCACATTTGAACCATGGCAGTTTCCTAGTGGTAAACGTCTTGTTCATCACTATAGAATATTGCCAAAATTTTGCATTTGCATTGGCCAAGGCAGCAAGGAAAGTCAGCGTTATCATCTGTAGAGCACACCCGCTCTCATTAGCTGATGTCACACTTTCAAAGATTTCTCGGCTTCGGGCAGTTCTCAGGCAGCTGTGTATGGGGGGAGGCTCTTTACCCAAGCTTTCTTTTTCAGTGCCCCTGGAGCTAGCTTATGCACCTCTAGAGTACACTTGCCTGTGAGCCATGGTGCCCAGGGCGTTTACCGTTTCCTACCTTCTTTATTACACCCCATCTGCAGTGAATTCAGGGCAGGAAGTGCACCCCCTGAAGGGATTATTAGCAGTCGGAGTGGAAAGAGTGATCCCACTTGTCCAAAGTAAGTGTGACGTAGTTATCTTCGAAAGAAACGGTTTCTCTCGCCAGGGATATGACTTCAGGGAAGAGGTGTGGCTCATACAGAGGGGTGAAAACAGCTGCTCCAGCTCTTTGGAAAGAGATTTGGATCGTTTCCCAAACGTTCTGGGTTTCTTACAGGGTTAAATTAAAACAACAACAACAATAACAACAAAACAAAACCCAACCACATGAAACCTAACAGCAACAAAATGAAAACTGAAAACAAACAGTGCCCCAAACCACGGTATAAAGGAAGAAACCATTACCCAACTCATTTTTATTTTTTTCTTTGTGTGTATGTTTATTTGTTTGTTTTGGTTGTTGTGGGACACCTTATAGTATGTAAAATTTGCTCTAGAAATTTCTTCATGAAGTATGAATTAAGACAAGAGCTTGCACTCGCCAGTAACAGTTCACGCCTGTTAGTGACACTTCTGGGTCCACTCTGAAGCATATGCGGCCTTTGGAGTTTGGCTATCTATCCAGTTGAAATGGGTTGATTTTCAGAACCGAGTGAGATCTCGCAGGCCAGAGAATGGCCTCTTGGGATTAAAGTCACTGATGTGTTTGCTGGCAATCAAACTATCGTAGCTCCTACCCACTGTATGCACAGAAGCTTGGGTTGTCTGCAATAGCGTCCTTGGCATGCTATGAATGGAACAGTTCAAAAGTAAACAAAGGACAAACGTGGTCTGGAGGACAACTTTAAACTTAAAACAAAGCCCGGCTCCTTAGGACCAGCAGATGCGTCTCCAGGCTACTGCTGTGGCAGAGCTTTATCTTACGCTTTCAGAGACAGCCAAACATGCATTTTTAAAACCAAGATTTGCTTTTTTCCCCCTCCTCTTTAGTTATTGATTACCTCTGTGAAGGAGAGAATATTGACGTGTGCAGAAGAGTGGAACCAGTTGCAATCGTTTTAGACGGAGTGTCTTTGGCAGGGCTCCGCGTTCAGATTTAAGTGGGAGCCACTGTGGGTTCTGAAATAGCTTCTATAACCAGTTTCATCACAGACCTAATCATCCAAAACACTATCCTCTGTAATTTGACTGAAAAGCAGCTCGACAGCCAGGCCTTCAATGCTTGAAAAGGATTTAGCAGCCAGCCGGCTTACGCTTATTAGAGATGCCCAACACCGGCTCCTCGCCTCGCCCTCTGCTCTAACCACCGCTGAATAAAGCCAGAAGCTTGAGTCAAGTCTGGGGGTGGGAGGGCTGGGAACAGATTCCTGGGGGAAAATGGTTTGAAAACGTATTAGACCAGACCTTGCTTGTCCTGTAGAAGTTCTAGTCTCAGGTCTGAGGACTTGAAAAGAGTCCCCTAGTTTCGAAAATCAGATGGGCCAGAGTGGCAAGGGCCCAGCAGTAGCCCTGACCCTGCGACCTTCTCTCTTCACTGTGTGACCTTGAGCATTGTGACTCTCGGAGCTCTGACCTCGATGTGAAGCTGTCTTTGCTTTTCACCCCCTTTCGCTGAGGAACCGCTCCATTTTTAAGACTTTGAGGACTTTGCTTATATTATGCTTTCTTAATTTTTAAACTTCGGGTTTTTAGAAAACATTAAGTTATTTAGTTACTATATTTGGGGATATCTTGGAAGGCCAGAAGTTATGAAATGCATTAATCTATATGTAATGAAAGTTCTGTTCTTCAGGTAGGCAAATGGTATCACAAACCATCTTTTACTTTAATTATGTATATTATGGGGCTGGAGAGGTAGTTTGGTTTGTAGGGTGCTTACCGTGGAGCCCTGGGTTCCTTCCTCTATACCCCATGACCTGGGTATGTGAGCACATGCTTGTAAGCCCAGCACTTGGGAGATGGAGGCAGAAGGTTAAGGTCATTCTCTGCTAAATAGGGAGTTTGAGTCCAGCCTGGGATACAGTGACACCCAGTCTCGAAAACAGAACTAAAATTGAGTATATTATAGCAGTAAAACAAAACAAACCAAAAAAAAAAAACAAAGAAAAGAAAAAGCCGCTCTCGAACTAGGCGTGTACATTTTACCCAGGTGCTGGCTACTCCTTCTGCAAGAGCCTTGCTCTAGGATAAGGCTAGCGCTGCGTGGCTGTGGAGGTGGCCGTCTGCTTCCTCATTGTTCTCTGTTACATTGTCTCCCTTTCCTTCCCTGCCCATGCCCTGCTGCACAGACTCAGCCCCCCCCCCAAAAAAAAAACCCACCAGTGACATAGCCAGGGGAGTTGGTCTGCTGTGTTCCAAGGTCCTAGAGAGGGATCATGGCGGAGGACAGAGTAGATTCAACATAAATGTTCTTAGAAAATCTCAACAAACCCACCACAGTAGGTGTCTGCTAATTGTGGGGGAAGGTGACGGGATAGAACATTTAGTGGGTTCCTTTCCTCCCACACCCTTTCTTTTTATGGTGGTACTGGGTCATGTACTGGGTACATCAAGGTCAAGTGTTCTACTTCCGAGCTATCCCAGCCCTACTCCTCATTTTAGGTCCTGGAGAAGTAAGCTTAAGTCAGAGAAAGAGAAGGCACTCCTGGATAAGTAAAGTGTCGACAAGGAGTCTGTTCTCTTGTTCCTGCTTTGCCCAGAGCTGGCCCTCTTAGCAGTAATCCCCTGTCCTAGGAAGACCTTTCAAACAGTGCTGCAACACCAAGTCAGCTTGATGAGGCTGGTGTAAGCCCCGCCTCCCCCCCCCTCCGTTACAGATCTGCCTTTAAAAGCTTTTCAGAGCGGTTAGCCAGCTAGTGACAGATAGAGAGGTTTAACCACTCTCAAGGCCCCTTGATTTTCATGGTGAGATAAAGAGACTCTAGTCCACCACTTATCTGATCCACCTTGACTTCAGAGCCTGTTGAAATTCCTTTTTGTTGTATCCCCCCCCCCCCATCGTAACAAAAAGGCAGATTAAGCTGATTACCGAGGTCCAGCAACTCAGTGCTCTTAGCTAAACGACACCCACCACGAACCCCAAGGCAGCTCTCAGCACGTTCCCTGGCTGCGATACACAATGACTTCTCTTAATAAACCTGCTGTCAGCATGTTAATCCTCAGTCAAGTTTAAGTAGGAGAATCCTCGTTAGCCGTGATTAGGCGACATGGATGGTTAACAAAATTTTCTCATGCCCCAGGATTCATTTTCATTAAGAAACTAAATTGATTAAAAAAAAAATACTTCTCCAAGAGCATCTGATTGACAGCGACTTTATGGGTTTTCATGATGAAGACTTGTTACAAGGAAACCGTTTTAACCATCCAGCTTGATTATACATTTGGGCGTGCGTTAGGGCACATTTCCTTTGTGGTTCCTGATCCTCCACTCTCCTTCCCTACCTTGCTGTCTTGGGTCCTGCCAGTCAAACAGGATGGGTGTTCTTCACATATTTACCATCTTCTAAGGGGCGCAGTGCGTTTTCCAGAGGAGGGCAGCGTAAGGAACAGTTTACTTAAGAGTTTGAGGTGGAACCAGCTCTTGTCATTTCCTCGGGCTCTCTTCACCTTGAACTCTTTCCCCTCACCTAACCTTCTGCAATTGCTGTTACTGTTTTTTTCCCCTCCACCCTCCCCTCTTCTGCCCTCTCATCTCTTCCTCTCCCCTCCACTACCCTCCCTTCCCCTCCTCTTTCTTTTCCTTTCCTGTGTAGCCAAGGATGACTTTGAACTTCTGATTTTCTTGTCTCCAAATTCAGAGCTCTGGGCTTACAGGCATGTGCCACCATGTGGATTGATGTGTGTTAGGAATCCAGCCTAGGGCTTCGTGCATGCTTTCAAAGTACTCCACCAGCTGAGATACATCCTTCTCCCCCACTTTCCCCCTTGAATGTTGTGTTCACTTGAGTCCTCGAAGAAGCAGATGTCAGAACAGACTCAGACATGCAAGGATTTCGTAGGAGGGACTCCTTCCTATGAGAGAGAAAGTGGGGGAGTGAGCTGGGAAGGAGCCCCCCAGTGGAGGAGGAAGCCGTGGGAGGTCTGTGGCCCACATTGCTGTATAGGCCATGAAGCTCCACGGTGCCTCCAGGGTCTCAAAGACAAAGCTGGTCACAGCGTGGGAGCCACCTGCTTCAACATCCTGCTGCACGCCTTGGTGATGGCGGTGTTGCTTCAGAAGGCAGCTGGGGGACTTGTGTAGAATGACGCAGACTGGAGGCAGAGGCCTGTCAGAGCCCTCCCATGGCTACCATTGAGTCAGTGTTTAGGCTAAGCCAAAGGCACCTGAAGAAAGAGAATAACCCAAGAACTGTCTTAAAATAAATTTATTATTTATCATCAGTAAACGTCTGATTTGTGCACTTATTTTACTTATTTATTGTATATA
Organism: Peromyscus eremicus; assembly: GCF_949786415.1. Lineage (NCBI taxonomy): Eukaryota > Metazoa > Chordata > Mammalia > Rodentia > Cricetidae > Peromyscus > Peromyscus eremicus. The sequence goes on along the minus strand of NC_081429.1, from coordinate 36,035,185 downwards.
TATACATATACACTATATACACACATATATATGTGTGCATGCATGTTCATATGTGTGCAGGTACACATGTGTGGCAGGTGTGCATGCATGTATAGGCCAGAGGACAACTTTTTCCTTTTTCCTCGGCCATTGTCTGCCTTATTTTGAGACAGGGTCTCTCTTTAGCTGGAAGTCACTGATCAGGCCAAGCTGGCTGGCCAGTAAGCGCCAGGGATCTCTGCCTCCTCAGAATTGGGATTATAAACACAATCCATTGTTCCGGGCTTTGAGTTCTGGGATTGATCCGAGTCCTCATGCCTACAAGGCAGGCCCTTTATTGACTGAGTCATCTCTCTAGTCCTGATATCTATTTTTCATACCTATATAATTCAGTGGTGTAAAAATTTCTTGGGCATAAAGGAGTCACTAGTCACTCATGTTTAGAAAGGTCCTGCCTTAATGCATACCTGAAGCCAGTCTGGTACGGGGTTTCCAAGTTAAAGCGGAAACACGAATGGTCAGACTTCAGAGAGTAAACATCTGTGACATGCTCAGCCACACATGGGACATCTTTGCCACGCCTCCTTCCCCCGGAAGCTCATAGACCATTGTATAAGGAAGGATGGAAAGATCGTAAGAGCCAAGAGTCAGAGAGTTACGGAGTGAAACATGTCTTCTGGCTCTGACAGGACCAGTGGACTCAGGAACACCCCGCGCGAGTGTGGCAGTCTGCACAAGACCCGTACAGGATCAAGCTGGTCAATATTCTAGCGTGGATTCGGGAGGAACTCACAAGCTCCCACCCCTATCTGAGGTGATATTGACAGTTGATGGCTTTTGGGGGAGGCAGAGTCTGCTGATTTATTTATTTATTTATTTATTTATTTATTTATTTATTTATTTATTTATTTATTTTGGGTACAGGTTCTGGTAGGTCCACCACACTCCAGTGGTTGGTCCGACCTAACGAGTGTGTGGGCAGTACAAATTGGACTTGGTGGGTTTGGAAAAACAAAACAAAACAAAATAAAAACCCCAAACAAACGAACACCAAAAAAGAAGACATGAAATTGGGAGGGGTGTTGGAAGTGCTGCTGCTGGTGGTGGTGGTAGTGTGTGTGTGTGTGTGTGTGTGTGTGTGTGTGTGTGTGTACTCACATTTCATGTGTTTGTGTGTGAAAGGACTTAAGGGGGCATTGAATGTGATCAAAATACACTATATGCTTTTATGAGATTCTCAGAGAATACAAACATTGCATTTCAACATTTGAAAATAAATGTACATGTAAGTATAGCCATGTGTTCTTTTAGAGAGTAAACATGTATTTTTCTCCCTGTCTTAGCAATAAAGTATCTTAGCAAGATATTTTGGTTGGCCTGAGGAAAATACCATTTTGAATCACTTCTCTTCTCTGTCCAGGAAGATGACTGGGACTCTTAGAGACATAGGAAAAGTGAGTCTTCTGTGCTCACCCCCACCCCCAAAAAGTATTAGAAGATATTTGGGGATCAGAGCTTGGGGGAAGAAAAGATGCCTGGAACTGTGGGTTCTTGAGGTAAGTGAGCCCACCTATACCCTGAACACCAGGGCTGACTTGCAGTCCAGGAAGCGGGGGATCATGGGAACAAGAGGGAAGGCTGTAATAATGGACCACCAATGAGAACAGGGGTGGGGTGGGGGTGAGGTGGGGAGGTGGGGGACCACAGCTGGCTGATTTACATTCTTGGCTTATTCTTCCCCTCTTGCTGATCCTCTGTTCCCAGGGATCTTGGGGAGTCCTTGCAGTTGACCTACTACTCTGTGGTGCCCCTATTTGGAAAGAAGCTGAAACATGCAAACGACTTTGGGGACCTGTGGACAAGCAGAGAGACAGGCCATCTCAGCTACGCAGGCTTTTTTTTTGTTTTGTTTTTTTTTTGACAAGCTGGAGTGTTAGCCACTGTATAAAGACCAAATGGACTTTCTTTAGGCATCTTTGAAATAAGAAAGTGTCATTCATTTGGTGTGGATTTGGAAATTTGTGAGGCTCTCCCTGGTTAATAAGGAGGGCTAGGAGAGGGGAGGGAAGGGCAGTTAAGGATTATAAGCTAGGACTGCCCTTCACTCTATTGTTGAAATTCAGATGGGCCTCATCATTGTTCCTGCCTCTCCTGGTTTTCTGGAAGTCCCCCAAGGCATATTTAAAAAAAAAATACAGAAATCAGGTACATTATCCTCTATGCTTGGCTTCATAAAAATTAATTACAGGAAAAATATATGCTGGGATGTATTCATTCTACCCCACTGGGAGAGGAGACTTTTGTAACACTTTCTCCTGTGAATAGAACTCAACAGCTCTCCTCTGCATTGTAAAATGGTATTGTAGTCATGCTCATGGTGGTATGCATGTCATTACAAGCTTGTTGAGTTCTGGATTTTACCAGTCTGGGGAGGGGGCTGTGGGACTCAGCTTCTTTCAATCACGCAGGATTAAACTTGGCTTTCAGGTTTTTGTGCAAAGCTGGTTCTGGCTGGTTAATACTCATTCTGACCAACTGTGTGAGGAAAAATCAATTCCACTCAGGCGCTCAGCCAGCACACGCTGGACATGGTGGACTGGGTTTGTGGAAAGTGACGGTGTCCTTTCTGAAGTGGGCCTTGTGCCTGAATGGTCCACGTCTGTGTCTTGCCGGCTGTCAAAATATTTTGAGTATTGCCCGACTTACATCCATACTTTTTTCTTTTTATCACATGTAGGTTGGATTATCAAGCTGTAACCCAAGATATTATGTCTAGCTATGAAAATAAGCTCCAAATGACGTCTAAAATTGATGGGTAACTGATGAAGTGTAATAGATTTACAAGGAGCTACCCCCCACCCCGGCTTCATCAAGTCAGGCAACTGAATACTGTTGAAATAATTGTTTTATTTACAGTCCATTAAGCTTCTAATGGGTGAACTGCCAACTAGGGTTGATAATATGTGTGATTATATATATAGGTCAGTGACATCCCTTACATGTGACCATTCCTTTCTAGAGTTCAGTCCCATGGGTATGCTCTTTTGGTCTAGCCTTATTCTGGCTTTCCCAGCTCTGGGATGGGTCAGCTTGCCTGGCCAGCTCTTGTGGGACTGGACACATACTTTCTTTTTAAAAAATTTTGTTAAGAAAATTGTTTTCATTCATTTTACACACCAATCAAAGATCCTCCTCTTCCCTCCTCCTGCCCCCCTAGCCTTCCCCTCCCAACCTACCCCCCACTCCCCCCCCACAAGAAGGAAAGGGCCTCCCATGGGGAGGCACATCCAGTAGAGGCAAGTCCAAACCCTTCCCCCTGCCTCAAGGCTGCACTAGGTGTCCCATCATAGGTAGTGGGCTCCAAAAAGCCCCCTCATGTACCAGGGATGGATTCTGATCCTACCACCAGGGGGCCCCCAAGCAGATCAAGCTACACAATTGTCTTGCCATGCAGAGGGCCTAGTCCAGTCCCATGCAGGCTCCACAGCCAGTGATCCAACTTTCATGAGTTCCCACTAGTTTGGTTTGGTCGTCTCTTCAGGTTTCCCCATCATGATCCTGATGCCCTTGCTCACAGAATCCCTCTTCTCTCTCTCTGACTGGACTTCTGGAACTCTGCCTGATGTTTGGTTGTGGATCTCTGCATCTGCTTCCATCAGTCTTTGGAGAAAAGCTCTGTGATGACAGTTAGGGTATTCACTGGTCTGATCACTAGGGTAAGCCAGTTCAGTTCAGGCACCTCAACTGAAGAATGGATTAAGAAAATGTGGTACGTATACACAATGGAGTACTACTTAGCAGAGAAAAACATCATGAAATTTGCAGGCAAATGGATGGGACTAGAAAATTATCATCCTGAGTGAGGTAACCCAGACTCAGAAGGACAACCATGGTATGTACTCACTCATAAGTGGATACTAGATGTAAAGCAAAGGATACTCAGACAACAACGCACAACTCCAGAGAAGCTAGCTAACAAGGAAGGCCCAAAGAGGGACTCATGGATCGCCCTCGGAAGGGGAAATAGATGAGATCTCCATGAGTAAACTGGGGATGGGGGGTAGTGGAGGGCAGGGGATAGGGGATGAGAACATAAGGGGAAGGAATGATTGAGCTGGAACAGGGGTGGAGGGGGAAAGCAATGAAAGAGATACCATGATAGAGAGAGAGATCAGGGGGATAGAGAAACCCAGTGCTAAGGAAGTTGCCAGGAATCCCCAAGGATGACCCCAGCCTGGACTACTAGAAATAGTGGACACATACTTTGATGTAAGATCATGAACAATGACCTCCTGACCAGAACACCTTAGGTCCGAGTGTTGTACCCTACCTACACCGTGTTTCTGAGGTAACACTTTATTTGAAAGGTCTGGGAATTGGGACCAAGATGGGAAAAGGAAGAAAAGGCTGGGGTTGATGTAATAACCGTGAAATGGGAGATTGTATTCTCTCTTCCGGTTTTTCTGAGCCACTGTAAACAAATCTCGCCTGAGAATAGCTAGTCACATGCAATAGACTTGTGCTGACCTCCGATTCCAAACACACAATCATGATGTGTAATAATAATAATCAATAGAATAACAGTTGTCACATGGCGGGGCAATGGGTATGTGCTGTGCTCAGGGTGAGACGGTTTTATGCACATTATCTCAATTTTCAGAACACCACTTGTCTTAGTTTGGATTTGCGTTGCTGTGAAGAGACACCATGACCACAGCAACTCTTATAAAGGAAAACATTTAACTAGGGCTGTGTTGTGGAATATTATTTTAATGTGTGTTACATTTGTTTATGCTGTGGAACATTTGTTTAATGATGCAAAGATGTGTTGAAAATTTTTTTTCGAGACAGGGTTTCTCTGTGTAGCTTTGCTCCTTTCCTGGATCTCACTCTGTAGACCAGGCTGGCCTTGAACTCACAGAGATCCTCCTGGCTCTGTCTCCTGAGTGCATGTGCCACCATTGCCTGGCATATTGAATTCTTTTATGCTGCATTTGTTTAACTCTGTGAAGCTGTGATACTTTGCCTGTCTAAAACACCTGGTGGTCTAATAAAGTGCTGAATAGCCAATAGCGAGGCAGGAGAAAGGATAGGTGGGGCTGGCAGGCAGAGAATAAATAGAGGGAGAAATCTGGAAGCAAGCAAGAAAAAAAGAGCAAGAGAACAAGGAGAGGAGGACACCAGGGACCAGCTTCCCAGCTACACAACCAGGAACAGAGTAAGAAAGAAGATATACAGAAATAGAAAAAGGTAAAAGCCCAGAGGGAAAAGGTAGATCGGATAATTAAGAAAAGCTGGCAAGAAACAAGCCAAGCTAAGGTATTATAATAATAAACCTCCGTGTGTGATTTATTTGGGAGCTGGGTAGCGGAGGCCCCCCAAAAGAGTAAAAAAAAGAAAACAACTACAGAGTTGGCTTACAGTTTCAGAGGTTCAGTCCTTTATCATCATGGTGGGACATGATGGTGTGCAAGGCAGACATGGTGCTGGAAAAGGAGCTGAGAGTTCTACGTCTTGATCCACATGCACTGGAAGGAGACTGTTTCAGTGGACATGGCTTGAGCATATATGAGATCTCAAAGCCCACCTCTACAATGACACACTTCCTCCAACCAGGCCACACCTACTCCAGCAGGGCCACACCTCCTTGTGTGCTACCCCCTATGGGCCAAGCATTCAAATATATGAGTCTATGGGGGCCATACCTACTCAAACCACAATACCATCCTTGAAACTAGGCACAGTTTCCCCCTTTTATGGATATATAACGTGAAGCTCTTAGAGACTTAGAAACATAGCCAGGCTCACTCTGTTTAGCACTGAAACCCTAAGCCCACCCTTGACACTATGTGCCTTTGCAAAAAAGTGGAGTGGTCCAACCCAACCGTGTCCCTAACAATAAGTCTTGAGTAAGTGTTTTTTTGTGTGAAGTTCCTATTTCCTACTCCCTCCTCCAGTCAAGGTTATCTTGAGCACAGAAAGTTCTTTAAATATTTCAACCACCTGTCACCCACGGAAGGTTACAAACCCAGATTGTCCCTGTTGTCCCCGTGCCCCTTTGCATACATACAGCTCTACCTGGTTTATAATTAGAAGTGAAGTCATTTCAAACAGCATCCATGTGGCACGTCTTCCAAAGCCGTTTCAGTTGCGCAGAACTTCACATAAACAGATAATCAGAGGCTAGAACCGGAGAGCACAGTTTCTGCCTCCTAACTGGCAACACGTAGGGACATCTGTTCTGCATGAAGCCTGGGTCAGGCCTCTTCCCTCTCATCTGTGACCTCCTGTGGTTGGCAGGGAAGGTCCTGGGTTACGCAGAGACTCCTCAGACTATTGGAAGCTGGGATAAAATCAACACAAACAAAACCCCCTAATTGGTCTGAATCCTTCCTTAACCATTGGTCATTATTTGGGGGTTGCTAGCTTGTCTTATATAATAACAGTTTCCCTTCCAAAGGTAGAGTTTCTTTGGGTGCAAGTCCAAACTATGACACTCCCAAGGCTTTCATGGAGATGATCCCTGCCCCAAGTCTACTGACTTTTCCTTTGAGACGAGTTATCCAGATTGTAGAATTTGGGATGCCATATTTACCTGACAAGTTTTGTTCCTTCCCTGTCTTCAGGGTACATACAGCTGCCATCAGTTCTTGGTATTAAATGCCAAGACTGGATTGAAGCTATGGGGACGGGAAAATTATACAAGCTGTCAGACCTAGGTCTGAGGCTTCCCTTGACATTGTTACTGGATTTTCCAGAAGCCCCTCTTTATCCAGAGATAGGTAGGATCCTGGAGTTCTGCCTTGCTTCAGAAATACATTCCTGAGAAGGTTGTGTAGCTTCAGGCTTCCCTGATTGCACTGGGGTTGTGTTTGGGACAGAAGCAGATGGAAGATTTCTTCTAAAATATTAGTCTAGGATTATAACAGCACCCTGTCATACCATTTCTTTTTTTCTTTTCTTTTTTTCTGCTAGCAGTATAAATTCTTCATTGGAAATTAAAAAAAAAAATGGGTGGGGGATGGGATGGCTCAGTGGGTAGCAGCACTTGCTCTGTAAGCATGAGAACCTAAGTCTGAATCCCCAGAACCCATGTAAAAAGCTGGGCATAACTGTATGTGCCTGCAACCCCAGCATTGCTGGTCATAGGATAGGCAGATTGGAAGAGCTCACTGGCTAGCCAGACAAGTCCCAAACCACTGAGCTTCCAGTTCAATGAGAGACCCTGTCGTAAAGGAGAGTGGTAGATACTGGCATCCTGCTCTGGCCTCAGTATGTGCACTGCACATGTTCATGTATACCAATACACCCACATGTATTCACCATGAACATACCACACACACACACACACACACCACATGCATGTGTGTGCATTCCCCCACCCCACACTTTTTTTTTTATAGTACTGAAGATTGACCCAAGGGTCTCATGAATGGTAGTTGAATTCCCTACCCCTGAACTATATCCCCAGTCCTCTTGCTACTTTTTATTTTGAGACAGAGTCTCACCAAGTTGTCTAGGATGGCTTTGAACTAGTTCTGTAGCCTAAGAAGGCTCGAACCTCATCCTACCAAGCAGTTGAGATCACAGGCCTGAGCCATGAGGCCCAGCAGTCAGAAGGAACGAATTATCAATCTATGGAACAATGTGAATCTCCAAGGAAATATTTTGAGTGAAAACGGTCAACCCCCAGAGTTAGAACTGTATGATTCCATTTATACAGCTTTCATGAAGTAGTGTCATAGTCACTGTTCTATCGTTGTGAAGAGACACCATGACCAAGGCAACTCTTATAAAAGAAAACATTTAATTGGGGGCTTGCTTACAGTTTCAGAGATTTAGTCCTTTATTATCATGGCAGGGAACATGGAGACACAGGGCTTTTGAAACCTCAAAGTCTACCCCCAGTGACACACTTCCTCCAACAAGGCCACACCTCCTAATCCTTTTCAAATAGTGCCACTTCCTTATTATTATGAATTCAAATTTATGAGCCTGTGGGGATTATTTTTATTCAAACCACCACAAGTAGTCGGTTGCAAAAACAGAGAACAGAGTAGGAGCAGCTGATGTTAGGGATGGATCAAAAAATTGGGGCAAGGTAGATAGAGTTAGGAAAAGTGGCATGAGAAATCCTTCACATTGGACCTGTGCTGTATCTTGGCTTTAGTGGTGAATGCACCAACCTACACACACCATGGAAGTATATGAAACTAAACACACACAGACACATATCTACTCTTCAGGGCAGATAAAACTGAGAACTTCTGAATAAAATTTGTGCATTATCATGCCATTTTTTCTGGTTGAGATTACAATAAGGCATGATGAGTGACACTGGGTAAAGAGCACATGAGATTTCTTTTTATATATATATATATATATACATATACATGTGTGTGTATATATGCGCATATATATGTATATATAACAGCAACACTACCACCACTGTGAACTTCGTTAGACTGTGATCTCCACACATTCATCACGCTTGCTCTCCACCTCCCCATCCCATGGCATTCTGCTGTACAGGATTGCCCTCTGGGGCAAACTGCCACCATTCATCAGACCAGCCATGCCAGCTTACAAAAGATCGTCACAGCTGGGCTTGTTGACTGTCGATGTCCTCAGAGAAAGAGGGATGGGGAGGGTCGTGAGGCCCTTACCTGGGTATCCAGCTGCTCCTCCCAATCAGTTGTATGCAATTCTGCACTAATTGCCCATGACCTCAGGAAGGGGCTAGGGTATACAGAAGGGGAAGGCCTAGGAGAGGAGGCTCCATCTATACCAGTGGTTCTCAACCTTCCTAATCTCTGATCCTTTAATACAGCTCCTCATGTCGTGGTGACCCCCAACCATAAAAAAATATTTCACTCCTACATCATAACTATGATTTTGCTACTGTTATGAATTATAATGTAATATATAATGGCTGATATACAGGATATCTGATATCTGACCCCTGTGAAAGGTTGAGAACCGCTGGTCTACACAGTCACAGAGGAGTCATCATCCATGGGTGCAGCCCTTCAGTGTGGCTGCCTTAAATCCATCCATGCACCTGCCCATAACCCCTTGCCCATTGCTCGGTAAGATAGCCAAATGAACTCGTTGGTTCCCCAGAGTGAACTTGGGTGGAATCCTACCTTGGTTTGTGGTTGTGATCTTAGGAAGAAGAGTGGACGTTGTTTATGCCTCCCCTCCCCCGGAGAAATGAAATAATACATTTTCTAGGGGCTGAGGGATTGAAGGTAAGGCCCTAAGGTGAATGGAATCAGTGTTTCTATTTCTGGGATGGGAGAGGAGGTGGGACCTGAGGAGATGGGGCTAGACAAGGCCAAAGAGTGAAGTCCCTGGGTAGGAAGAACCAAGAGACAAGTTGAGTAGGTGAGTTCTGGGACCTCAGCAGTCAAGGAGAAGTCTGGTCAGAAGGGCAGGAGCTTGGCGGGTCTTGGTGTAGGAAGGCCTTCAGGGCTCCCTGACAGGAGGAGGGTGTTGGGGAGGTTCTGAAAGCCAGGACTTCTGGTTTGTGAGCAGATCAGCTGGCTGCAGACATGGATGAAATGCCAGTTAAGCCCTGAAGGACAGTTCAAATCTGTGCACATTAACTCTAAAAGCACAGAATATGGGTGAAGATGTAAGGTTAGGGGAGAAAGAAGAAATTAAGGTTGATTGGGCAAGAAGGGGAGGAGTCAGAGTATGGGTGAGCGGTAGGCAGGGGCCAAATGAGGAGACTGGGCCGTGGGGGTCATTGAAGGTTCTGCGAGGGAATAGAGAGAGGTGTGTTTTTGGAGACTGATCTGGAAGCTGTGTGTGTGTGTGTGTGTGTGTGTGTGTGTGTGTGTGTGTGTGTGCGTGTGTGTGTGTGTGTGTGTGTGTGTGAAAGTAGGCAGAGGAGGATGGATGGGGAGAGGTATTGAGAGGCGGAGAAACTAAACACGGAAAGCCTTTACTGTAATCTAGAAGAGAGAGAAACGATGGGGTACTTGTCACGATTAATTCTCTTCCCTGGTATCTGTCACTGTTGGAAGTTAAAGTTTATTTCTGTCTCTCGGAAAGTAGCAAGCAGCCAGGAACTGCTGGGTAGGCTACGAAGTTATCAGGGAGTAAGTCATCTCCCAGCTCCCTGCTCGGCTGGCCCTAGGGTGGTGCTGTGCTTTTCAAGACCATTGCAGGAGCGCAATGAAGAGAGGCAGCAGAAAAGCACGCTTTTAAAAGGGGAACTGCAGAGCTGGAGAGACGGCCCAGTGGTTAAGAGCACATACTGCTCTTGCAAGGGACCTGAGTTCGGTCCTCAGCACCCGTGTTGGGTAGCTCACAATTGCCCGTGACTCCTGTTCCAGGAAACACTCATACCTTGAGCCTCTGTAGGCACTGCACTTACGTGCACATACCCATAAGTAGACATACCCATATATACATAATTTAAAAACATTAAAAATTAGAAGGGGAACTCTCCAGAAGGCTAACCTATCATGTTTGCTTACTTCCCATTGGTTAGAACTTAGTCGCACAGCCCCCTAATTAGACGAGACCTGGGTAATGTATTCCTCTGGCTGGCTGGCTTCGTATCCTGCTAAAATTCAGGACTTACTTATTAAGGGGGGAAAGGGATGGGGTGTTGGAGAAGGCAACTTGTAGATTCTGTCTCAGAACTCAAATTCAAGCAGTGGCAAATAGTATGTAGGGGAATGGAGGAATAGACGAAATGTTTTCAGGCAGAATGACTGGGATGGATGACTGATTAAAAATGGGGTTTGGAGCACGAACCAAGTAGAATGGTGGATATTAATCAGGTAGGTGCTGTTTTGGTATTTCCACATCCTTGGGCTCATTGTGATAGGAAAAGTCATGCAAACTCTGGGTGGCACCAGTCCATGGGTTGGGGTCAGAGACTGAATAAAAAAAGGAAGAATCCAGCCGATCACCAGCAGCCATCTGTCTCTCTCTGCCTCCTGACTGTGGGCACAACCGACCAGCTGTCTCACACAGAGACTCTGTTCTTTTTTTTAAACAGGCCATTTTCAGGCATTTTGTCACAGGAGTGGGGAAAGAAACTAATATGTTGTCCTTATCTTGTGGATGAAGACAGTGAGGTATAAAGAGGAGAACTTGCTTGTCCCAAGTGTTAATTAAGAGTCAGTGTTGGTCAGGCAGCGGTGACGAATGCCTTTAATCCCAGCACTCCAGAGGCAGAGCCAGGAGGATCTCTGTGAGTTTGAGGCCAGCCTGGTCTACAGAGCGAGATCCAGTGCAGGCACCTAAACTACACGAAGAAATCCAGTCTTGAAAAACAAAAACAAAAACAAAAACAAGAGTCAGTGTTGAACTTGCTGATCACATGTGGACTTGGAAGAATAGTCCAAGTGCTAATGATTTCCTACACATTTTGGTCATTGACAGTTCCAAGCCTTGGCCTGAGATGATCACTGAACATTGGCAATGCTTTCTGGGTTTGGGGTTAGTTTTGGGGGTTGCATCACAGATTTCCCATTTGGTCAGGAAGTAGGCTGCCCAGATCCTATGTTACCAGGTCCAAATGGACTAAGAAAGGATGGAAGCCGGGAGGGTCCAGTGTTTTGCATATCTCATGCCTGGGTGGGGAGCTAGCTAGGTGGTCTCTCCTTATGGTTTCTGTGGCAGTGGGCAGATCTGAGCTTCAAGGGCTGGGACATGTGGCTCTAGGGAGGACAGAAGAGATTTATTTTGTGGCCAAATGTAACTTGGAAGGGCTGTTCTTTGCTGCTGCTGTTTTGTAGGAAGCATGATGGAAGCCAAATCCATGCCAGGGCCGAAGACCAAGAATGTAGTAATGTCTGCAGAGAGAAGGGTAATTAACAATTTCTATAATTAGAGTTGGGTTCCTGTTTCTCTATCAATTCTAATCACTTGCTAGCTTTTAACTTGGTTTCTTTAGCCTGTGCTGTGTAGTCACAGAGTTCAGAAAAACCACAACCCACTGGTCTTAGATAAAGCAAGACCTACCTGGTTTCTCCTTCTATCAGAAGACTGTTAGAAAAACTTTCTGGAGCAGTGAAGATTCAAAGACATAATATGTAGATGTTTTGGCAAGCTCTCAAGGCTGGTTATTTATTCCATGAGTAAGAAGGATGCCCTATGGGCCATAAATGCCTGTTAGTAAAGGATGGTGTGCTTAGATTTCATGCTTCAAGGAATCCCAGAGGCTTCCATTTCTCACCGAGGTGCCTCTCTACAATGACATCTGTAATCAAAGCTTGGAAATTTACTTAGGTACCCTAAATCAGTCTTAACAAAATTTATCATTTCCTTTTATTTATTTATTTTTTTAAAGTTTACTAGGCTTTAGGCACCACCTCTTCTGTTAATCTGATAGGGAGTTTCTTCTAAGTTCTGTTTAAACAAAACTATGATGAAAACTAAAATGAAGCAATTGGGAAGAAATAGCTTTCTTTTCTTGTATACATGTTTGCGTGTGCATGCATGTATGTGTGCAGATGTATGTGTGCAGCTGTGCAGGCCTGTAGCTAGAGTTTTCTCTCCGAGTCCTGCCAAGCCCCGGCAGTCCGACAGCCCACTTATAAAATAATCACTCAGACACTTATATTATTTAAACTGTTTGGCCTAATGGCTCAGGCTTCTTGCTAGCTGTTCTTATATCTTAAATTAACCCATATCTATTAGTCTGTAAGTTGCCATGTGGCTCGTGGCTTACCGGTACCTTACATCTCACTTTTCATGGCAGTGGCTGGCAGCGTCTCTCTAACTCAGCCTTCCTGTTCCCAGAATTCTCTTCTCTGCTTGTCCCACCTATACTTCCTGCCTGGCTACTGGCCAATCAGTGTTTTATTTATTAACCAATCAGAGAAACACATTTAACATACAGAATATCTCACAACACAGGCCAGAGGTCGACACTGTATCTTCCTCAATCACTTCCCATATTACTTATTTATCTGAGAGAGGGTCTTAGTATGTAGCTGTGGCTGGCCTGGAATTCTCTATGTAGACCAGGCTGGCCTCAAACTCAGAGATCCACCTGCTGCTGCCTCTCCAGTACTAGTATTAAAGGCATGTGCCACCACACACCACCTCATTTTTTGAGGCAAGGTCTCTCACTGAATCTGGAGCTTACTAATTTGGCTGAACAGACTGGCTAGCAAGCCCCAGGGATCCTCCAGTTTCTGTCTCCCCAATACTAGAATTAACAGGAATTTGCTATAGTGCCTGGATTTTTATGTTGGTGCAGCAGCAAGTCTCTTACCAACTAAGCTGTCTTCCTGGTCACAACCAAATAGATTTCTTTGGACAACAATCTCACATTGGGACAAACCTTGATGTTTTGATATAGGTGGTACCCAGTTTTGGTTATTACTCAGTATTTCTATTTTCCATTATACATCTCCTTTTCCTTCAATCGAGATTTAATTGCTGGGGACCAAATTCATCTATATTTTTCCTATGATAAAGATATAGACAAGAATAAGATGTAATTATGTCCCCAAAAATATTATAGTTTGAGAGTCGACAACTTGAAATTAACTAATTCAGTGGGACAAATGTCACTGAATAATATATGCAGGTGGCATTTCAACAGGAAGGCAAAATATGCAGTCGTTATGCTCACATGTAAATGGGCAACCCTGGGATTTAACTGCCATTTTGCAAACTTGGATCTTTCTCACACACATGGTTAGTTCAACAATCCTTGTAATGGAGTCACCTGGGCAGAGGGAACTTGTACTGAGGAATTGCCTCCATCAGGTCAGCCTGTGGGCATGTCGGTGGTGGTGGTGGTGGTGTGTTTTCTTAAGTGATGATTAACATGAATGGGCTCAGCCTACTGCAGGTGGGGCCATCCCTGGGCTCGTGGTCCTGGGTTGTAAAACAAAGCAGGCTGAGCAAGCCAGTAAGCAGCATCCCTCCATGGCTTCTGCCTTGTGTCCCTGTCCTGACTTCCTTTGATGATGGACAGACTGTGATGGGGACACATAAACCAAATAAATCCTTTCTCTCCCTAAGTTGTTTTTGGTTAATATTTGATCACAGTAATAAGAAAGGGGGATATTTGGTAGTATTTAATAAAACTTGGTATTTATCCTTTGGCACGGTAACATGATTTGTAGTAATTAATCCTTAATTCGTCCTAATAATATATAATATATGAAGTATATTTGAAATTAAATAATATACTAATTAACATTATATATTAACATAATTAACATATTATATATATCTATATCAGATGGTGTTGTTAACAAAGCACTTTACAGAAACAATATAAGGGAAGAAGAATTTGCTTTGCTCAAGGTTTCAGAGGCTTAAGTCCATTCCAGCAAAGAGGACATGGTAGAGCATAGTAGCTCATCGTGGTGGCCAGGAAGGAGGGATGGGGGAGGGAGAGAGAGAGGGAGGAGGGAGGGGAGGCAAAGAGGGAGAGTGAGAACTTGTGTTTTTCTCCTTTCCTCTTTTTACTCCATCCAGCTCTCAGCCCGCGGACTGGGCTCCTCCCACATTCAAGGAAGGGTTCTTCTTAGTCCATCCCCTCTGGAAATACCTCACAGAGGTGTGCCTTCCTACTCCAGGTGCTTCTCAATCCAGCCTTCAAGGTTAACATCATCACCATGTTTTACTTTTTATGGAGGAAAGAAGGAAAGATAGACCAACATCTGTATTCATTTATTTCTCCCAGAACAACTCAGAGAGGATCAGCCAGGAAACATTGAAGTTGGCTGCCAACAGGAGGAATGGGCAGGCTTATTCCTGACCAGCTCTTACACTTAAATTAACCCATAATTCTTATCTATGTTTAGAGGAGAGATCTGCATTTGACTATGTAGCCTAAGTTTTAAGTCCCTCTCCAGCGCTGGATGTTGAACTCAGGGCCTTGAACATGCTGCCACCGAATGTTACCCTTATCCCCTACACTCATTTTAAGTGAAAAAATAGAGGGACACACAGCCTGAGCTTTTATAGCAGTTTATAGTTATAGGAAAAAGCAATTCTCAAACACTTTTATATGTTATAGAACACAGCCAACTAGTCCTAACTGTCATTATTGAAAATCCAGGTTTTATTAGGAGGAAAGGAAATAAATAATATGGTGTCTGGGGAAGGGAAAAAACATCCCTGTTGAAATGGATCGAAACTGAGGCTTCAGTGTATTCCATATTTCTAAAATACATGCACGCGTACATGTATTAGCATGCCTATGCATGCATCAATGCACACACATGCAGCTTTGCGCCAAGGGCTAAGAAGCAAATGTCACAGCAGCAATGGGCACACCCAGTACCCAGGTCTTGGTTTTTAGTGCCGTCCCTACCTGTATTGGCTAACTTTGGCTGCCAGGCAAGCCAATCTATGAAGATTTTCTTGATCAGTTACTGAAGTGGGAAAGTGCACCCTAAATGTGGACAACACCTTTTATTTCCTCTTCCTTCTTGTCTTCAAGTTCTGTTCGTCACTACTCCACAGTTCTTTGCTGCCGTTAGAACCGGGCTTCTTCAGCCTTCTAATGTAGACCGGAGCCCTCCAGGCCTTCAGGCCAGCCTGGGTCTGTTGAAGCGTGACCGTAGATTGAGAAGCTTCCATGTGCTCAGATTCCCCAGTGGAAGGCAGCCATTATTGGATCACCTAGACCGGTGTTCTCAACCTTCCTAATGCTGTGGCCCTTTAATACAGTTCCTCCTTTGTGGTGACCCCCAACCATAAAACTATTTTCATTGCTACTTCATAAGTCTGGTTTTGCTACAGTTGTGAATCTAATGTAAATATTTGTGTTTTTTTTGATGGTCCTAGGTGACCCCTGTAAAAGAGTCATTCAGCTTCCAAGAGGGTCATGACCCACAGGTTGAGAACCACTGACCTAGACCATATCATGTAAGCCAAACTAACAAAAATCTACCTTTAATATATGTTCATTTTATCAGTTTATTTTTTTCCTTTAGAGAACTCTGACTACTATACCATCTAAAGATATCAAGGATTCTGGGGGGAAAGAGACAATTCTAGAGCCAGGGCAGGGCTATACAAGGTGAACTTAGGACGTATTGTTATGTTAGAAATTAAGGAAGTAGTCACAAAGAAATTAGAGAGTTTCACAAGGACACAGTTGAAAGACCAGGTGGGAAGAGGTTTCTAGTAGCTAAATCTGGAATAATTTAAATGCAATGATTAATTATGTCATTAGAAATAACAACTTTTGGGCCTGGAGAGATGGCTCAGAGGTTTAGAGAACTGGTCGTTTTTCCAGAGGACAAGAGTTTGGTACCCAGCATCCACATCTTTGCTCACGACCATCTGTAACTCCAGTTTCAGGAGATCTGATGCCTTCTCCTGGCCTCTTTGGGTACTGCACTCAGTGCACAAAGCCACACATAGACACAGACACATAATTTAAAAGTAAAATAAATCTTAAAAAAAGGAAATAGGAACTTATGGTTTCATGTTGATGAATGAATAAACACTTCTTTTGTTTGCATATGGGGGTGGGACTCTGGAATGCAGTGAAATACAGAGAACCAACAGGTGAATTGGGTGGAGGCGCTGAAATCAGAAAGTCAGCATTTCCAACGATTGTGGCAAAGATTAGATCAAACAAGAATCATCCATGCCTGTGGAATTTAGAGTGAAGAGCAGGATATCTTTATGGTTTCAAAGTCTCTCTCCACGGGCCATTAGTTATTATGGGGGAGGATAAAGTCAAACCTAACACAGGAAAATTCAGAATCTTGAGTGGGTTGTTGCATCCACAATGAGAGTGTCTGGATGATGTGTGCTCCCAGAAGTGACACATTCAGGGCCTAGTGGTATCTGTCTTATGTTCTGGCCAAGAATACCTAACCCAAGCCACGAGGAAATACTAGACAAACTCTAAATGGGAAAAATGATCATTTAGAGGAATCCAGGCTGGGAGAAAGGTCATTATACATGACAAAGGAAGGTTCTAGAATATTCTAGATTAATGAAAAATAGACGGAGCTGGAAGCTAAACGCGACATTTGACTCTAAACAGAGGCTGGAGGGAAAAACTGTAAATCCACCATTGAGTCAGTTGACAGAAGTGGGTCAGGGACGTTAGATTTCAGCGAAATTAATTAATCTATGTTAAATTTACTGAGATTGCTAGCTATACTCCTGTTATGTAAGAGGACATCTTTATGCTTAGGAAATGTATCGATTGGTTTAGAGATAGGAGGCCATGAGGTGTTTAGCTTTTTCTAAAACTAGTAGTTAACTGTTTACCCATTGGCTCCATCATCTGATGCCCGTTTTTGTGCCTTCTTGCTCTCCTTCCTTTCGTGTGTGTGTGTGTGTGTGTGCGCGCGTGTGTGCGCGCGCACGCGTGTGTGTGCGTGTGTGTGCGTGTGTGCGCACACGTGTGTGCACGCGTGTGTGTGCGTGTGTGTGCGTGTGTGCATGCGCGCGTGTGCACGCGTGTGTGTGCGTGTGTGAGTGTGTGTGCGTGCGCGTGTGTGAGTGTGTGCGTGCGCGTGTGTGCGTGCGTGTGCGTGTGCGTGTGTGCGCACACGTGTGTGCACGCGTGCGTGTGCGTGCGTGTGCGTGTGTGCGCGCGCGCGTGCGTGCGTGTGTGTGCGTGCGCGTGTGTGAGTGCGTGTGCATGTGTGTGTGTGCACGCGCGCGTGTGTGTGCGTGTGTGTGTGTGTGTGTGTGTGTGTGTGTGTGTGTGTACACTTGAATGCAGTGCATACAGAAGCCGGAAGAGGGCGTTGGATCCCTTGGAACTGGAGCTATAGAAGGCTGCGAGCCTCCTGATGTGGGTGCTGGGAACAGACCCTTGGTCCTCTGCAAGAGGGGTCTGCACTTTTAACTGAAGAGCCATCTCTCCAGCCCCTTCGTACTTTTAAAATACCTTCTTACAGCTTCGGGTTCCCTTTTAAAGGGCCCTGGTGCCTCACTGCTGATAAAATTTGTATTTGCATAACCCTCCTCCTCATTTTCTTTCCTTTAAGAGTTCTTGAGCATGTGGGGTGGAGGAGGCTGTGGCATTTAGAGGAGGCTTCAGCAAACCCTTCGGAGAGTGACTGAACAGCATTCTTCCCCAAGTTCAGTGTTCTGAGAGGCCGAGGCTCCCAGCATTGGAATCTAAACTCAAACCCAAATTCAACTGTAAAGTATTGTTGCAGTTTGAATAGGAAATGTCCCCCACAGGGTTTGAACACTGTTGTAGAATATTATTTTAAGGTGTATTACTTTTGTTTCTGTTGCATTTGTTTAACTCTGTGAAGCTGTGTTACTGTGCCTGTCTAAAACACCTGATGGTCTAATAAAGAGCTGAACGGCCAATAGCAAGACAGGAGAGAGAAATAGGTGGGGCTGGCAGGCAGAGAGGATAAATAGCAGGAGAAATTTGGGAGAAAAAGATCAAAGAAAGATCCTGCTGGAGGAGGTCATCAGGGGCCAGCCACCCAGTTACACAGCCAGCCACAGAGTAGGAGTAAGATTTATAGAAATAAGAGAGCAGGAAAAGCCCAGATGCAGAGGGTAGACGGGATAAGTTAAGGAAAGCTGGCAAGAAACAAGCCAAACTAAGGCCGGACATTTATAATTAAGAATAAGCCTCCATGTGTGATTTATTTGGGAGCTGTGTGGTGGGCCCTCCAAAAGAGCAAAACCAAACAACAACAGAACTCTTGGCCTCCAATAGTGGTACTGTTTGGGAGGTTGTGGGCCCTTAGGGGACATGGTGCGTATCTGGCTGGCTAGGCTACTGGAGGTAGGTCTTGAAGGTGATATGTGCTTTAGGCTCTGGCCTGAGCTCTTTGTGTCTACATTTGCCAAGATGTGAACAAGCAGAGAGATAAGCCCCTGTCATTATGGGCTGATGTATTCTAGCTCCATGGCTTCTCCTCTGTGGTGGGCTGTGTTTGTGAAAACCCAGGAAAGTACCAGGCTTCTCAACTCTAAGAAAAGTCTAGGAAAGCCAAAACAAACCCTTGATACCTTAAGTTGTTGCTGGAAGGTAATTTATTTGGTCATGGCTATGAGACAAGCAACACAACATTATTCATTGAGTTTTGAAAGGCTGTCCCTAATACATACAATTTGGAAAATGTAGCTGTCTTCTTAGTGATTTACCTCAACTGGGATCTTGTGTAAGGTCCAAGTCATATGTGATTCCATATGACTCACAGTTCTTTCCGTGGGAGGCTGAATCTTAAACACAGAGCTGCCTAAAAGGTAAGGGAGCTGCCTAATTTCTTCCTGTACCCTTCCGTCTCCTCTGACAAACCTGGGAGGAATGTGTAATTAAAACATTGAAAACAAGCTGGGCTTAATGGTGCACACCTTTAATCCCAGCACTTGGGAGACAGAGGCAGGAGGATCTCTGTGAGTTCAAGGCTAGCCTGGTCTACAGAGCAAGTTCTAGGACAGCCAGGGCTACACAGAGAAACCCTGTCTCAAACACACACACACACACACACATACACACACACACACAAAACCCCTAAAGATTTCATGTTTTAGGATGTTCCCTATTGATTGGTAGTAACTTCCTTGAGTCTTTTTTGAGCATGGTTCTCCAGTAGCATTTGGGTTTAATGAGTATTGTGATTGATTTATGATGTCTGCTTGAGGTCTAGAATGGGAAAGTTGATCAGGTGTACGCAGCTTATGAGATTCTTCAGGGCTCTGTTTATTTGGAAAGAACGGGGTCATTTTATGTATTTTCTTACTAAACAAGGAATGTTAACTGTAGTGCCCCAGGTTTGATAGAGAAGAACCACAGAACCCTGGCTGAGACTTGGGCTGCTTTTCTTGCACACACATTTCTTCCCAATGCAACAAAGCAACAAAGCAACCCTCAGTGCAGGAGACAGCAGAGTGCGCTGTACATCTTGAGCCTATCATACCTTGTTTGAATTTATCTGGCTGGCATGTTCATCTTGACATTTAGAATCCCATTCTTTTTAAGAGTTCAGAATGCTGTCATTTCTTATACTTGGATAAACACTGTGATATTTCCTCACCATCTAAGTGCCAAGGAAAATCTGACCCTGCTCAAACCCCTGCTTGGCATCTACCTCAATAAAGAAGCCTAAGAAGCAGAGGAGGAGATTTTATCGAGGTCTCGGTGAAGGTGCCACTGGATGCTCACAGATGGGTGGAGAATTCCCTCCTTTGAGTATCAGTGATGATTTCTCCTAGGTGGGCTTGACGCCCCCTAGTGGACTCTTCCTGGCTATCAGGGGGTAAGAGACCTAGAGGGTAAGAGCCCTTCAATGGACACTCAGTGGTAACTCTTAAGAAGGCCCATTGCTGTGCATCGCTTTTCTTAGATTTTTCATACTTTCTGACAGCTTTGCAAAGACTATTTTGAAGGCCTTCTAAGACTCGATTGTGCAAAGCGAATTCTTTCCCAGACACTGGTTTCAGGAATTAGTTTTCAGGGTAAGAATGAAAAGGCCACAGAGCGATGCTAATTCAGGCAATGGGTGGCAGAACTGTTTCTTCTGTTCCTTCTTGCTTCCTTTACCAGGATCTGGATTCTACTTACTTCTGGAAATCCACAAAGCCAGTTCCCTGAAGCAGAATAGCTGGAGGTATTTTACCCGGAGGCAGGGTATTAAATGCAGTGCTCGGAAGGAGCCAAAGGATGCTTTACTCGCCAACAACCCTAGTAAGGAAGGCTGTATGAATGTCCTCTTTTCTAGTAACAGCGTCTGGATGAGCCGGTGCGACCCACCACTTCCTTATAGGAGAAAACAGGTCTCTGTCTATGTAGGGCTTTCAAGTTGCCCTGTTTACTTGTTTACTTAGATTCAAACTTTGGGGTCAGACGTGTAAACAAGAGGAGAGAGGCACAAAGATCTCCAAAGAAGTTGTACTTAGAAATGAGGCCCCAGATGGACAGGAAATATGGATGGGGCATGGATAGGAAGCCTGAAGCAGTGTTATTTAGAGTACACAAAAAGGGTCTACATTTCTATTTTGAAAATTGCTGAAAATGGTTCTTTCCTGCCTCGCTTCTTCCTGTGTCCCTCTTTTTAAAGAATAATCGGTGAAGATCTTGTAATTAAAGCATTGAAAATAAAAAAACCCTAAAATGACATCTGTATATTCACGCCACTTCTTTCATTAAAAGGAATTAGAAACACAGTAAAATTAATTTCAGCAAATTTTCATCTGAGTTGCCATCAATATACTGTCCCTGTTTTAGTCTATGTGGATGGGGTGTCTGAGTATGATTATGGTTTGAGATTCCTCGAAGAGTCAAAGACAGTCATTATTTATGGGAGACTTCAAAAAGAATTAACAAAACTCATGTCCATTTTGAATCCGGGTTACCTGTAATTAGTAACCAGACCCTTGATTCTGACAGAGTTTAAAACTCATATATTTAATATCCATAGCGAATGCCACCTCCCCAAGCTCACCCAGCTCCTGCCCTGTCTTGTGGCTCCCCACCCTGGAAGACCCTGGAACATGCCTTCTAGCTCCCCACAGGCACCTGAGTGCCTCTTCCTGCTCCATCCTCAGGCAGCCTTTCCCACGTTACCTTACTCACAGAGGGTGATCAATAATAAGAGTCTTTTCCTTCTCTTTTTTTGTTTCCTTCAAAATATTCATGAAAACTTTCTTTTATGTGATTGCTTGTGGTATGACTTTGTTGAACACTGGGCTCTACCTGTCCCGCTTTATCCCACAACTGCCAGGCACACAACACTCACTCCACAAGTCAGTACTTGGTGAGTGGAATAATGTTCTTGAGCAGAGCTACAGAAACAAAGCTTGAGACCGGAGAGATGGCTCAGCGGTTAAGAGCACTGACTGCTCTTCCAGAGGACCTGGGTTCAATTCTCAGCACCCACATGGCAGCTCACAACTGTTTGTGACTCTAGTTTCAGGGGACCCAACACCCATGGCAAACCACCAATGTGCGTAAAATAAAAATAAAATAAAACAAATCCTTGGGGCTGGAGAGATGGTTCAGCGGTTCAGAGCGCTGGTCCATCTTTTGAGGACCTGAATTTGATTCTCAGCACCCACATGGTGTTTCACAACAATCCCTAACTCCAGTTTCTTGGGGATCTGATGTCCTCTTCTGAACTCCAAGGATACCTACCAGGCACACATGTGGGGCACACAAACATGCAAGCTAAACACTCATAAAACAAAATGAGTAAGTCTAGTAAAAGATTTAAGAAAATGAAGCAAAACTCACTTGGCCTGCTGCTGATAAGGTCATTTGTAGCAAGGTATGGGGGGGGAGGCTTTCTCAGCAAACTGCTTTTGCCAATGGTCAGGGTGCCGGTGTGGACAAACAAACGATTCTTTGCGTTCCTGGTTATTAACATAAACGGCACATGCTCTCTAAGCTATTGGTGAGGTCCCATGAGCCAGCTTAGGGATGAGCATGAAGCTGTGACTTTTTAGCTCTCGGGGGTGGAGGGTAGAGTGTGGGTCACATATAATGTTTTTAATATTAGAAAGGAAGACAGTTTGGAGTTTTTCCCTGGGAAAAACAAACAAACAAACACAAACGAATGACCTTTTACTAGCAGACATACAGGAAATCCAGAAGGGGTCTTCTCAGTAGGGCCATATTTGAGGCTGGAGGCAGAGGGATCAAGGAAACAAGGGTCTCTGTGTTCTATGGTAGTCAGACGTGTAAACAACTCTAACAGAAAGTGACAGGACCGAGAGGAACTGGGGTGTGGTCACAGAGGACAACCTTAGCTTGTGTTTCCTTCAAAGAGGATTTGGTGACCTCTGCTGGGGATGAGACCTCCAGCTGGAATGAGACAAGGAGGTGCAAAGAAGTCAAGTTTTCTAAAGAAAAAGAGGGCGACTTGACAAGTGGGGGTAACGAGAGCAGCCGGAAAACACATTGTAGAGGCTGAGGAGTGGAGGGAGCTAAGGGTGCTGGGATGAAGTGAGCCGGCAAAGCAGAACCCGGGAGGGATAGACAGGGAAGCCTTGCCCAGCGGTTCAGGTGGCTCTGGGGACTGATCACTTCAACTTTCGAGAATGTACTCTAAGGAAACAATCAGATAACCGAGAACAAGTGTCTGTTCCAGCCAAGCACAGAATTTGCACTGGTGAATTTGCAGTCTGTTCAGAATATGGTAGGGACGTTGGGAGTGATGATACGGCTTCCTTTATACTGTGGTGGGACGACAGTTGAGAGATGTTGACCAGTGAAGAACCAAGTCACAAAACACTGTTAAGACGTGTGATGGTCTTGGGGCCTGGAGATACGGCTCAGTGGTCATGAGAACTTGCTGCTTTTGTAGAGGACTGGGGTTTGGTTCCCAGCACCCACGTGGTGGTTTATAACTATCTACAATTCCAATTCCAGAGGATCTGATGCATTTTTCTTTCCTCAGTGAGCAGCAGATATGCAAGTGGTACATATATGTATATGTATACATACATATACATATATATACACACATACATGTCAGCTATCTATCTGCCTATCTGTCTGTCTGTCTCTATATATATTCATCTATCCATCTATATTTATCATCTATCTATCTATCTATCTATCTATCTATCTATCTATCTATCTATCTATCTATCTCTCCCTCCCTCCCTCCCTCCCTCCCTCCCTCCCTCTCTCCATCCATCCATCCATCCATCCATCCATCCATCCATCCATCCATCCATCCATTTCATCTGCCTAATTGGGCTGGCACACAGTTCAGTGGTAGAGCACTTGCACATCCAAGGCCCTGAGTCCATCCCCAGCATTGCATAAACCACCAGCAGAAGACCATATAAAGTCTAGAAGTAAATGTGAAATGTTGGCAGTAACGAAGCTGAGAATGGTTAGCTTTCACTTTATGCTCTAACGTAGTCCGGCCTGCCCCACAGTGAGTAGGCATTAAAGTTACAACCAGAGAAATTAGTAAAGCTATTTCCACTTTGAAAGGAAAGGTCCACAGAGTTTAAAAAGAGATAATTAGGGCCAGAATTCTAATTGAGTGACTGTTAAGAAATGTGTGTTACTCATCCTGGGCCCTCCAAGCAGACCATCCCAGCGGAGCAGGCTTGTCTAAAATACTCCCTGTCATTTACGTGGAGGTGGGTGGGGGTGTACTCTCTTTAAATGTTCTAGAGTAGGCATGAAAAGATTAGATACCTTCCCACAGTCCCCCAGCCAGGCATTCTCCATATGGGCTACATTCTAGATTCACCAGAGGAGCCAAAAGAATTCCATTGCCCAGCATCTAAGCTCTCAGACCAATTAGTTCTGACTCTCTGGGATGAGGTCCAGGTAGTGGGACCAGGAGGTGCTGTTCTGAAGTCAGGGTTGAATACCTTTTGATGAGAAGAGAATGAATTAAAAACTTAGCAGACAGCAGCACACCCATGGACCTCTGTTTTCAGGACATGCCAGATCTGAACATTTATCTTTACAAAAAGGATTTCTTGGTCAGATACTGTACCCCTCTCTAGAAAAATCCCAAAATGTATCAGCCAGTAAAGGCTTTGGGAAGTCTTACAGCAAGGGGATTTGATTTGTTTCAACTGTTTATTTTTTTTCTTTTCTTTTCCAAGTAGTTTTTCATCTCAGAAACCTTTGTGTTGGGTAGTAGCTCTTCACTTTCACTTACAGTGTAAGGTCATGTCCTGGCGTTGTCTTTGAATTCCGTTATTCTGTTACCCTTTGGGACACTTCTCTATATGGCTCCTAGGATACTGGGAAGACCAAAGCAGATCTCTGGACCCACAACAACATTTAGCAGAGGAGCCCCAGCTCTGCAAATGTGTGGGAGGCTCATCCCTACTGGGGCACCCTGACCTGGGACCCAAGGTGTGGGGAGGGGCACTCTGATTAGAGTCTGGTGTAGAGAGGAGAGTGAGGACCAGAAGAGGAGTTATTGACTACTTTGTCCCAAGCCAGAAACTAGGCAGGGACACAGCAGGCACTAAATTCCAGACGTCCCCCTCTTAGTCAGACCCCTTCACCTCCTCCAACCCAGTCAAAGAGGTCACCCCAGGCATTTTACAATCTTTGCATAAAGGAGCATGAGTCGTGATTAATGGCAAAGTTCCTGCCTTCTTACACCATATTGCGTTTCTGTCTCCGTCGGCTAGGAAGACACCTAAAGCTCTAAATATCTTCTGGTTGTAAGGAATGTTTAGAATTGAAGAGCTGGTCTGACACAATTAAAAGCTTCCAGAAGGCTGTTATGGCGCCAATTATTTACTTTGTGATAGCAGGCTATTTAAATTTCATTACGGAGAAGAAATAGGGAGATAAGAAGAAAATATGGCCAGCTGGCTGTGACCTCCAAAACCTTTGCTCCCTTTGTTCGTAAAAGATACCAGCAGCAGAAGAACATTCGGATTCAAGGACCATTTGGTTAAACTGTGTGTTCCCTTAAAGGAAAGTGCTTCTTAATCTCTTCATGGGCTGCTAATGGGCCATTTATCAGGATGTTCCAAGGCAAAGTGAATGTACCAACTTGGGAGGGCCACCCTGTATCACAGGTGGTCGGGCAATGACCCAGTGACTCCTGGCTTTGACTTAAATACCCCAGTCCCCAAAGGAAACAAATGAATGTTCTCTTTACCCTTTCCAGGATCCCTTTTGAATATATCACTTTGACTGTCTCCCTCCTGGTTCCCAGTCCTTATACAAGCTGTTCCCTAGAGTGACTTAACTATAACATTTTCAGTGGTGCAGCTTCTCATTCGATCCTTTGTTTAGGATGTAGAAAGCAGCTATTGGGTGTGACAGGATGCAGGACCTGGTTCATGGGTTGTCAGATGTATGTATAAAGTATATGCATACGTGTATACACTGCGCACACGCGCACGCGCACACACACACACACACACACACACACAGATATAATTGACACAATGAAGTTGACTTAAGTTTCTAATTTTGTTGTGAGATAAAGCCAAAACCAAGATAGGGGATCATTTTGTCACCCAGAAACATTACTCAACTCCCTTTGTTGGGGATTCCTTCCTTTTATCTTAGGGCAGGAGTTAGTTCCCCAGAGGAAGTAAAATAAGGGCCCATGTTGGGTCATAGGCTAACCAGGTAGTACACATGACCCCTCCCTGAATGGACAAGTAAGTAACTGGTCAGGTCGAGGGAATGCACATAAAGTTTGTGGACTCCTTACTGGCTCATTCTGAGGTGTGCTAAAAAATGACCAATCTTAATAGAGATCACCTCAGTCTCTACCCAGTTTCCACTGCTAAATTCATAAAAGGCCACTGGGCAGTGTTGCCCAGTGTTACTCTCCCTTATAGCCCCTCTCTGTCTTAGGAGTTCGTTCTCACTTTTCCTTAGTTAATCTACATTTGCTCTGTCTACTCCTTATCTGAATTTCCTTATTCTTGGGCATGGGACAATGAACTTGGTAGCCATTGGTTCAGGGTGGCTTTGGTGGCTATTGGTTGTCTGGTACCCTTAGCTCCCCGAGTTAAGCTCATTAAGAGTCAAGAAAGGGGAGCTGGAGAGATGGCTTAGTGGCCAAGAGCACTGGCTGCTCTCTAAAGGACCCTAGTTTCATGATTCCCAGCATCCACATGGCAGCTCACAACTTTCCTTAACTTCAGTCTCAGGGGATCTGGCACCCTCTTCTGGCTTACACAGACACTGCACCCGTGTAGTGCACAGACCCAGAGGCAAAACACCATACATATTAACACCACCACCACCACCACCACCACCACCACCACCACCACCACCACCACCAACAACAACAACAACAAGAAATGCTCTGCTGCTCTGGAAGAAGCCACATCAGCCTTGTGAATGGAAGTGCCCGGGAAAAGAAGCCACACCTCTGTCAAAGATTCCACACAGCTGTTTGATTAAAGCTCTGTGGTTGTAGAGAGCTGGAATGTTATATGGTTCAGAGGCAAATTATCTCAGGCTATCTGTAGTCCATAATTTGTTGCCTACCTCTTTGCATGACATAATGTTCTTTTGACTCTCAGGTAAAACCTTCAGAGTGTATTTTTCACTAAACAGTCACCACTAGCTCCCGCCAACCTAAAAGCTAAGAATGTCATCGACAGCAGCTTCAGCCTATGGTGGAGTCCCTCTCCCACACCATGACAGCTTACTTCCACCAATGTGTTTGGTGAATGCATTGACTTATGACTTTCTTTTCTTTCTTTTTTTTTCTTTTTCTGTGACTAAAACAGTTCATGTGACTTTCTTTGGGGGCAACATGAACTTGTGTTCCTGGGTGTGGTGGTTTGAATGAGACTCATCTGTTTCAATGTTCAGTTCCCTGTTGGTGGATTGTTTAGGAAGGATTAGGGGTGTGGTCTTGTTGGAGGAAGTATGTCATGGGCTTTGAAGTTTCAAAAGCCTGTACCAGGCCCAGTCTTTCTCTCCCTCTGCCTCTTTCTTGTGGATCAGGTGTATGTTCTCAGTAACTGTCACATGCCATGCCTACTGCCTGTTTCAGAGCTCCCTGCCACGATGGTCATGATCTCACCCTCTGGAACTGTAAACAAGTCCCCAATTAAATGCTTTCTTTTATCAGTTGCCTTGGTCATGGTGTGTCTTCATCACAACAGAACGCTAACTAAGACACTGGGTCGCGGTCACTCATGTCGGTTCAGAATAAACGCTCTCATATTTCTTTTGAGGCAAGAGTTGTGTTGTGTGTGAACATCTCCTGGATCCTGGCAGCCACCGCTTAATCCTTTCTCTGTGATTTTGGAACTTCCTAAAAGGTACATCCATGTAATCCTCAATGTTGAGTTCTTCCATCCTGTGTGGGTCAGTCCTTTGTTGTTTTTGTCTCTGAGCCGTGCTCCAAGGCATGAGTGCCCTGCGGTATGCTTCATCCCTTCACAGTTGGCAAGTAGTTCTTGGCTATTAAGAATAAAGCTGATGCAAACCTTCCTATACATCTCTCCTCTCCCTCCGCAGCCATTGATGACCTATATTATTCAGGGGTGGGCTTTGGGATCTTTTTGCTCATCTGAGCTGGCATGCCGACCATGTGGGTCATTATGCTGGTCCCACTTAGGCACCCATGTTGGTGAGATTTCACAAGTGTAGAAAGTGTGTTTTCCCTGTGAGCCATCTTGCTGGTCCTCTCCCTTTCTTTTGATGGAATTTCTGTTATCCAGATTCCTGTTATTACTTCCCCTTCTATCTTTCTTATCTGTTAGCCTTTCTTCTTTATTCTCTCTCTCTCTCTCTCTCTCTCTCTCTCTCTCTCTCTCTCTCTCTCTCATCAACTTCTTCTTTTTAGCCTGTTCCTTCAATCTCCCAAATCACTGCCTTGTTCTTCGCCAACATCCATTCTGTGTTCATTTCTCCCACTACATCCTCACTACTAATGTTATCTCTTTGGTTCATTTTCCATGTCCTTGCTTATTATTTCCTCTTTAAAATGTATTTATCGGACTGATTAAAAGTGTGTAGTCCACCTCTTCTAATGTGTCTGCTTTTGATGTGATGCAGGTTATTTTCGTGGTGGGATGACTGTCCTTCAAATGTCTCGTTGCTTTGTTTTGCAAGTTCATTCCCTCCCCATGGAACTCTGGTTACTCAGGCAACCCATGGTGAGGGAAGGTGTCAGACCCCCAGCTCTATTACCCATACCCACAGTGAACTTGGGATGCAGTAGGGGAGCCCCAGGACGGAAAGCCCAGATGCTAGGCATTTCCATTCAATTCATTCTTATTCTACTGACTAAGCTCTCAGGCCAGGTCCCCATCCTTTGACCTCACAGAGGGAACACATTTACAAGGGGGGCGGGCAGAGATGCAGCAGTTTTGAATCCTGCTTGCTCATTCACATCACCCAGGTTGCTCCTCTGTTCTGATGCCCAGGCCGTGCCCCAGAGCAGGCTCATGGGATTTGGGTGGAATCTAAGCATCCGTGCTTTTGGAGCCTCATGGGTGATTTTCATGTGCAGCCACGTTTCAGATGCATCAGGATTCCACTGGGATTCTCCAGCTCTGGCAGCTTGAAGACGTGCTGTAGAAATGACTTCTGGAGGTCGACTGGTCTACTCTGGTTCTCTGAGGACACCTGGATCAGATGTCTATGTCTTGTCAGGTGAGGTGCAGACATCTGTGTCCCAGGGAGATCCATTGTGAGAAGGGGGACCAGCAGCAGAATTCTGCTCCTTTTTCTGTTTTGTCTCATGGTGCAGCTGACCCGTGTCCTCCCTTAGGATTAAGTCACTGACAAGAGCAGCCCCAGCCAACTCAAGAGCTTCTCACAGTTTTCTTCTGTACTTCTCCGGTTCCATGGGGGTCACTGGGAGTAGGGGTGGGGATCTAGCAGCTTACCATCTTGGCCTGAATTGGAGCCGTTCAGAGACTGACCAACAGACAGTATCAGCAGCTGCTAGGTGTTCACTAGAATCCAGAATCCCAGCCTCCACTCTGGACCTACCAAGTCAGAACCAGCATTTGAATGAGATGCCTGAAGAACTCCCGGCACAGTCAGGTCTGAGAAGCACAGCTTGGTACAGCGTAAGTGATGCCCAATATTTTAATTAAAGCAGGCATCTTTTTGACCAGGTTCTTTGTAGTTTGTTTGGTCACGTGGGGCCTCTAAAATCTTGATTTAAGCTTTTTTTTTTTTCCTGCTCTAGGCCAGAATTCAACAATGCTGGCTTTGCCTACTATAAAGACGGATCCTGCCCCCCACCTGCCCCCACTCCAAATAACAGATTCATTTAGTTTAAGGAAAACCAGGGCTCAAGTAGCCCCATCTACCTCTCGGCTGTTAGCACTCATTCTGTAGCTTTATCTTCCCTGATGGGTAGTGGATTGAAGTCCTGTGAGGTATGATAAACTTTTGAAGGACCAGGAAAATGTGGGACATTGTTAACTATCATCTCCCTGGTACCCAGCCCAATGCATTGTATACAATGGGTGCTTAATAAGTATTAATCAAATAAGAAATGACAGGCAATTGTGGAGTGGCACTTACATTTGTCTTTTAGATGTCAATATAAATGATTATACCCAAGAGGTATTATTTTGTTAAGAAATACGATCGTCTCAGGAATAACTTTTTTTCTGTCCTTACTTTTCTTCTCATAAACATTACATACCATTATTTCAATGGTTTGGATCTTATAAAAAACCTGAACGTATACTGGCACTTAAGGACAATTTGGAGGATTTAATTCTAATTTTAATTTTTGTGAGACAGAGTCTCATTATGTAACCTCAGCTGGCTTGGACTTGCTGTGTAGACTGGGCTGGTCTTGAACTCACAGAGATCTGACTGCCTCTTCCTCCCGAGGCTGGGATTAAAGGCCATGCTACTGTGTTCAACTCTTTCTTATTTCCTTTTTCTCTCTCTTTCTCTCTCTCTCTCTCTCTCTCTCTCTCTCTCTTTCTCTCTCTCTCTCTTTTTGTGTGTGTTATATACATACACATTTGTGGTATGTGTTTATGTGGGTAGTAGATACATGTGTGCATGTGTCCAGGTGGGTGGTAGGTGTGTGCGTGCGTGCAAGCAACAGAAACCAAAGGCCTCTTCCTCTATTGCGCTCCATTTCACTTTTTGAGACAGTTTCTCATTGAAACGGAGCTTGCTATCTCAGCTAGACTGGCTGGCTAGTGCCCCAAAGCCGCTGTCTCTGCCTTCTGTGTCCCGGGGTTTCAGATATCCCTCACCACCCACAGATTGCGTAAGTGAGTGCTGGGGATCAGAACCCAGGGCCTCGTGTTTGCACAGTAAGCTCTTTACCCACCGATTCTTCCCCTTCCCCTTTTATTCTGAGGCAGGTCTCGTATACCCTAAGCTGGTTTTGAACTCCCTACGTAGCCAAGGATGACCTTGCATTTCTGGTCCTCTGGCCTCTACCTCTTCACTGTTGGGATTATAGGTGTGCAGCACTGTGCCCAGTTTATGTAGCGTTGAGGATCAAAGCCAGGGTTTCTTGACCGCAAAGCAAGCATGTTACCAACCGAGCTACATTCCCAGTCCCAGAATTAATTTTCTTAATTCAAGGTCTGCTTTGTAGTCCAGTACATGTTGTTATAGCAGAACACCATAGACTGGGTAATCTATATTTCTCCAAGTATAGGAGGCTGGGAAGTTCAATAGTAAGGCATCAGCATCTGGCAAGGGCCTCCATGCTGTGTCATTTCATGGAGGAAGGCGGAATGTGGGTAAGAGCAGATACACATGAGCTAGGGACTGGATGGCGTTTCTTGTCAACTCACCCTGGGGACAGGTCCACTCCCGAAGCACTGATGTTGATTCTTTCTTCTTTTTATGTTTAGTTATTTATTTTTTTGATTTTTTAAGAGAAAGTTTCTCTGTGTAGCCCTGGCTGTTCTAGAACTTGCTCTGTAGACCAGGCTGGCCTCGAACTCAGAGATCAATCCTCTTCTGCCTCCCAAGTGCTAGGGTCAAAGGCTTGTACCACTGCGCCTGGCTGCTGATCCATTCTTGAAGGAGAAATTCTCAGTATCTAACCAACTCTGAGAAATTCCCATGTTTTAGCCTTGTTGTACTGGGGACCAAGTTCCTGGTACATGAACTTTAGAGGACACATTCAAGGTACAGCAAGGCTGACATCTTTTCTTTTCATAAAAGAAAACAAAATAATCCGTGTCGAGGAGTGTCGCACCTCCCTGGTATTCTTAGGAAAGAGTGTGAGCATTTCTTGTAGCAAATGAAAAGCAAGGAGAGGAAGAGGTCACGGCCAGTTCCAGGAGTGAATCAGAGTGGATCTGTTTTGTTTCTGTTCTCTCCTCCTTCCCAGCAGGTAGCACAGGAGACCAGCGCAGGAGACCAGCGCAGGAGACCAGCGCACGCTGTAATGATTACGGTGCCATCTTCTCACTATCTCCTTCCATGTCCTCTGCCCGATTTTCAGAGAGGTGCTGAGTGTGAAATAAACTGGCCTCGTGTCTGCCAGAGAGCAGGGAGCGGGAGAGTGAGTGCTGGCCTCAGAAAGACACGTGACAGAATGCTAGTCTTTTATTATGTAGGGACTATAAAAAGGACTTGAAATAAACCCTTTATTTAATTTAAATTCTTTTTATATGTAATGATAGAGCACGAGTTATACGACATTGGATACTGATGTCTTTTATAGGCATTTGAGAGCTTTTATAGTTTATCGAAATATGGTCTGGTTTCTCTCACTAAATGGGGCTCTGAGCTTGCTTTCTGGGTAATTTTCCTCTTTCACCTTTTTCTAACAAGCCTGATTTCATAGATTTAAGAATCACACTGGCAGCATTCTTAGACTTTGCCCAACATTTTGGTGGGAAACCTGAAATGGGTATTTTGTTTTAAATTTGGCCAAAGTAAAGATGTTGTGACATCTGTAATCAGGAAGACTGATAGTTGAACAGTGTTTGAGAGCCTGTATGCAGCATGAGGCAGGCCTGCTTGTCAAGGGAACAGGAGCTCTGCGGAGAGGAGGTCAGGACACACGGCAAGGATGAAGCAGAGGCGTGTTTTAAGCATGGTTGAGTTTTTGAGCAAGAGCTAACTCATTTCCAGTCCTGCGTAACACGATGGACTACTTCCTACTATTTGGAAGGATTAAAAAAAAATTTAAGGTTAAGGAGATGGCTCTGTGGGTAAAGGTGTTTGCTGCCAAGCCTGATGACCTGTGTTCAATCCTCGGGGCCCACATACAGGAAGGAGAGAACTGACTCCTGAGAGCTGTGTTCCATATGTACACGGTGGCGCTGTGAATCCACACACATACACAACATAAATAAATGGAATGAAAATACAAACTTCAGTTCCTAAATCGAGGGTGTATCCACCAAATGACTACGGATGTTAATGAGCTATTCAGGGACAGTGATTTCATCATCACCCTAATTCCTTTCTATATTCCAAAAGAAGTTTCCAGTTCTTCATTTCATGGGTGACATATAAACAAGAAGCAGGGAAAATAAATTACTGTTTGTCAAACGAAAACACTTCTTTACTTTTCTAGCGTGTAATTATTAAGCATAAAGAACCTAATTGAATCTCATTTCTACACATCATTAAGGGGTTCTTGAGCCAAATGAACAACGGTCTTTTTGCTGATGAGATTGTAAATATCACCAGTGTAGGAAAAAACAACAACCGATTATCCCGTGGAGGGCATTGTTATATTTTGTACACTCATCTTACAGAGTTGGGAAAAAATCTTATTTGGCCAGCAGAGGTCACTCTTTCTCCTTTATCGATCCCAGCAACCGGCTTCTTGTGGTTTTTTTTCAGTCCAAGCAGTTTTGAGCTTGAAGCCCAGCCAGAGGCTGCGGAAATACACACATCACCCCGGTCAGCTCTGACTTCTTACACGCGCACTGTTTAAATGTTTTACTCTACCTGGGCTCTTAAACGGATAACTCACATACATATAGTAAGAGCCATTAGGTTGTGAATGCTAATGCCATTCTTAATCAATCGGCTTCATCAAATATTCCTCCAATGCTTACTGGTGCCAGCTCCGATGCTGCCCAGTTCTCTGACTTATGGTCCAAGATTTTCATAACTACCTGCAGGTGACTGGCATGAGCCTTCAGAGAGTCCCCTGGTGAGTTTCTGCAGGGGAACCAGGAAGAACTAAATAGGACCAGGATGTATTGAACCCTGGCCAAGGAGAAAGCCCAGTGCCAGGCACTGAGGGTTAAGCTAGAGAGGTACAAACCCCAGGCCTGGCTTCTGTGTTCAGTTTTGCTTGGGGAACAAAAGCATATGCTGGCAGGTCTTTTGAAGGCTAGATCATAGAATGAATTTAGATGAATTATACATGAAGATCCAAAGTATAGGCCAGTCATAAGTATCTATAGACGGTCCCAGGCAGCTGAGTAATGGAACTGCCTTGTAGCAGGGTAAAACACTCAGCACTTGTCTGGCCAAATCATTAAAAATATTTCAATAATTCATTTTTAATATCTTCCTTTATGGGGGACATAATGGGCATTTTTAGGAAGTGCCCGGAAAAGTTGAGCTCTCGGTTTTCCAATGATTAGTGAAGATTTTTTTCTCTTTCTCTTCCCTTCCCTCTCCTTCCCTCCCCTCCCCTCCCCTCCGGTTTCGTCTTCATCTTGTCCAGTCCTGTCCTGTACCGTCCCCTCCGGTCCCCTCCTTTTTTTCCTTTCCTGAAATGCCAAGTTCTTACTGACATTTTAGAGTTTTGAAAACGCGGGGGAGTTCCGAGATTCTCCGTGGCGGAGCTTCCTTTGGGCTCCAGGTGGCGCCATCACAGTGCGCCAGGGACAAGGCAGCCCTTCCTAAGGAACAAAACATGTTCTCTAGGTGTGGGTACCAGGTCGGTAGGCGTTCTGTAGTGCCTGCGAGGAGCTGCGTCCGAGGGATGTGGGGTGCAGGAGAGCCATCGGGGTTCCTCGCATCACCCTCTGAAATGCTACTTTCTCTGGTCTGTGGTTCTGTGCTGGGCCCCCTGCCATCTGCCTACCCAGAATGCCTAGCAAAAGTGTGCTGGAGCCAGCTGGTGCTACTTGCTAGGGACTGGCTAAGCTGGCAGGAAATTTGCGAGTTGATTGTTGGACCATTGGCGGCTTGAAACCAGCCTCGGTGGGAGCATTCGAAACACCACAAATCACACGCGTCTGTCCTCTTGCTTTCGCGACCTTCCGTTGTACCAAAGGAAAGGTATCCCCACGTCACCTAACTTTAAAAGTAACAAACAAATAAACAAACAAAAAAAGCAAATATTTATAGGGGAGAAAAAAAAAACTCAGAAAAAGAAATTTTCCTCCTCTTTCTTCTCTTCCTTCAAAACATTTGAAACAAAAGTTAATTTTTTTTTAAAATTATAAAGTATAGATTTCCGTTCGTTTAGTGAAAAGCAGAGGAGGTTATGTCCCAGCTTTCAAATTCAATCTGATTGCTCTCCTTAAATCCGTGTTTGACCTAGCTATCTATTCTGTTCCCTTTTCCTCCAATTTCATTTAACATTCGCTCATTGTCCTCACACTGTGAAACGCTGGCTTCCTGAAGGTGATTGTCCCCTGACATTGTCCCTGGCCTACACTCCCATCTTCACGGGTCCTTTAGGACTCAGAAACCCATTCCAGGTGTTCAGGTGCACCTCGGCTGCATGCTTTGATGGAGTGCTTGTTAGGAACAATTGCCAGTTCGTTTCCCCAAAGCACCATTGTTCTACCTCTAGACAGGCCAAGCCTGGACTCCAGGGCACAGCTCCTGGACTGCTGTGGACACAAGGGAGAAGCTGGTCAGCTACGCACTGCCTTCTACCTGGATACGGAGCATTGTTCCTCCCCAACCTGAAGAAGGTGCTGCTGGGTGGGTGTCAGCATACAGAGGAGGCTGTGGATTCTAGAAGGAATGGGCTAGGGTTGCTGTGAGGAGAGTCCTGCTGAGGATGCTCTCATATCGTCTACCGCAAACCCATAGTCTAGAATATGGTTCACTCCTGTTTGTTGACCGGCTCAGTGACTCCCATCCCTTGGGCAGAAATGTATCTGGATGTTGCATTAGCTGCTCAGGTCGCCATAAAGAGGCCTTGCACACCAGGAGGCTTAAGTGACTGGCATTTATATTCTCTCCGTGGAGGCTAGAAGCCCCAGGTGAAGGTCCTCCCAAACTTGATTTATGGTGAGGGCTCTCTTCCCAGCTTCAAGACAGGCATTTTCTCTGTATGGTCACAAAGGGGTCTTCCTCCATGGAGTGTCTCCGTTAACTCTTTCACAAGGACACTACTCCTAATGGGTTAGGATTTCACCCTTAGGACTCCATGAACCTTTATTACCTCCCCCAAATACAGCCTAGCTGGGAATTAGGGATCCAGTACACAAACTATCAGAGTTCACAATTAAGTCCACAACCAACAGCAACCGATGGTTTTGAAAACACTTGAAGAGAAAGGAAATGTGAGGATGCAGTCTCCTTTAGTCCCCTCTTCAGGCTTAACAGATCTCTTTAGGAAACTCTTCCACACCGTCCAATTCCTGCGGGTGTGGGTGAAGTCGTGTTTTTTCTCTTCCCCCATGACCCCATAAGGAGGGCAGAGAGCTGGTCCTGACTCTAACCTGCAGTTCCCACCTGCGTATTTGCACTTATCCTTCAGAATTTCTCCACTCAAAATGAATTTTTATTTATTTAAATTTAAGTAACAGAGCTGTGTCACAGTTTGAGGAGATGTTCAGGTGGCCAACTGGAACAGTGATGGGACTCACAATTCCTCAAAGGGAGAAGCATGCTTTTCCTGAAAACTCCCGAAACAGTGAGTTTGAAAAGTTCCTCCACATCACTTCTTATTTTCTCCCCTCCCAGTGAGTTTCTTCTCTGATTCCCATTTCTTCTGCTCATTGCGGACATAAAACAGAGGGAAAGTTGTGTAGCATGCCTGTTTGTGTGCTTCTTCTTACTCCTATTTAGTTTTTTTTCTTTTTAGAAAAAAATAGGTTTCATGTTCCTCTCTTGGTGGGGAAATTCTTGTGTTTCTGAGAACTCTTTGTTCTGTACTTGGAGACCTGGGGAGGAGCAACGGGAGGTGGAAAACGCTGGTGACATTGGGAAGACAAGTTTGAGTACCCGCCACTCTCCTCTGTACAGTTTGCCTCTAACAGGAAACTTCTGGAAGCAAGATGCTCGCCTGCAAAGAATCTGGCTGCCCGCGCTGAGAGTTTCAGGTTGAACTGTGAGGGAGATAGTTTGCGGTTGTGTGGGGACTTTCTTCAAATCACACTACATAGATTCCATCTGCCTCTTTCCTACTCACCTCAGAGTGGCCCAGAGATCTGGAAGCTGGGGAAGGGGTAGGGGCAGGACTCCACTGCATAGAAGTTTCAGAAGTGTGACTGTCAGTGAAACACACACATATTCCTTCATCTCCACGTGGGGTGTATCTGGACCTTGGGATGGGGCTTGGGCCGGGGGTGGGGTTGAACATTCCCCCTCCACCCACCCAGTGGATTACTGTTTCTCAAGGCTTCAGAGCTGGAGAGCCCTCAGAAATCCAGCAAGGGCAAGCCTTTCATTCACAGATGAAGTCACTGAGGCCCCAGAGGGGTCCACCCTCTTTCTGGGCTTGTCAGAGCCACTTAAGAAATACATGTTGACTTGACACGACCCACTGTGAAACAGGCATAACAAAACTCCCCACATGGCAGCTGGATCAGGCTCCCAGCAGCTGGGAAGGATTCTCCCTCTGCTGGTGTAAGCCTCGATGGTGGGGCACAGCAGAAGGGCATTGTGGGATGCTTTTCCAGACTTTGGATGGTACAAACCACACAGAGATTGAAAGCCTCCTTTTACAAACAAGAGTTTAATAGATGTCAGAGCTGGAATGGACCTTGTGAATCAATGGCATCCAGTCTCTTCATACCTCAGATTACAGATCACCAAACAGACACCCAGAGAGAGGAAGCAATCTGGCTGGCCGAGTTGACTGTATTGTTTGGATGCAGGCAATGTGTGAAACAGTGAGAAAGAGAGAGAGAGGAAGGAAAAGCTCAGTGTAATGAGGTTCAGCCAGGTTTTCTCTTCTGCCACCATTTTGTGACTTAAAGTGGAGCGAGAGTTATTGTCCCACCAGTGAAAAAGAACCGTATAAATTAAAGCGGCAATGAGCTCTCTGCTGAAGGTGTGAACAAGGCAGATAAATCCCCGGGAGCTTAGGAAACATCTGTTCCTTACCTTGAAGGCAGAAACTTCGCCATGAAGCAGACAAAGCAAGGACTGGAATCTTAAACCTTCTCTGCCGGGCTGCCTGAAGACCGGGCAACTTGCGGATGCACTCCAGAACACGGAGATTTTGTGACTGATCATCTGGCCTCTCTCCTTCTTCTTTAGGAGTCGTGGGTTTTCTTGTTTTGGTCACGCCTGTCTCAATTCTTCAGCTTTCTCACGGTGCTGTGAAGTCCTGGAAGGTGATCTTGACTTTGCCCAGGTTCTTTCTCTTTACCCCTGGGCGTGAAGAAAAATCGGAGCCAGAGAAAGAAGGATGAGCAGGCTGCCAGGCAAGAGTCAGGAGGTGGGGAAAAGTCAGAACAGGGTAGGAGGTCAGGGTTTGAGTGACTAGCAGTGGAGAGATGATAGATATCAACTCAAGAATCCAGGGGATTGTCATTGGGTTACTAACCTGACAACAGGGATCTTGGGCTATGAAGATGTATGATAGCTGGGTTGAAGGATGCTGTGATCTACTGATGATGTCTACTATGGACAAACCAAAGGAGCGTCTATGTTCTAATGCCTTATTTTGCCTTATGCTGTGTGGTGGTTGGAAAGAAAATGGTCCCCCCAGGGAGTGGCACTA
The DNA here is from genome assembly GCF_949786415.1 of Peromyscus eremicus. Lineage (NCBI taxonomy): Eukaryota > Metazoa > Chordata > Mammalia > Rodentia > Cricetidae > Peromyscus > Peromyscus eremicus. The sequence goes on along the minus strand of NC_081429.1, from coordinate 35,997,026 downwards.
TTAGGAGGTGTGGCTTTGTTGGAGTAGGTGTGGTCTCATTGGAGGAAGTGTGTCACTGTGAAGGTGGGCTTTGAAGTCTCGTATATGCTCAAGCCACGCCCAGTGAGACAGTTCACTTCTTGTCTTTGGGTCAAGATGTAAGGACTCTCGGCTCTAGCACTGCGTCTGCCTGCATGCCGCCTTGCTTCCCGCTATGACGATAATGGACTGAACCGCTGAACTGTAAGCGAACCATCCCAATTAAGTGTTTTCCTTTATAAGAGCTGCTGTGGTCATGGTGTCTCTTCACAGCGATGGAAACCCTAAGACACCCTGGTTTGTTGCATGCATTGGTGATTTGTCTACCCACAACTTTTCAGTGTCCCAAACAGGTACTATGCTGCCTGTCTGTCCACTCATGGAACTGTCTTAGAGAAGTTGGCGTCCTTTCGTTTACTCCCTGTGGTGGAGTCCACTCTCTTTATGTGCTGTTATGTTCAGTGCAAAGGGTGTTCCATGGGTAAAATCCTTTACATAGAAATGGATAGGTGGTTCCAAAACCCAGAGGGTGCTGAACGCAGGCTCTTGTTTTGGCATCATGTGGCCATGGGTGTCTTCGTTCTTTCAGAGATGAGTGAGGTGTGTGTGTGTGTGTGTGTGTATGTGTGTGTGTGTACATGCATGTGTGAGTATGCTGTAGCCAGGGTTTGTGTGCCTAAGTATACTTGTGCAGCGGTCAGAGGAGGGTATCGGGTATCATTCTCTATCCTTCTCCACCTTATTCCTTTGAGGCAGGATCTCTCGATGAACTTGGAGTGAGGTTAGTGTTTAGGAAGCCCCAGTGATCTTCTTCTTCTTCTTTTTTTCTGAGACAGGGTTTCTCTGTGTAGTTTTGATGCTCTGTAGACCAGCCTGTCCTTGAACTCACAAAGATCCGCCTGCCTCTGCCTCCTGAGTGCTAGGATTAAAGGCACGCGCCACCACCGCCTGGCAGGGAATATTATTTTAAGGTGTGTTACTTTTGTTTATGTTGCATTTTTTTTTTAACTCTGTGAAGCTGTGTTCCTGTGCCTGTCTAAAACACCTGATGGTCTAATAAAGAACTGGCCAATAGCAAGGCAGGAGAAAGGATAGGCAGGGCTGGCAGGCAGAGAGAATATATAGAGGGAGAAATCTGGGAAGACAGAAGGAGCCAGCCACCCAGCTATACTGCAAGCCACGGAGTAAGATTTACAGAAGTAAGAGAATGGGAAAAGCCCAGAGGCAAAAGGTAGTTGGGATAATTTAAGTTAAGGAAAGCTAGCTAGAAACTAAGCCCAGCTAAGGCTGGGCATTCATAAGTAAGAATAAGCCTCCATGTGTGATTTATTTGGGAGCTGGGTGGTGGCCCCCACCAAAGAGCCAAAAGAGAAAAAGTAAAAACAAACAGCAACAGAGTCCCCCAATAACACCAACCTACACAACCACGAGACATGTGCAGGGGACCTAGCTCAAAACCATACAGGGTCCATGTTTGTTGCTTTAGTCTTTGTGAGCTCCTGTGAGTCCTGCTTAGTTCTGTGGGCCATGTTCTCATGGTGTCCTTTACCCCTCTGGCTCCTGTAGTTCTTCCTCCCCCTCTTCTGTGGGGGTTCCCCTGGCTCTGCCTAGCGTTTGGCTGTGGGTCTCTGTATCTGTTCCCATCAGTTGCTGGATGACGCTCCTCTGATGACAGTTAGGCAGTGATCTATAAGTATCATAGCAGAATATCACTAGGAATCAGCCCCACCCCCTTTTCCAGTCATGTTTGGTTCTATCCAGGGTCTCTGGGCTGTCCTGCCTCTGGTTCCTGGCCATCTAGGCAGTGTCAGGCATGGGCTCCCTCTTATGGTGTAGACCTCAAGTTGGACCAGTCATTGGCTGGCCACTCCCACAAGTTCTGTGCCACCATTACCCCAGCACATCTTGCAGACAGGACAGATTGTAGGTCGAAGGTTTTGTGATCAGGTTGATGTTTAGAAGTTTGTGCCCTGTATCCCCCATTACTAGGAGACTTAATTGGGGTCCCTCTTGTAGATTCTAGGGAGTTTCCACTGTACTAGGTTTCCACATTGCCCCCAAGTGACCCCCAATTCCAGTTGTCTCTCCCAGCATTCTCTCCCTCCATCCCTTCCACCCCCTGCCTGATCCTTCTTGTTCTCATCCCCACCTGCCCCAAGTCTATTCTATTTCTACAAAATCTATTCTATTCCTGCTTCCTGGGGAAACTCATGTACCTCTGCCTTGAGTTTTCCTTGTTTCTTAGCCTCTCTGGGTCCATGGATTATAGCATGATTATCCTTTACTTAACAGCTAATGTACCATGATTTCTTCATTACAAAGAATCTATGAGGCAGAATAACAATGTCTACTTTACTATCTAAAAGGATCAATAATATTAACGTGAGAGAAAGCACTGTAAACATGTAAGGATTTATTACTGTCATATTTATGATATTATGAATAATTATATGTGAAAATTCACACTTATTGCATTAAAATGTGGAAAGAGGGTTTTTTTAATTAGGTTTTTCTATTGCTGTGATAAAACATCATAACCAAGGCAACTTAGAGAAGAATTTATTTGGGCTTATGGTTCCAGAGAGTTAGACCCCATGATGGCAGAGTAAAGGCTTGGCAGCCAGAGCAGCAAGCTGAGGGCTCACATCTTGAACCACATGCAGGATGTAGACCACACTGGGAATGGCACAAGCCTTTCAACTCTTAAATCCCACCCTCAATGACTTGCTGCTTCCAATAATGCCGTTACTCCTCGGTCTCCCCAAACAGCGCCAGCAACTAGAGTCCTAGCATCCAGATGCCCAGGACTATAGGGACTATTTCTTATTCAAACGGCTGCAGTGGGTCACTTCTGAATGGGTTTAGCCACCCATTCAAGCCACCCATCGAGAAGTCCTACAAGGAGCTTCTCCCTTTTCTGTCTTTGGATGATGTCATGTTCTGATCAACAGGGAAAAGCTCCAAGCCGCTTCTAGGCTCACTGCTTTGGGCCTGTGATGGAACGAACCTGTTCACATCATGGTGGGAATCCAAAGAGAGAGGGAGAGACAGGAAGAGATGGAGGTCCCAGGCTTGCCTTCGATGGCATGTCCTCAATGATCTGAAGACTTCTCCTCCCTAGGCCTCACCTCTTCAAACTTTTATCATATCCTGATAGTGCCAAGCTGGGAAGAAAGTCTTCTCCACATGGGCCTTTGGAAATACTTAAGATCCAAACTTCATCAAAATTGGAATAATGCGTCTCCTTTCCTTCACGGGCTGGTTGCCCCATGGAGAGAAGGATTTGCTTTTGAGATGGGTGACCAGGTGAGGGGTGCAACATTGGTTTGAAAGCTCAAGCAGAGCTACTGGCTATAGTGACCTTGATCTCTTGGTTAGCTTGGCCAGCAGAATGACAAGTGGGGACAGTGAGATGGCTCAGCATGGAAAGGTCCTTGCCACTAAGCCTGATGACCTGAGTTTGAGCCATGAGACTCACGTGGTGGCAGGAGAGAACTGAATCCTATAGAGTGTCCTTTGACCTCTCCTGGGCATGCACCTGCTCCCTGACCCCACTGCCCTAGTAAATAAATACAATAACAGTGACAATTATGATGACAGCAAAGGCAAGTGACATCCGACAGGAACTGCTGCAGGTGTTTCAGCTCTGGCCTTTCTTGTGCCTCTGGCAGGACTCAGTGGCTGTAACAGGCAGCGCCGATGGACAGCTTCCCTGCATATTGTTTATAGCTTCCTAGGTCAGTGGCTCTCGACCCAGGTGTTTCGACCCCTTTGGGGGCCGAAAAAAAATCTTTCACAGGGGTCGCCTAAGACTATCAGAAAACACAGATATTTGCATTGCAATTCATAGCAGTAGCAAAATTACAGTTATGAAGTAGCAACAAAACTAAAATGTATGGTTGGGGGTCATCACAACATGAGGAGCTGTATTAAAGGGTCGCAGCATTAGGAAGGTTGAGAACCACTGCTTTGGGTGGAAGCCATTGACTCATTTGATTTGAGGTCATGCAATTTGGAACAAGGGCACTTTTTGAGTTCAGATCAAATACTTTGCTGACAACTCGCTTTAACTTCCAATTCCTGTAGTTAGGAGGGAAAGACTCTGAATGTCATCTGCTAGACTGATGAGCATCAATGAGGGATCCTCTCTGTGATTATTTGCTTCAAAGTTTTAATTGGCTGAAGCCTGTATATATGATCATTAACAAAATGACCTCTTCCTACCATGTTAATAATCTTACTACATAGAGATGCAGCTTCAGTTTCTTCTGGGATAGCTTGTTATTTTTGTGGCACGAAGAAGTGCTGGTTTAAGATTTTTGTCATGTATGTGAGCTGCGTAAAAAAAAGTGCTTTTTGTCTAAGCACAATGACCTGAGTTCCGATTCCTGGCACCCATGTTAAACGTGAGTGTGATGATGTGTTCCTGTAGTCCCAGTGTTGGGGAGGTAGAGACAGAATTATCCCCACTGCTTGCTAGCAAGCCAGACTAGCCAAATCAATGAGCTCTAGGTAGAAATAAGGTAGAAGCCGGGTGTGGTAGGACACACCTTTAATCCCAGCATTTGGGAAGCGAAGGCAGGTGGATCTTTATGAGTTTGGGACCAGTCTGTTCTACAGAACACAGAGCAAGTTCTAGGACAGCCAGGACTTCACAGAGAAGCCCTGTCTCAAAAAACCTGGAGAAATAGCTCAGAAGTTAAGATCACTTATGTTCTCAGTACCCAAATGGTGGTTCACAACCAGTTCCAAGGGATCCCAGCACCTTCTTCTGGTCTCTGCAGGCACCAGGTACTCAGGCAGTGTACATACATATATGAAGGAAGCAAAACACACTCATACACACAAAATGGAAATAAAGAAATCTTTAAAAATAGAATGGAGATCAATAGAGGAAAACAATGTCAATGTGGAATGACACCCACTGTTGACCTCTGACCTCCATATGTACACACATGTGTACACATATACACTCAAAACATTACACACACACACACACACACACACACACACACACACAAAGGGTTTTTTCCACATATGAGACATGATGAAGTTCTGTTTTGGAGAGCTTTGAGCTTGGGCTGCTCAAAAAGATGGGATTTGAAAGGACTGTGTTGGCCCAACTGTGGGGAAGCAGTTTGTGTACGTCGGAGTGAACCAGAGACACTTGACTCACATGGAAACTGTACACCTACCCCACACGTTTTAGACATATCTGCCATGGGAGGGTCAAAATGTCACCTGTCGGCCCCAGTGGCGATTTAGCTAACCGAGTCCTCAAGCAGTGAGCACTGACGTTGTTATGCAAGGCTTGGTTGTGGCCACTCGGTCTCAACACCTGGAAAAAATAAAGAGTGAAAGAAGAAAGCGAAGTGAATTTGAAACCAGAGAGAGGGCCTGGCGACAGTGCTGGGATTCCGAGTTCCTAAGCTGTCTGTACATTCCAGACTTGGGGGTGGGAGTGGGATATTTAAAAAGCATGCATCTTTCATGGGCAGAATCTCTTTAATCCGTATCTCAGGGGCAAGATTAACGCCGTACAACACCCCAGATGGACTGGGCTTTCTGGAAATATGTTCTCCTGAAAAGTGTCCCACCGACTGTCATTTCTTCTTCCGTGTCTCTCCTAAGCCAGCTGGTTCATCTCTTGAAATTCGATATGCTCCCCTCCTTTATTTTTTTTTTTTCTCTCCCAGATATGTCAGTGCACAAAAGAGGCTCATGAAAAGAAACAGCTGCATGGAGACCAGCAGGCGCTGCTGGCGCTACAGATTTGAGGCATGCACCTGTGTGGGGTTGGGTGACTTGGCGATTTGTCAGAGAAGGGAAATATCAATGGACCATTAGGACTCCGAAGGCTAGAGGGATGGATGACTCTGGGGTGGCAAACTGGATACCCCTGCTGTTCACCTGGAGGTCAGGGGATCACACCTGGCTTGAATTAGTCATAAAGGATTTCAGGGGAAGGTTAGTTGGTCGTTTAGGGCTGAAATGATTAGCTGCCTGTAACAGTTCCTAATAAACAGATCGTCCACATCAATGACATCTATTCATCAGGCCAGGAGCAAATGACATCTCTGTAGCCCTTAGGGCAAAAGGGGGCAGGATTGATGAGACTTAGATGTATCCTGGGAAGGTTATCGCCTCATGCAGAAGTGACCGAGCTGGAAGCCGGTGGTGGTGGTGGTGGCAGCGATGATGATGATGATGATGATGATGGTGGGGTTGGTGGTGGAGGTGGAGGAGGAGCTGCACAAATGAATGACTTGACTAGATGCGTGTTTTAGAAGCGCACTCAGACTGCTATGGTGGGGACAGATGGTAAGGGAGAGAGGCAATATCATCAAGGCAAATATGATGGTCTGGAGGATGAGCGTTTGCTGGAAAGGGTAAGAAGTTGCTGTATTCTGGACATGTTTTGGAGGTTGAGCCAAGAGGAGGCACTGGTGCCTGAGAATGAGAGTGTGAAGGAGATGGAGTAAGGGATGCCCCTGAGGGTTTTGGCTTGGGTACCTGAAAGGCTGAGTTTCCAGCAACTGGAATGAGAAGGGCTTTACAGAGGGAGTTAGGAGGAGAACTCTTCGTGTTGGCACTATCTGCCAGAATCTGAATAGCGGGGATGGGTAGGCATCTGATGAACTTGGATTTCAGAAAGAGAAGTTCTGGCTGAGAAAGAAACTTAGGAGTCATCAGTGGATGTAGGACATCTAAAAACCGAGGGGCTGAGTGAGATTACAAGGAGCAGCGGGCGGCCGGGGCAGAGGAGGTTCAAATGCTGAGCCCGGGGCCTTCCAGTATGAGAAGGGACCTTAGGAAACACAGGTGCAGGTGAAGCAGGCGTGGCCACCAGGTAGGAGAACACCTGAAAGGGGGTGGTGGTCCGAGAACCAGTGAGGAAGGTGTCCCAAGGAGGAGGAAGAGAACAGCTGCCCCATGACGGTGTGGGATGAGCCTGGAGCCCTGACAGTTGGATTTAGTCACATCAATGCCACCGGTGACTTTGACAAGAAAGTAATTCTCGTGGAGGGGGAGGGTAATGATCTGGTTGGAGAGAATGAGAGGAACAAATTCAGCAAAGGAGTACGGACAGCTATGACAAGGAGCACTGTCAACTGTGTCTGGGAGCACTGACAATTCTTGTAAAGGGATCCTGCACATGCATGGTCATGGGGAAGGGGGACTGGGAGTAGAGTGAAGAGTGAGGAAAGATTGGTCTGTTTACTTTGCCTTTTAAGATATGAGAAGTAATATGGGGATGGGAATAAGTAAGTAGAGTAGCAAAATTTCTGTGATGTAAGAGACAGAGGGGAAGGTTCTGGGGCCATGTTCTTGTGTGGGGTGTGTGGGGGGAGCTAGTGGAATTCATCTTTTCCTGTGAGGGAGAATCATCTATACTTAGGTGGAGAATTGTGGGGGACCAGCCCCCACTTTTACGTCCAGGGTACTCTTGAGCAGGGAGAAGTGGGAAATATTTAGATAGAAAGAGATACCTAGATGACGAGAGGAAAGACAGAAACACAGGATAGCCTCGGGAGGGCCTGGGTCAAAACCCACCAGGCCTGAGCTTTATTCAAGAGGGCTTTTTATAACAACGCCAAGGGGTGAGGCAAAAAGACCTCCCCCTGCTAGATACAACCAAGTGTAGACCCTTTCAAACACCTGGTACCCAGGCCCGTGGTCCAATCATCCTCTTATGCAGTCCTGCTGGGTAAAGCCACTAGGAAACCTCAGTGTGCTCCAACAGAGAATGTAGAGTTTTGGGGGACAGATGATGGTGGGTGGGTAGTGGTGGAGGTGGGACACTGTGGCAGTTTGTTTCAGGGTGCTTCTATTTTCTCAGGAAGGCAGGAAGCCAGGTGAGCACCTGAAAATGAGGATGGGCACGGAGGTGCTGGAGGTAAAGGGCACAGAGAGGTTGGTCTTCTAGGGGCCATTGGAGGTCATAAGAGTGGACTGTAGGAATGAGTGTGTGGTGTTCTCCAGCCACACTCAGTAGGGGAACAGGTCCAGGGATGGGAGATGGAGAGTCCTGGGGTTCTCAGTGGAATTCTATAGTAGAGGAGGGGCACTCAGACATCTCTGTTTTTTCTATAAATAAGAATCTTTATTCATCTCCCCTGCCCCCCACAAGAGAACAGTACTGGTCATAGACTTATGAGCTATTTGTCACTCTGCATGGGTGATGACACAAAGTTTGAAAAATCACTGATTTATATATGACACACTCATTTCTTTTTTGACTTTTCTCACCTTTAGGTACGCAGAGTTATACAAGGCAGTTTTCATGGATGTATAAGGTACTGTGAGCATGTCTCCCCCCCCCCCCCATACCCACTACTTTCCCCATTCTTACTGACACTTGGTTTCCCTTCTCTCCTCTCTTTATTTTTTTATTCCTGAGACAGAGTCCGACTAAGTAGCCCCAGGATGTCTTCACACTCAGAGATCCAGCTGCCCCTGCCTCCTGGGTGCTGTCATTAAAGGCCCCGGTTTCCTGATAAAGACATGGGCTCAGTGATGACTGCCCTGAGGGTGGGAGGGGGATCCACTGGGCATTTATTAAGCAGCTGTGGTGTGCCCAGCACAGTTTTCAGTGTGGTGTGGGGAACCGGGGAAGGATAAGACACAGTTTTTTCCTTTATGGTGGCAAGGGTCTGAATTAGGCACATATTGGTTGATTAGCTGTCCCATTTCATTAGGTATCCGGGCCAGATTTTGCTATTCGAAGATGATACCACACTATTGTATGTTATTGCCTAAAAATTTCCAATGGCTGCTGTATTGGTCAGGGTTCTCTAGAGTAAACAGAACTTATAGAATGAATCTCTCTCTCTCTATAGAAAGGGGATTTATTAGAATGACTTACAGGCTGTGGTCCAGCTAATCCAACAATGGCTGGCTATGAACACAAAGCCCAAGAATCCAGTTGTTGCTCAGTCCAAGAGGCTGGATGTCTCAGCTGGTCTTCAGTATATGCTGCAATCTCTAAGCAGTAGGCTCAGTGCCAGTGAAGGAGTGGGCTTACTAGGGAGGTGAGCATAAGCAATCAAAGAACAAATTTCCCTTCTTCCATGTTCCTTTTACAGGCTTCCAGTAGAAGGTGTGGCCCATATCAGATATCAAAAGATCTGAATTAAAGGTGTATCTTCCTACTTCATAGATCAGGATTAGAAGCAGATCTCCCCCCACTTTAAGTTAAGCCTAAGTCCCTCACATGTGTGCCCTCCATTTTTTGGTTTTAGTTAATTCCAGATGTAGTCAAGTTGACAACCAAGAATAGCCATCACAGATGCTGACGGCTCTTAGGGTTTGAATATTAGTTACTTTGCTGTGACGAATAATTAATAAAAGCAGCTAAAGAAAAAGAAAAGGCTATTTTGACTCACAGTTTAAAGGTGACGAAGTCAGGCAGGGGAAGTGTGAGGCAGATGGTCACATTGTATCTGCAGCCAGGAAGCAGAGAGGGAGAGAGAGAGAGAGAGAGAGAGAGAGAGAGAGAGAGAGAGAGAAAGAGAAAGGCTGGCATTCACCTAGCTTTCTTCTGCATACTCAGTCTAGGAACCTAGCCTAAGGAATGTCACCCCTAGTTAAGGTGGTCCCACCTCAGTTGACCTAATATCCTTCACAGGAATGCCCAGACACTAACTTAGACTAGCTAATCCCTCATAGACATGCCCAATTCTAGATCCTGTCAACTTAACAACGTTAATAGTGAAAATGCACTAGTGCAAATGCAATTCTAGATCATGTCAACTTAACAACATTAATAGTGCAAATATAAAATGTCCTCCACAGACTCATGTGCTGAACACTTGCTCCCTGATTGTTGGTAGTGTTTTGGAAGGCGGTGGAAACTAGGAGGTGAGTCTAACTGAAGTAGGTCTCTGGAATCATACCACAATTGAAGGTTACACCTGGTTCCTTCCAGTCATTATCTCTTTCCCATCTGCCATTTGTCAAGCAGCTTCTGCTGCACGTTTTTGCCTCTATGATATTATGCCTCACCGTGAGCTCAGAAGCAGCAGAGCCTCTGTCTTAGTTACTTTTATATTGTTGTGAAAAGATACCATGGCAACTCATAAAAGAAAGAGTTTATTGGTGGCTTGCTTATAGTTTCAGAGGGTGAGTCCAGGACCATCATGGTAGGAGCATAGCAACAGGCAGGCAGGCATGTAGTTGAGAGCTTGCATCTTATCTGAAACTTGGAGCCAGAGAGAGAGAGTGAGAGCGAAGAGAGAGAGAGAGAGAGAGAGAGAGAGAGAGAGAGAGAGAGAGAGAGAGAAAACACTATCTGGGAATGGCTTGGACTTTTGAAACATCAAACCCTACCCCCAGTAACGCACCTCCTCCAATAAGGTCATATTTCCTAATCCTTCCAAACAGTTCCACCAACTGTGGACCAAGCAAACCTATGAGCCTATGTGTAGGCAGAGTTTCTCTGTGTCTCAGCAGCTGCTCCCAAATAACCATCCAGAGACTTATTAAGTATAAATGCTCAGGCTGGTTACTAGCTAACTCTTACATTTTAAATTAGCCCATATTTCTTATTCACCTTCTGCTACGTGGTTGCATCTTCTTTCAACATGGTATGTATGACTTGCTTCTCTCTGCATCTCTTTTGACTTCTGAGACTCTACCCTTCTTCCTCCCAGCATCCTCTGGCTGTACCGCCTATACCTCCTGCCTAGCTACCAGCCACACAGCTCTTTTATTAAAACCATTAGAAGGTTCCTTGGCAAAGACACATCTTCACAGTATACAAAAAGATTATTCCATAACACCTCTGGGGCCATTTTCATTCAAACTACCACAGCCTATAAACTCAGAACTGTGGACAGAAACCTCTGAGAATGGGAGTCAAAAGAAAACCTTCCTCCCTGTTTCTTCAATGTAGGTGTTCTGTCCCAGCAATGAATAAAAGCTATCTAAACACAGGGCTCAGACACCACAGATGTCCACCCCAATGTCAGCCGCAGAACACATGTTCTCCACATGTGGTCAGGTCAGCTGACTCTAGGACTGACCCTCCAGCTAACAGAAGTAGTAAGTGCTATTAAATGTACCCTAAGGTGGCATTAACTTTTAAGGCAGCCTTGTCAAATTGTTGACTTGCACCAAACTCTGTCTTCTGAAACATCAATTCTTTACTTATAATAGAACTAAATCTGATTTTTTTTGGGGGGGGAGAGGTAGGGCAAATAAATGCCCTTCCCATTAAAGGATGGATGGGGGCTATGTGTCTCAGTGAAGACACTCATGCCTGCTGAATGGGGAATAAAGCCATGGTGCTGGTTCCTTCCAATTTTGGTAAATCTCGAAGCATAAGACCCTGCCAGAAGAAAAGCGCTTAATTTTCCTATCTTCCTGCCCCCATTTTGGATCCTTGGCTCAAAGGGAAAATGAGTTAGGATAAAGGTGGTGTGTCCAGTGCCCTCTTCTCATCATAATTTTATTCATTATGAAACGTCAAATATAAACGAAGGATTTCTCTTTGTGGCGTCCCACGCTGATGGCCCAGGTACAGCGTTCTCATTGTTTACAGTCCTTATGCTTCGTGCTAACACGCTCCCCGTGAAGGCATTGGCTCTGCCTTTCCAGGCAACAGTTAAACCAGCAGGAGACCACTTGTGTGCAATTGGTTGGAATGGAATCTACATTTTGGGATTAGATTACTTAGTAGTGTCATTTTGCATCGAGTCAACTTTGTGGGTGGTCTCCAATAAACCCCAACTCGTACAGCGAGTGTCAGCCCTGATTATCTCCAAGCAAGCTTGTAATGACTGCACAGCTTGGTGTTTACAAAAAAAAGCCAGTTCCCCTTACTTTAATTCAGGGTATGCAGAGGCGTGGATGAACCCCCACAGAAGGAGTGGCAAAAGGCCCATTCTTGGGCGATTCTTAGAGCTGTGAAACTCAGCTTTTTTTTTCCTCCCTGGGGATCGGGGCAATAGTTAACAACTATCATTCGGGGCTCACCAATTAGGACATTTGTCTTTAACAATGCCTGAAGGAGCTGTTACAGCTCAGAATAATAAGGACTGAAGGATTAGGAGTCCAACACTGTGGAGTGAGCT